>NW_004567108.1:34379972-34497595 GCF_000260355.1 Condylura cristata | reverse complement strand
GGGCTCTGGGGCGGGGGCGCCGCGCGCCCAAGACGTGGCCCGGCCTCCGGATCAGACAGCTCGTGAGCCAGCGTCATCTCACTCAAACACGGGGCTCTAAGCGTTTGCCTTTTGCCGCCGGGAGGCCGGACGGCAGGTCGAGGGCCGCCGACGGGCAGGCAGGGTCGGCCCCACCTGTCTCTGGCCGGGGGCGAAGCGAGGGCGGCGGGCGGACGTGGCCCGGCCTCCGGAGGGGAGGGTCCTGCGGGGCTCGGGCGGGTGTCGGCGAAAGGGGATCCCCAGGAGGAGGGGCGGACACCCGGGGATTGGAAGCGGGTCGCTGCGCCCGCCGGCGGCGGCGCCGCCTCCCGGAGTCCAGCGAGGGTCTCCCGCACCGCGCCGGGGAACCTCCAGGGACGACTAGGAGAAACGGTCCCAGGGGCGTGGGCATCGCATGCAGCCCAGCCCTGGAGGCTGGGAGAGGCGAAGTCCGAGTCAGGGATGAGAGCCGGGCTCTTTCAGCAGCGAGGGGGCTTCGGGACAGTACCCCTGGCCCAGAGCTGAGCGGGAACATCGATGGGTGGTCCTGGGTGGTCCCAGGGAATCCGAAGCGAGAGGGTGGGCTGAGCTGCCTGGGCCCCATTCTCGCTGCCCTCTTCCGGAGAGGAGGCTCCTGACAGAAGACTCCTTGCCTGTGAGTCTCTGGATGAGGAAAGAAATATTCGCAAATAGATTGCTTGGGGTCCTGAAACATCCTCCCGGCACTAATAATACGGGTTCAGGATGAATTTCAAAGGCCCGTTAGCTGACAGTCCGAAAAGACATTCTGATCCAGCAAGAGAACTCACT
Source organism: Condylura cristata (assembly GCF_000260355.1). Lineage (NCBI taxonomy): Eukaryota > Metazoa > Chordata > Mammalia > Eulipotyphla > Talpidae > Condylura > Condylura cristata. The sequence goes on along the minus strand of NW_004567108.1, from coordinate 34,496,767 downwards.
CTCCACCAATGCCTTCAGGGTGGGAGCAAACAATTCAGTTAAATGGCCACGGATTACTTTACCGATAGACCTTGTGATTTAAACATACGAACCAAACCAGGAACACGCACAACCTCCCCCTCTGCGCCCCCCACCACACCCCCCACACCTCTTTTTAATTTCACTCTCAAATTTACTCCGGTCCCCCAAATTCTAAGCCTCTTGTCTGTAACCTCTACCCAGTATTTGCCTGAACTCAGACCCTCAGTTAGCAACCGTTGGGGCCTCTCAATTGCCAGAAGTCACTCCCATTGACTGCACTGTTAATGTCTTTCCACTTATCACATGCTTTCCAAGCCCACTGCAACCTTCCTGGTTCTGGCTGTTGCGCGGCTTCGTAGCTTCAGTGACCTTCCAGGTTGCCTGCTCTGGCCTTCTCTGCACGGGTATCCATCTGCACTCCTACAGGGTAATGGTCTAGAGGCCACATTGGCAAGTCATTCCTCTAGAAGCTCTGGGAGGCACTTTGTCACCACATGCTCAGGTTTACTTTAAATCTCTTCAATTAAAACCATCCACTAACCTATTGCTCCCACTCTGGCCATTTGGCTCTCCCTAGAAGGGTCCATGCTGTATCCTTATGGGAGTTGCTGATGCTCTTGCCAGAACTAGAATGCTCTCCCTTTCCTCCTCTCTCAAAGCCAGATCCCACTTATCTTCATTGAAAATGAAGTTTGTTGGACATTTTCCTATAAAGGGATATGTGTGTTCTTTCCACTTTGTGAAATCACACACTAGAAATATGGTTTATGGGGAAAGTAAGGTTTGGAACAAATAACTAAAAACTCTGCATAACATTGTGACCGCAGCACTAACAAATACAATAACCATCCCTAAAAACATATTAGCAGGGTTTGTGATCTGTGTTAAATTCCTAAGACAAGTGCCAGAAAATATAAACATAGCACTTTACCTTAATAAAGAGATGAAGGTAACTGATGGTAAGGATAGTTGGAACTTGGTGAATTTAAAAGCACAAAATGTATACAAATAAACCCTACCTCCCAATAAACACTTCCAAATTAGTGCTCATAGTCCAACCAATTCAAGATTATTGAGTTCACAAGAGGAACATCAGGGAATTTTAAAACTAGAGTTTTCTCAGTCATATTTGCTCCTTTATAGCAAAACAAGCATCCTGAAATAGAATAATTGGATCGAAGAGTAGATAACTTGCACTTAATAGGGAGCAAAAAAGTAGGGTGTCAAAAGGGGAGAGAGACTAGAGGAGAAAGAGGCTAAAAGGTATTCAGGAAGAAAGTAAGTGCTCAGTTTGTGAGATAAGGCAGGGCTGCAAAAGAAGATAATTATACAAAATCTGGGATATTGTGAATGCTGCTTCTAGAATGTGCTTCACCCAAATTTTCAAACACTTACTGTGATGCAAAGAGTGGGGAGGAAATTATGAGAAATTAAAGGAATCCTGCAAAGTGTGGTCAAGTGACAAGAAGGCTTTGAGGAAAATAATTATGAGCCAGTCGGATGGGTCATAAGGAAAAATTACAGTAGAGCCCAGAAAAAATGTGATTCTGAACTTACTTGCCTGCACAGGACACTTAATTCTCTGAACATTATACACCACTTAGTGGAACTGCATCAACAGGGCTAGGTGTTTTTCATGTGTGAACACTTTGGGTTTTGAATGTTAATCCATTTGGAATTTAAATAAAATATTGACATATATTTCATGAGTGTCAGCATAGTGAATACTGATTAACTTTAAATTAGCTTATTCATCTTCATAAAAACCTACCTTTCAATTCCACCCTGCCCCCAATTTGAAAGATTGATATTTCCTAAAATTGTATGCAATAATAGAATATAAGTGCTAGATATAAACTTGGAAATCAGTATCTTTTGAAGATCACATAAAATATTAGATGATTTAAGCTGAGATTCCTTCAAGGAAACTAGCAAAATTGCAGTTCACCAACTTAGAACCCTGTGAAAAATGACTGACATAGAAATTATAATCCTGCCTTTTTCCCATGTGGATCAAAGAAGCTATCTGAAGTTTTAAGGATCCATTTCCTTGACATATACAGGTTGAGAAGAAGCAACTGTGAGTCTGACTTGAAAGAGTCTCCTGATTAATATCAGCACTCTGACCTGCTTGACACAGAAGCCATCTTTTGGCTGTGGAAATGGCCAGTGTAGCCAAGGAACTTAGAAATGTCATATTTCAACTTCTGTTTCCAAGCAGCTTTTTGAGTCAAAGGTAAAAATGATGCCTGCAAATACCAAAGAAATTTCCTACTTTTTTTTTTTTATCTCAGTCCATTTACCAAGGGGCTAGGCGATCTGTTGAATGAGGCTAGAAAAATTTCTCCAACTGAAAGACAAATTTTACAAGAGGAACATGGGTATTGGGGTTTTCCAGTAACATATAATGGGAGAATAGCAGCAGTAGGACCAAGTTAGACATAAAGGAACAATTTCTCCTTATGAAGAAATCTCAGCAATCTGTCAGAGACTTTCTTTCTCCTCATGCTTCCCTTAAGGACACCATCCTTGCTTGAGTCAAGAGGATCATGGTCCTCAAAACATACCGTGACTAAGAAATATGCACGTAGAACTTTGGGTGTTCACTCTCTTCTGGTCAAAACAGAGGGCTGGTCCCCCACTTTTATCTTCTAGCTGTGGACTCTATACCCTGGCTTTCTCATATTATAAATTTCTTATTTGTCACCAACTTCTCCTAAAGTAGTCTGCTTTCCTGCCTCCAGTTCTAAAACTGGACTCCATGTAACTCTGGCTAAACTCAACCCAAGAAGGTGCTCAGTTCATTTCCTCCCATTATGTCACCACCACCACAAACAAATCTATCTGGACCTAGTCCAATCGCGCTTACCCCTGAAGTAAGGTGGAAATTTCCATATGATGAGAATTTTCTGCTGCAATATTACTTTTAAAATTGTCTTCATATTCTGTATCAGTTTTAGCTGCTCACTAACACATAATTGGCAAATATAACTCACTGAGTCTTTAGTTACTTCAAATCTTCACCTGCAGACATTTTCCTGATTACAAACCTTTCCCGGAAGAGGTTCAAAATACAAAGATGCTCGGAGGATTAACTGTGGTGCAGTATCCATGACAGGCATAAAACCACCAAAAGAAAGCACGTTTTAGCCCTATATGGCCACAGTGCTGTGTACGCATGTGTTCTGTGACTTTGGCTTCCAGGAGCCTTATCTATTCTATTATGAAGTATGTGTTTCTCTCAAAAACTTTAGGAGGTAATGCTTTACTATTACCCTCACTATGTCTGTAATGAATTTGGAAAAACTCACCAGGCATGATTCAATAATGCTAAGATGAGAATTTGAGGCACTACTGCCAATTTTTTATACTATGAAAAGGACACTTGTCTTGAATCTGGTCCAGACAGAACTACCTAATCTCTAATATGAAAATCTTAGCTGTAAGAACCTTTTTTTTTTAATTTCTTACAATATTCTTCTTGGAAACAAGAAGGATAAACATGTATATCTGGAAAACTGGCAATTGTTGAGTGCCCTATTTTTACCAAGTGCTACAGTTAATTGCTAACAAAAATATTCAGCATTTTTTTTATTATAACACATATTCTCCCCACTTCCCATCACCCTGGGGTGGCTTGTTATTAAACATAGCAGAAGGTAAGCGATCCTCTTACCAGGGTCCTGGTTGACCACAGTTGAGTATTAAATTTAGCTCTCCATTCCCAGAGCCAAGACAAGAATGACATACAATGAATAATATAGTACTCACAGTCTGGTAAAGGAATCATAATTATTCTTCAACTTAGGCAAACTTTTTCCTGGCATTAACTTCTAAGAGGAACTGAATCATGGGAATCCTTACATAAGAGACACTGGATAATCTAAACATTGAGGTGCAGCATCTTCATTGAGCAAAAGCAATAGACTCTTGCTCTGCAGAGCAGTGAGGTGGGAAATTAACAAGAGATGACAGAATGGTCTAGCCTGTGTTTCTATCATGACTGAAGCTGTGTTATCTAAAGTTCTAAAGGTTCTGGAATTTGGTGGATTGTCTGTGCCCTCGATTAAGAAAAGAAAAATAAAGAAGACTTGTATTAAACAAACTGTACCCCAAAAATGGTATTTTTCCCCCTGGTTTCATAAATCTTTCTTAATTTTAAATCTTCTATTATTTCACACAGAACTCATTTGACAACTACAACCTGTGTTCGTACAACCTTGGAAAGATTTTCAATGAAAACAAGAATTGAGGACAAGGCCAGTCCACACAGCTGAGATTAGTTCTAGTTTTCCCTTCAATGGAATGGCACTATGCTATGATAATTATGCAAAATAACATTCATTCCCTTCTGAGATCATATAAATAAGAATAACATAAGCTGTGAAATTAAAACCAATCATAAAACCAATTTCTAGAGCTGGAGTGATTCTTTAAATAATTCTGTAAAATTTTTCTGTTGACAACTATATTAAAATAGTTATTAGTGCCATTTTAATTTTCTGGAGTGTCATGAGAAAATGTTTGATATCAGCTCATTCAAATCTCTCCACTGCCTTCAGAAACAGTGTGTTCTCAGTTGTGCAAAAAGGAAAGCTCCTTACCATGAAACAACCATGGCCATTGGATTCCTATGGACTGTGGACAAATCCCATTTCATCTACCAGTGACTAAATGATTTTCAGCAAATTATGTGACCTTTCAAAACTTTAGTTCCTTTGCCTTTAAATGAGAGGGAACTAAGTGTATTGGTTACTAGGATGATTAATGATTGTTATTACAATGTGTGTGAAGGTACCCACAAACAAGCCCAACATATAATGACCGCTCCAGAGATGTTTATTTTCTTGGTATGCATAGTCCTCCCAGGTCGAGGAGACCAGTCTTCCAAACTTGCTGATAATGTTGCTTCCTTTCTTATACTGTATTTTTACAAATGACATAAGGATAAAAGCATTATGACACTGGGAGTATATAGGCATACAGGTCAATGGAATGAAGCTGAACATCTACAAATAACTGTTCACATTAACAACTGACTGATTTTTTTTAAAAAAAAATACAATAGCTTATGTTTACATCATTTTGTGCTTTTTTTCCATCTCAGTTGTAATCCCCATGGACTTCCCACCACCAATTCACCCATGTGCCATCACCATATTGCAGTGCACCTTCCCCCACCCCACCATTTTTGTTCCCATTCTCCACTCCACCCCCGTAAAATGTCTCTGGTGTATAGTTGCTCATTATTATTATTTTCTCCCCTGGTCCTGTATACTCTTGCTATGAGTGAAACCATCTGGTATTTTTCCTTTTCTTTCTTGCTTATCTCACTAAGCATGATCCCTTCCAGCTCCATCCATGTTGCTGCAAAAGGCATGTGTTTATCTTTTTTTGATTCCTGATTAATATTCCATTTTGTGTATGTACCACATCTTTTTAATCCAGTCATCTACTATTGGGCATTTGGGTTGATTCCATGTCTTTCCTACTGTAAATAAAGCAACAGCTGACTGATTTTTACTTAGGGCTAAAAATACAGTGCAATGGAGGAAAGAATCATTTTCAATGAATGGTATGAGGCAAATGGATACCTGCATGTGAGAGAATGAATATGAACCTTTACTTCACACAAAAATGGATCATAAATCTCAATGTAAGAGTTAAACTATGTAAATCTCAATGTAAGAGTTAAACTATAAAAACCCTAGAAGAACACATAGGAGCAAATATTTATGCAATGGGCAATAGTTTCTTAGTTATGACACAAAAATCACAATTAACAAAAGAGAAATATATACATATTTTACTTTATAAAACTGAAAAACATTTGCATGACAAAGGGACACCATCAAGAAAGGGGGGGGGAGAGAATGACTTAAAATATTTACAACTCATGTCCCCAACAACAAGGAGAGGCAAGTGAAAGCCTCACACCAGGAAGACTGAAATAAAGAAGACAAATAAAATAAAAATGGCAAGTACTGGTAAGGATGTGGAAAAAGTGAGACCTTCCTCAGTTGCTGGTGGGAATGCGAATGTTACAATAAATCTGGGAAATGGTCTTATATTTCCTCAACAACAGGCAAACCATGGAATCACTTTATGATCCAGAAATTCTATTCTTGATGTATACACAGAGAAACAAAAACATCTGTACACAAAACCTGTATACAAATGTTCAGGCAATGTTATTCATAATACCCAGAAATAGAAACCAGAATATCTATCAAGTGATGAAGAGGCAAACAAAAAGTGGTACACACGCACACTGCACACTCATTTTATTATTCAGTCATGAAAGGAAGTACTGACACACAATAAAACACGGATGAACATTGAAAGTATTATGCTAAAAATGTAAAAAGGGCCAGTAACAAAACCTCACATATTATATGGTTCTTCTATGAAATGATAAAATATGCAAATCTATAGAAATAGAAAATAGACTCATGGTTGCCCAAGGACCAGTGTAGAGACTGGAGGTAAGAGAAAGTATGCAGTGACAATACATGGTATAGTTTCTATTGGGGATAGCAAAAATGTTCTAAAATCAGATCATAGTGAAGTTACAAAACTCTGTGAAGATACTGAAAATCTCTGAACTGTATACTTGAGGTGAGTAAATTTAATGGTATATGAAGTATATATCAATTTTTAAAAAGAATTCATAAAAACAGTAAGAGAAAAGTTGTACTTTCAACAATCAGGAGTAATTTTGTTAAATGCTTGCTACACACTTAAAATGTGTAATAAGGATGCAGAGATGACTAAGCTTGGTCTCCATCCTCAAAGAGCCAAATATCTAGTGAATGGCTGCTGTTCAATGAAGACAGATGTATATTTTGATTGTCAGTGGAGACAGAATTAAATAAATAGCTTTAATTTCTAGAATGCCTTTGACAGACATGCCAAGCCCTGTGCCAATCCTAGGAGATAGAGGTTGATTGTCTCAGGTCTCCAGGCTTTGGAAGTGAGAGAAATGGATCCAGGTAAAAGTGCTGTGCTAAAGATAATGGCAGGTGCCAAGGAAGCCCAGCAGCTGTGAAAATACTTGGAGGAGGGCATGAAAGAGGTCCTCTGTGGGGAAGAGAGAAGACATTGCTTTCAGGAGTTCAATGGCATTCAGAGGAAAAAGGTAAGAGGTGATCCACTCAGACAAAGGAGATGATGTGCATAGACTTCATAGTACCTGAGAGAAAATGGCTGATGGAAAGAGTGAGACTTGAGAAGAAATTGACTGGGGAGTCAGTAGAAGTTAGTGGGACCGCCACTGGTCCATGTCCCTGGTTGAACCACAGGTCCCTGGGAAAACTTGGAAAGTTTTTAATGCCAGGAAGTTCTGCTCTTGTTTTAACATGGTTGCTCTGGCAGTTATGTAAAATTGAATGGTACAAGACCAAGAATAATGAGATTCATTTTCCAAAACTGCGGAAGACAGTGGTGGTCTTACAGCACCCACTGGGTGATCTGAGAAGGAAAAGAAGTCAAGGATTGCTCTGGATTTCCAGGCTGGGTGTGTAGTGTGGTAAGGCATGGGGGGTTGCTTGGCAGCTTGTGCCAGTCAAGAAAACAGTGAATATGGGACAAGCAGCTAGATCTCAGTGGAGGCGTGGTGAATGTGATATTATCACCTGAATGGAAAGTGCTATAGGCCAGAGGACATGCAAAACAGAAGCTTCCCTTCTATGGACTTTAAAGACCAATTATCAAGCCCTTCCTTTTGCTACCAGATGGTAAAGTTGGAAAGCTATACCTTCCATGATACCCAAGCCAAGGATAGGCCTTCAGGCACTAAAGATATCAACTTCTATCCAATTATTCAGACTATACCAATGTTAGATAGTGTTGATGTTGGCAAACAGAATGCTTTCCAGCATGATGGAAAATACTGTCTAGTGGGCTGTGGGAAAGACTCTTCCAGGGTTCTATTATATGATGTAGATTTGATGGAGGCTGAGAGATTCTTTTAAAAGTTTGTCCACATTGAATGAAATATTGTCACTTATTGTGGGGACATATAAAATGGACCAAGTAGTCTATGTCAGTATTCCTGATGAACTTTATCTTATTAACTAGTTTAACAACTAAAAGACAAGAAAAAAGTTTCCTTTCTTTTGAGTTGCATTTTTGCAATTATACAAAAAAAGAAAAAAAAAACCTACTTGAGATACCTGTAAACTAGACAAGGTCCTCAAATCCTAATGGAATTATTGATCCTCAAGTCAAAATAAGGTTTCAATGCAGCTCTTAATGCAATTATTGATTGTTGATGGTATCAAATATGAAAAAATAATCAATAAGCACATCCTAAAAATAAAGTAACATCAGAGGCCATCTCTGTGTTTTTAATGTAGAATTATATCTGTTAATGAAAAATTCCCTTAGAAACCTGAACTTTCTTTGACCTGAATGAAAGTAGCCACTTCAGCATAGGGTAAAAGACAGTATGATATATTCCTGTTCAAAAATAAACAATTATTTAAAGTGCATTTTGACCTCAGAGATCTCAAAAGAAAAAGCAACTGCCGTGTTTACTGATAACACAAAAGGAATTCAGGCGAAACATTTCAAACTTAGAAAACAATTTAGTAAATCTTATTCTTTGTCTGAAATTGGCTGTGGTCCAGAAGCATAGCTATTCTCTCAGCCTAAAACACCTCCCAAAGCTCATGATATTGTAACTCATGATTTCCAAACTCATATTTTAAGTAGAGGAAATATGCCAACCTGAAGGCAGCAATACCAGCAACTTGCTAAAATTTTAATCTAAGAGACTGCTGTGCATTCACTCCATTCTTCAAGGAGCTAACCTGTAAATTCAGTTAGAAAAAATATATTAATTTATCTCATTTCTCAATATTGCAAAATAAGACCAGTTGATACTATACTATACTGCTTATATGCTTACACAGAATTTTAATAAGTTGACAGCTTTATTATATTTTTAAAATCCAACATCTTACAAAATCTTCATGGGAATTATGAGCTGAGTAGTAGTTGGTAACAGTTCACCAAGTACAACCTGCAGATGTGGTGGTTCAATTAATATCTTGGGCCATGGCAAGTAGGAAAGGTGTAGGGGTACCAAGTATCAGTTTCTTGTCTCATAGTTTAAGCCCTAAAGAAGACTATTATTTACTTAGGGTCATTTTTCTAATAATGTGTCTAACAAACATTCTGCATGACAATTGGATAGTGAGGAAATGCTTTTAAAAGTTCGTGCTTGAGTTTCTTTCTTTCTTTTTTTAATGTACTGAGAGACCTTACTACAGAATATGCTCATAATGATAATATGCTGCATGGGAAATTCCAACAGGTACCAGGTGTCTACCAACCCAAGTCTTACATTTCAGTCAATGTCTCATGGCCAGTTTATACGAACCTTTTACCTTATAAGTTGATTGGACCCTTACCTCACACCTTATAGAACAATGAACTCAAAGTTGATAAAAGACCTAAATATAAGAGCTAAAACGATAAGATTCTTTTTTAAATAATATAACAGTTTATTTTTACATCATTTTGTACATTTTTTTTCATCTCAATTGTAACCCCCATGGGTTTCCCATCACCAAGTCCCCCGTGTGCCATCACCACAGTCCCGTACACTTCCCTCCCCCGTTTTTGATCCCATTCCCCACTCCACCCCCACAAAATGTCTCTGGTATATGACTGTTCATTATTATTATTTTCTTATTATTATTTTCTTCCATCATACTCCTGCTATGAGTGAAACCATCCAGTATTTTTCTTTCTCTTTCTGGCTTATCTCACTAAGCATGATCTTTTCCAGCTCCATCCAAGTTGCTGCCAAAGACATGTGTTTCTTTTTTTTTGGTTGCTGAGTAATATTCCATTGTGTACATGTACCACATCTTTTTAATCTAGTCATCTACTTTTGGGCATTTGGGCTGCTTCCATGTTTTTCCTATTGTAAATAAAGCAGCAATAAACATGGGGGTGCAGGTATCTTTTTGAACCAGTGTTTTTGTGTCTTTTGGGTAGATATCTAGGAGTGGGATTGATGGGCCGTAGGGAAGATCCATGTTAAGCAGTTTGAGGAACCTCCAAACAGTAAAACAATACGATTCTTAGAAGACATGGGAGTGTTAATGACTTGACTTTAGTATTAGATTCTTAAATATGACACCAAAACACAAGAAACAAAAGAAAGTTACACTTCCTCAAAATTCAACTTTAGTGTCAAAAGACACTTTCAAGTAAGTGTTAAGTAAAATATATATATATAATAGGAGAAAATATTTGTAAATCACATATCTGATAAGGGCCTAATATCCAGAATGTAAAGAGGTCATATAATTCAGTAACAAAAAGACAAGCAACCCAACTTTTTAAATGGACAAAGGATCTGAACATTTTCCAAAAAAGATATACAAATGACTGATAAGCATATGAAAAGATTCTTGGCATCATTAGTCATTTAGGAAATACAGAACAAAACCACAAAAAGTACTACTCATACACATTAAGATGACAACAATAAAAACTAGAAGACAATAATGAGCGTGGGTAAGGACAGGAAGAAGTACTTTGCTGGTAGGAATGTAAAATGATGTATTTGCTTGGGAAACAGTTTGAATATAGCTAAAGTTGAGGCTAACTGTGATCCAACAACTCTACTCCTATGTATATATGCAAGACAACTGAAAAACAGGTTTTTAAATAAAAACTTGCACATAATATTTAAATCAATTTTACAAAAATGCTGAAACCACATCTTCAAGTCAAATGTGGAGTAACAGTACAATGGAATATTATTATGCCACAAAAAGAATGACATATTAATGGTAAAATAGAAGTTGAAACCACAAAAGCCCATGTAGATGAGTGCAGCAGAATGGGTAAAGTTAGAGAGACAGAAAGCAAGTTGATGGTTATGGGAGGAAAAGGAAAGGAAAAATGGGGAATGGCTGGTAATGAGTAAGGGCTAATTTGGATAGGGATAAAAATGTTCTGAAATTAGATAATGATAATGATTATACAACTGTGAGAATGTACTGGAAGTCACAAAATTATAAAGTTTAAAATGGCTAATATGGTAAACATTAGGTTAAGTGATATTTTTTATCTCAATGAAAATATCATATTTGCCAAAGCTAAAAAAGTGATTAGGGAAAAGAATAACATTGTTTTATATTTTTGCAAATCTTTATGTACAATTTAGAGACAAGCTGGATGTTTATATTTGCTTCTGTGTTCAAGTTGTTATTGTTTGGTTAAAGTGTAATAAAAAAAATTCTCATATGTGTATATATGAGGAAAAGGAGTAGATTTTAATAGCATTTCTAGAAAATTGTGGGTATTGTTTGATACAACACCAGGTGGTAGTTTTCATATATATTAAAATTTTTTTATTGAAGTAGATTGCATTATAACAAACGGTAATTTTGAAAATATTACTTGTAATGTAAAATCTGAAACCAAAATCAATTTATTTTTCATGTTCTTTTATAGTAAAATCCATTATTGATTTATCACTCAGAAGTTAAAAAGCAGAAGGGTGAGCTGAAAGGTGGTAAGATTTTTTTCCGTGTGTACGTGTAACACTGATGTCACTTTCAGGTAGGAGACATGGAAAGAATAAATGTGTGCAAGGCTATTAATGATTAGCAATGGAATTGTTCAGCTCTAAGGGACATTTTATGTAGAGTGAAGTATTTGTAACACTTTTAGGCTGCAAATACTAAGATCCCTTCTCTATGCCAGGAATTTGGCTGTGGGACAGGAGCAGGATGTGAAGAGATAGCAGGAAGTGTATAACATAAATTTCAGCCTATTTCAAAAGCTGGCACAGTCAGTGTGGGTTAAAGCTCTTTCCAGAATTCAAGATGGTGGTGGAGGAATGATGCCCAACACACACACACACACACACACACCCCAATCTGCCTCCACCACCATACAGCCTTCTTCATGACGCCCAACACACACACACACATGCACACACACACACACACACACCAATCTGCCCGCACCACCACACAGCCTTCTTCTCTGGGATGAGGTTGAGTACCTGTGTCACTGGGCCACATTGTGTCATACTGTCACTAGGATAGTAGCTGCTTAAAAATCCCTGTTAAGCTGAATTAGGGAAATATATATATAATGGAAATATTTTTCTTTATTGTTGTTAAATTTTAAAAATTGGGGAAAATCCTTTAAAAAGAATAATCTCTTAGTTGATTTCATCTTTTTTTATATATCTTTTTATAGCATTGAGAGCCTATAGGTAGCCTTGTCGCTTTCATTTTTTCACATAATACCATGACCTAAGCCTTTCCTTAGGTTAGTAAAAATTTTATCTACTACAATTTTAAATCCAATTTTGTATTGCACCATGTGTCCTGCATTCCAGGTTAGCAGTGCCTTCTGCCACCAGCCGGAGCAGGACAAAGAGAAGGAGGCCAGAGACTGTGATGAGATCACTCGTCGAGGTTCAAACCCAGCCTCCCACGTAAAACTGTGGCCTCAGACAAGCTTTTCATGTGTGCTTCATTTTCCTCATAAGTAAAAGCAGGAAAATGATCATCATACTTCCCATCTTTTTTTTTTAAAGACTTATTTATTTATGCATACAGAACTGGGATACAGGCCAGAGGTACAGGGATGGTGAGAGGCTTCACCAGAGACAGAGTGGGGAGCAGAACAGGCTGAATGACAAAGTACACTGCTGAGGGGAGCAGCGGGCGGGTCAGGTCTGCTGCGCCATGTGGTCACCTCCGGGGCAGGGATTGAACTCATGCTGAAGTGGCTTTAGCTTCTTAGTGCTGTGCTTTAACCCACTGCACCACCAGGAAGGCTTCCTGATTTCTTTTTTAATGTGTTCACTCTAATGGCCTTTTTTCCGTACTTTGACATTGTTGAGCTCTTAGTTTTAAAAAACATTAACTACGTAGCCACCAGGGAGGGCTCATATTTCTCATCTTCGAGGATTGTTGGGAGTGCTTATAACAATGCTTTTAACAGTGTTTATAACAATGCTTGGAGAGTGGGAGAGTTGGCGTACCTACCATTTAAGAGTACAAACATGCAACTGGTAGATAAATAAGTTCTGGAAATCTAAGGCATAGGATAGGGGTTGTAGTCAACCATACTATATTACCAATTTAGAAGTTGTAATTGTCCCCACTACAAAAAAAAAAAAGAAATGATAATCAGTAGGACATGATAAAGGTGTAGCTTATATATTGTGATAATCGCATTGCTATATATAAACATATCAAATCAAATATGCCTTGAAGTTATAGTGTTATATGTCAATTATATCTTAATAAAAATCAACTCAAAAAAGAAAACATGCTTGGCAGGTAACAGATGTTCAGTATCTGTTGTTATTATCATTACACTCAGCCTTGTGTTGGGAGATTTTGTTTTCCATTTACCTTATTTAACCTCTCAGTGTTTTTATTTTTCTCCTTTCTAAAACTAGTTATTATAAACTCTATCTCACAGAGTTGTCAGAAGGGTTATAGTATCCCACAGAGTAGTTGTTAGGGTCGACATCTAGATGGGCTCAACGCAGAGAGTCACATGATCTTCTTACTTAGGAAATGGTTGTTGTCTCTCAGGCTCCTTTCCCAAGCCCCAGGCTCCAACACCACCACAGAGCAGTGTTTAGTAATTTCAGGGGAGGGACTTGGGGCCAGAACAGTTACACAGCAAAAGTGCACAAACAGGTGCTGGCACTAGCATGGCTTCCTTGGCAGGGCCCAGGGACTGCTGAGTGGAGACACGTCAGGAGTCCCCAGTACCCATCAAGTGAGAGGAACACCCCGGGCCAACCAATTGTTTCCTTAATTTGTTTCTCATCAAAAGTTCTGGCTGGAGAACTTTTCCAGCTGTGGTAGGGTGGGAATGTTTCAATGAATGTGTTATCAGAAAGATCTGATTCCTCTGTTTAAAAAATATCTATCACTTGTGGAGTCATAGAAATCGCAGGGTTTGCAATGAAAAAGGCACCCCTTCAGTTCCTAAACAGAAGAGTCCTTTATAGAATTATCTTTGGGCGACTTTTGCAAGGCTCCTGCCTGGCTGGCCTGCACTGTGCAAATCCTGGCGCTGGGGGAGTTCAGTTGGAGAAAAGGCTGTCCTTCTCTGGCCCCTTCACTGTCATATAACACAGTTGTCTGTCTGTTTTCAAGTGCCTATTTACTTTGAGAATTAGATAAGGGGAGAAAAGGAATCAGGTAAGTCCAGTAATCAAATAATTCATGAAAACGATAAAACACGACTCAAAGAGTATCTCTCTGTCAGACGGGCTTGCTTCCTCATCACCCCCCCCCAATCTCATCATTCTTCTTGATTTTGGAAGCTCCTTTTTTGTATTTTAGCCTATTCCCAACCCTAGGACCTGTCCTTTAAATCTGTTAGGCCCCAGAGACAGGGTTATCAGCATAGGTCAGAGAACAACCTCTCCAGTTGAAAGTTGCCCCTCAAACCCTTGAAATACAGCTCTGAATCACTGGGTTTCAGTCCACCTCTTCCACTTCTGAGGACACTGTTATTGGCTCATGCACTAAACTGAGCTCCTGCCCTCATGCAGCTTAGATTTGTTTCTGGATTGACGTTGCCAGAGAATAGACTGTTGCCCCCACCTCCTGCCTTGGCTCTCTAGCAATGGTTTTCTTCTATCACATGCTCCATATCTAGTTTGGGTTGCTCCTAGCCCTCCAGCTTAGAATCAGTAATTGGTAAATATTTACAACAGTGAATATGGCTAGTCTCTGTGTTAGTTAAATAAGAAAAAAAAGTTATAAAACATAGCTCTATTACCAAAGAGTGTTTGTGCTCATTTAGAGTCCCATCAGGTACCACTGAGTATATTTATAATGGCAAAAAGGAAGGACTCTCTTCCCTGGCATGGTCAGGGAAGGCCTCCCAAGAAAGGTGGCATTTGAACTGAGCATTAAAGGATCAGTTAGGGTAGCGGGTCTCAATATATTTGCCCCTAAGTTTATTCATTTACATACTTGTTCATTTTTGTGCAGTAAATGGTTTCTCCCTGCATGTGTAGTCCCCACAGCTCTCCCACCACCACATCGTGCCCATGAAACAGCATCACATTCCCTTGTGCTCTTCCTCCCACCCCATTTTGACCCCTTTCCTGCCCACTTTCTAGTTGTAAGCTTCGGAACCATGATCAGCTTGTGAGTTTTGTCTTTTTCTTGGCTCTTTGTTCAGTTTTTCTATATTTGACATACAAATGAGGCACATCCCATGTTAATCTTTTTCCTTCTGACTTAATTCCACTCAATTCCTTCTAGTTCCATCCATGTTGCCAAAAGGGGTTGAGTTCATCTTTATTGATCACTGAGTAGTATTCCTTTGTGTGCATATGCCACATCTTGATCCATTCATCTGTTTTGGGGCATTTAGGTTGTTTCCATATCTTGGTGATTGTAATAGTACTACAATAAACATAGGATTATAGGTTTCCTTTTAAATTATCTTCCTTTGGGTAGATTTAATAAATAAGTAAGAAAGATAAATAAATCTTCCTTTGGGTAGATTTCTAGGAGTGAATAGCTGGATCATATGCTAGCTCCATTTTTGTCTTTTGAGGTCCTCCACACAGCTTTTCATAGTGATTGGACAAGACTGCATTCACCAACAGTGTAAGAGTGTTCCTTTTTCTCCACATCCTCACCAGTATTTGTTGTTGACTTTTTTTTTTTAATACGTGCCATTCTCATTGGTGTGAAGCAGTATCTCATTGCAGTTTTGATTTGGAACTCCCTGATAATTACTGATGTTGAACTTTTTTAAAGCCTATTGGCCAGTTGTATTTCTCCTTTGGAGAAGTGTCTTTTTTTATCTCTTCTACCCAGTTTTTGACTGGGTTGTTTGCTATTTTGTTGTTGTTTTTGAGGTGTATAAGCTCTTTGTAGAGCTTTTGATGTCATTTTCTTATCTGTTGTATGGTGTGTAATTATTTCCTCCCATTCAGTAGAATGTCTCAAATATATTTTTAATGAAATAAATGTTTTGCGTTCTACCCCCAGGAGATGAGATATCCAGTTCTAGGCTGGGATCCAGTTACTGGTTTCTTCTTCCTTTTCATAAGTTTCATGGATGACTGAGTTAGCTCATCAGTGTTGAAAACTGTTGGTGTTGGTCAAACAAAAAGAAGGCACTTCAGGGGGCAGGAAGAGTCATAACCAAAGAGGAATGGCACAGAGCTTTTATTTTGAAGAGGATGGGGAAGAGGCAGACTAATTTAGCTGATATATATCAGGGATTAAAAAGGTAGTTCAAATCTTTAGATTCTATATTCTATACAGCAGGGGGTCATGGAGGAAAGGAAGAATTCTGAGATATAGAACTGTTTCTATAGCAGTTGCTTGCTTGGGCTCAATTTCAGCTACTTCCTAGGACTTCAAGGAGGCATATAACTCTGTGTCCAAAAGTCTTGGTCTCTTTAGCAAATTACATTTAGAAGCCTTGTTAAATCCTGCCCCAGAATGATCAGCAGTGATTATAGGCATTGTTTGGTTCCCATGTTCTTCAAAATACAATCATAAAAATGAGTCTGATCTTATTACAGTTCCAAGATTTCAACAATCTGTTCATTTCTATGGGGAGGTAGTTTTCATAGAAGTGTAGGCAAAGGTATTGAGAGAGAAAGAATGTAGGGACCAATGTGAGATGTACAACAGAAAAAGAAGTGTATTACTCATTCAATTGACTTGAGAAGCAGGCAGCCAGGAGAGTACAGGAGGAATTTGTGAGGGAAACAGGGAGCTTTGATTGCAAAGCAGCTGTCTTCAAAGACCCTAAGGCTGTCATGAGGCAGAAACACTAGGCTTGTTGTATGTGTTGGGGTATGGAGGCCCAAACAGATCATGAAAGTTAAGATAAAACATTGTAGGATTCCAGAGCCTACTAAGTACTTAACATTTCAGTACCCTGAGCAAAAGACCATTTGTTACAAAAGCAACACTCATAATAACATCTTTCATTCACAGAAGTTCAGCCTCTCTTGGGTAATAGAAATTACTGATGAAAAAAGTACTACCTAGGACTTCTTACTTCCTTGAATCAAGTGGCCCAAATGAGCAAGTGCATAAAAAAAAAGTATATTTTACATAATGTTCCCTTCCCTCCCTACTCATTCTCCCAAACAGTTAAAAATCTCTTTTTCAAGTTGTCTTGACTTTTAGTCAGGATTTGCCTACAGTTCTAGTGTCTTTAGAGTCTAGGAAGCCTCCTCTGAGCAAGTTAGATGCTGAACACAATCCATGAGTTCTGCAAGAATTCCTCACAAATAAAACCTGGAAGTGATAAGCAGCGTAGCAGAAAAAGAGAAAGGGGCAGCATGAGAGCTACCCTCCCAAAACATATGCAGCATTCTCACTGTGAAAATGCTGAGCAAAACTGCCAAGAAGCAGCAGCTGGCATTCAATTAAACAATGATAACAAGGGATTTTCTATGCACATCTCCTAATAATGTCATTTTCTTCTTTGACTGGTGCTATATGGCCTCTATGAGTTATACCTCAGCCTATTTCCTCTTTGTAGAATGCAAGAGTAGACTGTGAGCACCAGGACGGCAGACACATGTCACTCTTTCTATTGTCATCACCATACCCCCAGAAACAGGCATAGTGTCTGCACACAGTAAGTAGCATTTGATTAGATAAAGGATGGATAGATTTGATCCCTGACTGCCTGAAAGTAGTGTACAGCATTTTTTTTTAAATTTATGAACATAAAAAATAACTGAAAAGAGAACCATTAGCACCACCAACCTCCCCACATAATGCACAGCTTGGCAAGTACAGAAGAACTTTGTATCACAGAAAAAAGTTATGAGGAAGCAATCACTGGAAATTGTGTAGACTTGGAAAAGGACCAGAATATTCTGGCAGATCCTGAGTTCAGCCCCTATAAGATTAGAGGAATAAATTGAGTATATTTATCATTTAAATTAACTACAAATGGGAATCTGAGATAAGCTGACATTCAAACTGACTTAAATTTTGTACAGAATGAACACTCTGTAAATGGCCTTGGGGTTACAGTTCTTTTAAGCCTTTCACATTATTACTCTAAGAGATGGGAAGCCTAAAACAAGACAATGGTGTGGTGAATGTGGCAAAAAGCAAGTAAAGTAGATTCATGGGAAAGGAGAAGATTAACTTCTTTCTTTCTGGTGCAAGTGATCATAGGACCAGCTTCCATTTTTAAAAATGAAAAAATATGAAAGTCAATTTTCTACATAATGAAAGGAAGTTGGTGGAAAAGAAAAGCGAAAGTAAAAACCAAAACAATACTTGGAAGAAGGAATAAAGGAATGAGGACAAAGAAAGGAAAAGAAACCATGAGTAAGAATAAGGATTCTAAGATCTTGTAAGTACAGGCCCTTTGAACCTCTGTTTGAGAAAATCATGAAAACATAACCACAGAACAAAGTTCTTTGAGAAGTCTTGAAATGTAAATCTATATCACAATCTTGTAAGTATAGGTAGGTGCTTTATGTTTATAATTGTGAGAACAATACTGTTATCCTTCAAATCCCTCTTTCTCCTGAGGAAACACTATCTTCAATCAGGCACAATCCAATTATGATTACAGCTGAAAAAGTATCGTATGGGTTACATGCTTAGAGCCAACTCTATCACCCAACTGCTACCAAAGTCTTCCTTCCAACTGATTGATGACAGCAACTGAACTAAATGACACAGATGACAATTTGGATAGTAACTTTTACTGTTTCTTCCTCATCACCACTCCCGTCATTGCCTCCATTTCCCATTATTATAGGACAATGACTTTTACCCCAAGTGATTTATTTTCCACACACATTTAATAAACATAGTACAACACTAGCATCACCAGTCTCTAAATAACTTGAACCAGCTCAGAAAACCCCCATAGAATTGCCACAAAAATCACTGTTGGCTTAATGTTGCATAGAACCATGGTGAACAGTATCTATCTAGTTCAGTAGTAATACAACTTTTTCCAACTTGTTTAAATACAGCTACCTTGCTTCCCAATCCTTCTCTTTTCCATTACATTTCTGTTACTTTTAAAATGAAACACCCTTCCTGAGTGTTGAGGATGGCACAGGGCCTGGTAAAATAGGGGGGCTGGGGCCCTTTTGTTTGTTTGTCCTGTGTGCTTCCAGCACAGTCCAATGTAGCTTCTTCGTGTGTATGTTGGAACTCTTGACGACCCAATGGCACAGCCCTATAGAATTTTCTTCAAGGTGAGAAAGCTTGAACTACCGTTCTCCACCCCTGTCTAAGCAGCTGCACATAAGTGGTTAGAAGGCGACACAGGTTCTCTACGGAGGGAAGAGGCAAATGACATCACTTTTATAGTTTCCTACAGTCTGCCACTCTCAGTCCAAATGGGTAAAGAGTACATCTTTGTTTATTTATAGCTCAATAAAAATGTAGAAGAACCCTTTGTTTCTTTTACCTTTTTACCTCTAACTAACCTTAATAATTAATGCAATTAACTACCAAACATACCATAGAAAGACGAACTCTGCATGCATCTTGGGGGTTAGAGTCCTTTCAGATTTACACAGGGAAGGGCCTTCATGGAAAGACAGAGAAAAGTGCTGTGTGTAATGACTTAGCAGCGTGATCACTTAGAACTGGTCCCAGGAAGTTATTCTAAGCCGTGAACCTTGTGTATCCCTCTTTGGAGCTTCTCTCCCACCTCCTGGCAAGTTACTATAATGACTTTGATTTGTGTGGTGCTTCACGGCTGACTGACATTTTGACATGGGTGATCTTATCTCAGGCTCACAGACACCCTAAGAAAGGCATGAATACCATCATCACACCCATTTTGCAGTTGAAGACATCTGGCCTTACTCTATTATTATAGTGACACTGTACCAGCCCAGCGGAGTTACAATGACAAGGGTCACAGAGTTCCTCCCTCAGGGCAGGCAGTAGGGAAAGCAAATCACAAACAAAAAGTGGCAACCCAGCTCCAGACTATGAAGCTCCATAGAATGACCAATGAAGCAAGCAAGAAAGAACTTTGTGTTACCTGATTTTTATAGGGCCAGTTCAGTAAAGTAGTAAGAGATAAGAAGCAGCATTCTAAGTCCCGAGTTCATTCCTTTTTAATTTCTTTTTTTTTTTTAAGATTTATTTATTTGTGCATACAGAACTGGGGTGCAGGCCAGAGGCTCAGGGGCGGTGAGAGGCTTCACCAGAGACAGAGTGGGGAGCAGAACAGGCAGATCAACAAAGTACACTGCTGAGGGGAGCAGCTGGCTGGTCAGGAGAGGTCTGCCACACCATGTGGTCACCTCCGGGGCAGGCGGGAATCCAACTCATACAGAAGTGACTTTAGCTTCTCAGTGGGCTTTAGATTCTCAGTGCTGTGCTTTAACCTGCTGCGCCACCAGGGAGGGCCCCTTTTCAATTTCTTAAAGAGGAATCTATCCATTCCAATGGGTCCCCCATGTGAGATTTCAGACCTGAGGACAAAGCCAAAAGAGTTGGAGCAGGCAATGTGGGCAATGGGTCAGAGATCACCCTGTTGTCCCCAGATCAGTATGTCTCCCTCCAGGGACTCCAGGACGGCCTCTAGGAAACTTTTTGGAAAAGGCCTGTCTGAAAACTATAGCCTCATCTCCTCTCTTTAGGACATTATCTGTATAAGGTGCATATACAAGGTAGACAGCAACTCTTCCGGGAAAACGACCAGGAAAATTATGGCAAAGCTTTTAAACCACAAAGATGTAGTGTGGTTAATATAAGTACCAAGAAGTGTTATTATCAATTGTTTCTGGCCAGAGATTCAATGCAGAACAAATTTCCCTGCTTCTTGAACACCCTGGAAAACACGAAGGGGAGCAGAGCCCCCAACCTCCCCCCAGACAGAGGTGCAAAAGCAGCTTATTCTCCAAGGCAGCACCCAGATGACCATAATTTTGACCTAGTATCTCCAGGACTGTCAGGCATTGTAACCATGATGTGCTGGTTTGATATTTTTATGCAGCTGGACATGACAAAAAGTGGAAATTATTTTGAGAAAAAACAACACATCATTTTGGTCAAAATATCCCTCTTCCCTTTGTAAAAACATTTGGGATAGCAAAGTGAGTGAGATAAGTGTAAAATAATTTTCGAAGACGCCATTCCTAGAAATAGTGCAGAACAGCTTCCTGATGTGGCCTGTGAGGTGGCCAGGGGTCTGCAGGCTTCCCTGGACCCGGGCCCAGGAAGTGACTCAGACGTGGTGAAAAAGCCACGTCGCTGAAGAGTGTCCTGGGCCTGGGATGGGAATTGCACATATTCAATGATGATATAAATTCTGCTTGTGCACATATTGTTTTACAAAATCCAGGCATGAGATCATTTGGCCTGAATGTTTTCTCTGAGGGTTTCTCACAGACAAACACAGTTATCTGAATTGAGTTAGACCAGAGGAAAGGCATTTTGGGGATTATCTGATTGTACATGTGGCTATTTAAACTTTTCTCAGTCAGGGCAAAACCCAAAGATTTTCTACTTGTTTTCTAGAAAAAGAACCAACAGAACTCTAATCAAATCATCTCTTTTTCTCCCCACTACTTTATGGAAACTAAACCACTTTCTCCAAATCACAAACAGGAAGACAGACTAACTGTTGCTATTCTTTGAGGGAAGCATTTGATTAAAGGGGTGTGTGTTTTTGTTTTGTTTTGTCTTTAGACTATTCAAAAGACTAAAAGCCTATAAGATGGCCATGGTTTTAAGTGGGATTTTCTATCACAAGTGAGAGATGATTAACGATAGATTTACATCAGCCCATGGCATTTCCCAGGAGAGAGAGGTTTGGCTGCTTATATCACACCATTGTATTGCTGCTGACCACAGGGGTCAAAATCATCCTGGCGATGCAGTTAGAGTAAAATTTCCTGGACTTCAACCGAGAGAACTTCATTCATTAGGTGTGGGTGGGGCCCAAGAATCTGCAGGTGTTTCTTGTGCCTATAGCACTCGGGATTTGCAGAATTACTGATTTCCAAATAAAGTATTATATTCTCACTGCCCTGCATCCTTTGTTTGATTCTTCTCAGACTTTTCTTTTTTAATGTAACAACTTTGTAAAGGCCTATGACTTGTCAGAAAGGTAGGAGATATTTTGGCCTATAAACAGTGACATGCTGAAGAACAGAAAGAATCTGGTCTAGTTGGTCATCAGTTTCTTGAGTGGAGAGTGAAGAGCAGATCTGCAAGGCAGAGGGAGGAGAAGACAAAGGCCAGGAAGGAGGAGGCCTATGAATATGGTCAGGTAGCAGTGGTTTTATCTTTTCTTTCATTTGCAAAATATTCAGAATAACTTTCTAAATGAAGAGTCTTGTTTATGAGGATTCAGACAACCCCAGAAATTGACCTTTTCAAATAAGAAGAAAGATATCAGCAACTGTTATGAAATTCTGTAACTATGGGTATGGAAAGAATGTGTGCCCCAAAATTCAGAAAAAGGAACTACCCATTGAAATCTAGAAAAAAATATTTTGGTATACATAAAATTAGTACTGAATTACACAACTGGTAGTAAACTTATGGTACTTACTATCCCAAGAGATATTCCAGGTTGAAACTACACATACATTTATACAAAAGAAATAGTAAGAAATTTAGGGACTAGCAAGCTATGTCAGGTCATTGGTATTACTTTGTTATGTCGGCTATGTCTACAATTAAGGAAATAAGTGATAAAATTTGAGACTTATATCCCAGTTTCGAGACTGATTTCCTTGGAGAACAAGTGAAGTATTCCAGCAACTTACTCTGGAGTCACTAGTCAAAATATGTTATTTCTAGAATTTTCACCCTTATTATTTTTTTTAACTTTTTAGTTCATTTTTATTGAGCTAACATTTAAATAGTGTGCTGTATGATTAGAGGAATAAGTTCACACCTCCATCTCACCCTAATCTTTTAAGATATACACCTACTATTTTCCAGTAGAAATATATAGCAGGATTTGAATTTCAATTCTATTTTACCTGCTTACTAGCTCTGAAAAGGTAAATAATTTAGTTTTCTGGGCTTCAGAATATATATTAATTTTACTGGTGAGGAAAATGGGTGATACTAAGTACTCAAAAAACATACATTTTGGCCCTCCCTGGTGGCACAGCAGGTTAAAGCACAGCACTAAGAAGCTAAAGCCACTTCCGCATGAGTTTGATTCCCGCCTGCCCCGGAGGTGACCACATGGTGTGGCAGACCTCTCCTGACCAGCCCGCTGCTCCCCTCAGCAGTGTACTGTGTCGATCTGCCTATTCTGCTCCCCACTCTGTCTCTGGTGAAGCCTCTCACCCTCCACATCTCTGGCCTATACCCCAATTCTGTATGCACAAATAAATAAATCTAAAAAAAAAAAAACTAAAAAAACCCCTCTTCATTATTAAGAGAAAAAAAGAATCACTAGTATTATCAGTTATTGAACCACATTATAAAGTACCAATGAAATTAATAAGTATTTCTGAATTATGACATTGCAGGCTGAGTTCTGGTAAAATATGTGTTCTAGATATCTGGCCATACATAATCATATTAGCCACACAATAAATACCTGAATGTCCATGCTAAAAATATGTGGAAAATATAATGGGTAAAATGGGTATCCATTAGCAAATTTTAAAAGATTTATTTGAGTTTTAAAAACAGTTTATGATAAATGCTCTGGTGGTTTGATAGCAAAGTGACTTATCATTTAAGTAATGCTAAGCATCTACATTTGAGAATCCATAAGTCTGAGAGGCAGCTGTGTCTAATGTTTCTTTGGTTTACTTCCTCTTCCATTGGATAGTGGAGGTAGAATTAGATTTTCTTTGCAAGACAGATAGGTCCAAACCCTGAGGATCCATCTAGGCCTTGAAGAAAAGAACATGACTTTGTAGCTTAAGCTGACTGCCTGGCTCTGCTCATAAATTATGGAAGGCATAATTACTTTTTCCCATTCTGAACTCCCATAACTTCCCTCTTCCCAAATGCAACTTTGTACTTTAAACGCTGTACTTTGAAACTTCCCCACCCTCACATAGTTTCAAAGGAGTTAAATAATTTATATTTCTATTAAAACTTTCTGGATATTGTCAAAAATTCCATTGTACAAATAGCTTTTTTCTTACAATTAACAGGGTTCCACAAAAGCTTTTAAGTGGCATGTTCAAACTCATGTGTTACTAAGCAAGCAACTGAAAGCAGATGTTTAGATGCATACACACACAAACTATTCTCCTGGGGCTACTAAAATACTGCCATGTATTCAGCTGGGGTGAGAAAGGTAGTCTGTGTGCATATGAGTGTGCACACATACATGCATGCTGTTACATTAGAGATCTATTAGTGTGTCCTTGGGACCTGTGTGGTAGCTTGGTCTCTTGGGCATCGATTGCATACACCTTTATTGTAATAGAAATATGTAATTTCCCCCAACTTTAATTCTTTCCTATTAACATTAGAAAAGGGGGGTTTTAAATGGACATCATTGGCCCGCCCTGGTGGTGCAGCGGGTTAAAGCACAGCACTGAGAATCTAAAGCCACTTCCGCATCAGTTCGATTCCCGCCTGCCCCGGAGGTGACCACATGGTGTGGCAGACCTCTCCTGACCCGCCCATTGCTCCCCTCAGCAGTGTACTTGGTTGATCTGCCTGTTCTGTTCCCCACTCTGTCTCTGGTGAAGCCTCTCACCGCCCCTGAGCCTCCAGCCTGTACCCCAGTTCTGTATGTACAAATAAATAAATCTTTAAAAAAAAATTAAATGGACATCATTGATCAATTCTAACTAAACCATCTTTTGTGAAAGTTTCAGATGATATTGCTATAGCCCTTTACAGTTTGGTTTTTGCTTTGATCTTCACATGGAGACTCTAAGACTGGCAGAGTAACAATTATCACCCCTGTCTTTCAGATTAGGAAACTGAGGTCTGAAAGTTTAGAGAGGATGTTAGAAGTGTGCTGGTTATTTATTCCAAATAACTTCAAATATCTTCCTCAATGACAAAACATATGTCCTGGTTTCCCATAGTTATTTTGAGTTCTAAAGTATTATTTGAGAGAACCCAAAAGAAGCCGAGCCACTGGACATGTTCTCATATGACTAAACCCTTCTGCATCAAACACTATTCCAAAGAAGTTCTTTAGAATAATAAGAGGAATTTATATGAATCATTTATTATGTACTAGGGTCTGTATTAAATGCTTTATATGTTTTATCTCATTTAATCTTCATAATATCTGTAAGCAGAAGAAAACTGTTATTATTTCCACTTTACAAATGAGGCAAACAGACTTAGAGAGATTTAGTGACTTTTCCAGAATTACATGCACAAAACTATTGAATCCAATAATGGACACATCTCAATATGACTCCAGGTCTAGGACTCTTAAATAGTTCTTTATACAAAGTCAATTCTTTGAACCTGCCGATAAGACAAAACAAAGGTGTCTATAGATCTATTTACAATGATTGCCTTTGTCAAAAATATCAGCCTTACATTGCAAATACAAAATGGGACAGCCATTTTGAAAAAAGGTTGGCCAGTTCTTAAAAAGGTAAATAGGCACTTACATAAAATACAGCAAATCCTATGCCAGGGTATTTATCCAAGAAAAATGAAACACATGTCTGCACCAAGATCTGGATGGGAATATTCATAACAGTCTCACTGATAATAGCCTCAAACCGGAAACAGCCTGTGTCTACTGACTGGTAGATGGATAAACCATGGTATAACCATAGAGTGGAATACTAGTAAACAACAGAAAGGAAAAACTTATGGTAGGTACAGGGGTTGGGTGAATTTCAAAGCATTGTCCTAAGTTAAAAAGCCGAAAGTGAAAAGCTGCATTCTATTTACATGAAATTGAAGCAAATTTAAAACTACACTGAAGGAAAACAAATAACTACAGGGAGTTAGGACAGGCAGAATGAATTGACTAAAGGGGCGGGAGCTCAAGAAAACTACTGAAGTAATGGAGATATTCTGCATCTTGATTATTGCAGAGGTTTTATGAGTTTTTACACTCATCAAAATTCATCCAATGTTCAAAATCGTTTTATTGTGTATAAATTATACACAAAAATTTGAAGTCAATAATTTGACTTTCAAAAAATTAGCCTTTGCCCTGTTGTCTTCCACAACGATTTGATTATAAGTCGTTACCTGTTACAGCAAGATTGTCACACCACTTAATCACTCATAAAACACTATATTTTAACTTCCTTTGTCCTCTTGAAGAATACTATAACGCCCTTCATTTTTCCTTTTCTCAAATATTCTAACCCCCCCCTCCCCTGGTTACTAGACAATGCTGCAATTTGTGTCTAAAGGGCATCTGTGACAGAATTCACTCTTGCAGGGAGGAAAGTCAACTTTTGGGTGCTATTCAGGCCTTCAACTGATCAACTGACGCCCTCCCCCTCCCAGCCACACACTCATTGTGGAGGGCAATCTGCTTTATTCCAAGTCCACTCATTTGAAAGTTAATCTCATTCAAAAATACCCTCGCAGAACCATCCAGAGTAATGCTGGACAATGTAATGGGGCACTACAGCACAGTCAAGTTGACACATAAATCAACCATCACAATCTTTATTCAGTAGGTATCTCTTCCAACTTTTAAAAATAAGGTCTGTAATTTTAGGCAACAAACTTCTCAAAATAGTGCTTTACAAATTTGGGTGCTGAGGAGAATCTCTTGAAGAGGAAGATCCTTCCCCTGTAGATTCTGGACTTGAGGAGCCTGGAGACTCTATAAGTAACTCTCCAAGATCAGATTTTTTTGGAAACAGGAAAACCCTTTAATGTCATGGAATAAAGTTGTAAAAGGTTGTACTGTTTTACTAATCCCCTTCACCTCATTTCTCTCATAACTTTCTGGGATTGTATTCCATTTTTTTTTTTTCTCTCTCAGTCAGGTCATAGGTTTCAGATCTGGTAAAATTGCAATGTTCATAGCTATGGTAGGAATTCTGTCTCTTGTGACTCCAGACAGCTTCTCTTAGTATTTTGATAAGATCATTAGGGAATAAGAATACTGTCCTTCCACACGGGTGACTCGGTGATGGGAAACCTACAGGGATTACAATTGAAATGAAAAAAAAAAAAAGGGTACAAAGTGATGTGAAAATAAACTATTATATTATTTTAAAAAAGCAAAAAATAAAAAAGATGTAAAAATAAACTATTATATTTTAAAAATAGCAAAAATTAAAAAAAAATACTGTCCTTCTTGGCTTCATTCAGTGGTTCCATTTTTAATCTCAGGTCTAGAGGAGGTGGGTGGCAGAGACCACAGCCATCATGTCCAGTGTCACGTCTCTGCTGGTCAATGCCCTTCTCTTTTGGATCAGGATCAGATCAGCAAGGGGTTGCCGGAGGATGCTAACTGGAACAAGAGAGCTATGTGATGACCTGGAGCAGGCAGATAATGGTTCCATATTCCACTTGAAACAGCCAAATTGGGAGTAGAATTGACAGCAAGCCTGTCCTACAGGCAACTGTCATTCACAGCCAGCCATTTTTATTTGGAATCTGTATAGTGCTTTTGTCTTTTCTCTTTGCTTAGTCATCCCTAAGTACAGTAAAGGGATTAACAAACACAGCAACAGTCCATAGAGACAACCTGACCCACACCCCAGACAGGGGTAGTGATGAGGACATTAAGCCAGAGCTGCAAGACAGCAGCATCTGGGAACTCTCCTCCTTCTGGGAGATTCCAAATCTGTGTGTCCAGCTATAAACTCACAGCAGGGGGATTTGGGGCAAGCATCTGAGCACCCTGGAAGGAACCAAAGGAACTAGTGGTGTTGGAGGAGAGGCTAGTGGCCTTCTTCACGGCCATGTGTGCAGCAACCCTATCGCTCTGCCTTCCTTCTTCTCTTTCTGTTCCTTGTTATCAACTCTTTTTCTTTCTGTTTGCACATTAGAATGTGCTAACAATTTGAAATATTTTCCTGCAAATAAAATGCAGCTTTCAAATTTATCTGGAGATCAAGCTTTGAAACTCAAATAGAAAAAGTCACATCTCTGAATGGTTCTCCTTTAATAGTCCTGGACAGGGACAGTAGTCTTTCCATGGCCTTTTCTGTAGAAGATACAGGATCGTCACTAGACTGCCATCTGTAGAAGAATTCTTCCTTATTTTCTTCCTCCCTATTTCTCTGAACTGTGCCTGCCTTGTCTGAGGCTGTTTATGAGAGGTCACCCCAGAGTCAATCACTTTGACCTTGTTCAAAGGTCAAACAAAAAAACCTACTCTAACTTTCCTTTTCTTCTTTCTACTTCCTATCCTTGACTACAATCAACTCAGTACATATACTGCTGAATTAATAATATATTTTTAATTAATCTGTGTTAATAATATTGATTAATGATGACCTTTACTAATAAAAGAAATTTATCTATAAATTAAAATCTTGCACCTCCCTCATGGTGCAGGGGTTAAACACAGCACTATCAAGCTATCACCAGTTACTGCAACATGAGTTCAATCCCTGGCCAGGGAGCTAATCCAACTGGTACAGCAGACCTGTCCTGTCTCACCTGCTTCTCTATTCAGCAGTGTATTTCAGTAGATCTTGCCTGTTCTGCACCCCGCTCTGTCTCTGGTGAATCCTCTCAACTCCCAGCACCGCTGGCCTACACCCCAGTTCTTGTATACATACATAAATAAATCTTTCAACAAATTAAATGAAAATCTTGTAGAACTACTAACTCAAATTCTTGGACCTAGAGTCTTAAGTGGGATTCAAGGTGATTCTGCAGAAGAAAAACACATTAAGCATTCTGGTGGCAACAATGGAATTAAAAAATCCACTGAAGAAAGTTTTCAACAACATGAAAACTAAGTGAGGATGAGTTACTAACTGGATAACAGAGAGTAAATATCCAAGTGCAGACTCCTGTAATGTGTGATCGCTATTTGTTTCTTCTCATCTCTCTTGTGTCCTACTTCTCAATTTTTCTCATTCATCACACTCTGGCCTTAAATGCTCTTTCATATGCATTTGTTTTCAATTGGTTTTTATTTCCATCTGTTTATCAGCTGTTTATCTGACTTTTGAATGTCATGGGAATATGCACATCAAATTCCTTTCTAAAATATGAAGCTTTAGTAAGCTCAATTTCACAATAAGTGTCATGCTAATATTTTTGAGATATTTTATGGGCAAAGAAAAAGTTTACAAATTTATATGTATTTTGTTGCCCCAGTAAATGGACCATTAACTAGGACCCTCCCTTGAACAGAGCTATCCTTTGAAAGTTTTATAGGTATGAAATATATGTATTTATGAGATATTTGTGAAGAGCTTTAAATTTCCTTTGATAGGATGCTGTGTAAATTGTATAGTTGTAAATGTAGTGAAGGTGCTAACAAAAATTATATACAATTTGTATAAAGGATTGTGTACGCCAGAATACATTGAAAAGAAAATATATTTTGAAATCTGCTGTGCTATAAAGAGATAACATACATATCTTTTTTCTAAGTTGTTGAGTTTTTAGGTTAACCTTCTTAATGCGTAATAAGCTTTTAATAGATAAAAATTAGTTGATACATAGGTACATGCCTACATACATACATGCACGTATGTATGTATACACAAGCTCCCAAGAGATTACAATCAGGCAAATCTGAGCAATAACATAGTAAAACATATATCTACCTGCAATCAACAGATTGGACTATTTGGTAGGACTTACATAGATTTTGTTTGGTGTGTTTATAATTTGAAGCTGCTTTAGTAGCACACAACAAATTCTATTTAAGAACTCATTTATTTAGCACTAATAACCTCCATTTAGCTGGGTCTCTTTCTGAAGTAACTCCATTAGGAGTGGTATGATTTCAGACATTAATGGGCTTGATGTTCTCAGTATATTCAAGCCCAAAGGTGAGTTTAGGGAAGAGTCATATGTATATTTTGGGTATCAGCTCCCAACATACTGAAGAGATCCAGTATATGCCTCTCACGAGGGTGAACCATACAGATTGTATAAGTTTTTTTGTCTACACCTTCACTACATTCACAAACACAACATTTGCACAGCATCCTATCAAAAGTCCTACAGTGCTACAAGCATTCTCCTAAAGGAGAGTACATTTCTATCACCAACAATGTCAACCACAGTCTCAACCCTTCTGTAGAGTGGGAAGTAATGATGGTAGCAGGGGACTCTAAGCATTGTAGGATCAGTTGAATTAGTCCTTTTCATCTTGAGTGATTTTTTTGGCTCTTAGAAGAAGTGAAGAACATAATCTTGTACTTAAAAAATGTTATTTTGAGGCTCTCCCTGGTGGCACAACGGGTTAAAGCACCATATTATGAAGCTCTCCAAAGCCATTGCAGCATGAGTTCCATCCCCCACCATGGAGCTGACCCACATGGTGTGGCAGACCTCTCTTGACCCGCCCGCTGCTCCTCTCCCTCTCAGCAGTGTATTTCAGTAGATCTGCCTGTTGTGCTCCCCAGTCTGTCTGTGGTGAATCCTCTCACCTACCACACCTCTGGCCTGTACCCCAGTTTTGTAAGCATAAATAAAATAAATCTTTTAAAAATATATTATTTTGCTTTTAGTAAAAATATTATGTATGGACTCTAGGCAGCCAATCCTTAGCTGTTGAGTTTAAAAATCTGAGAATAGGGTCCTCCCTGGTGGCACAGCAGGTTAAAGCACAGCACTAAGAAGCTAAAGTCACTTCAGCATGAGTTTGATCCCCACCCTGGAGGTGACCCACATGGTGCAGCAGACCTCTCCTGACCCACCTGCTGCTTCCCTCAGCAGTGTACTTTGACAGTCAGCCTGTCCTGCTCCCCACTCTGTCTCTGGTGAAGACTCTTAGCATCCTTGCACCTCTGGCCTGTACCCCAGTTCTCTATGCATAAATAAATAAATCTTTAAAAAAAATCGGAGAATATATGATTTGTATTTCTGTAGGGAAGTTGTAACACAGTATCTACACCAAACTTAGGATATGAATAGCAAAACAAAGTGATGGCAGAGTACATTCTAAATAGCTAGGGAGAAGATAACAGCCAAAGTCTTGACTTACACGCACAATGCATAAAAAATACTGTTACACCCATTAAGGAAACATTAATTAAGGAAACGGCTTTATTAGGGAGTACCAGATGCTGAACTGCATTTTCCCCTGTATGTATCACAAGATTTCCCAGATGCTTAGGAGAACTGAAATAAACATGAAAGAAAATTACTATGGTCTTCCTTTAAGTCCACTGTAAATTCATGTCAAGAAATTTTGATTAAACATAGTATATTAAAAATATGCACATCTGTCTCTTCTGTAAAGACATATTAGGAAAATATAACCACAAAGTCCAAAAAAAGGAAACAACAGCCACTTAAAAATCTGAGAATATATGATTTGTATTTTGGAATAAACATTTTGGAAGAAGTGGCTGCAGGAGATGGCAGAATCGAGAAAACTGACATTTAGGTATGAACAAAATCTAAAATCTTGGGAAGTCTTGGGGATTCGAATGTTAGGTGTTAACTGTGAAAATGAAAACAGGACTAGTTTAAAGTTATATAAAGAGAATGTAATAACCCCATGTCTTACCTCTTCCCTCACTCAACAAGCAACGATTTCTACACTACTCTCTAGTTTGAAAATTAGATATTTATTTTCTGGAAAATGTGAAGTTCTGCCTTCTCGGCTATCAGCACCTCTTACATGTTAGGGGTGGATGGAAGACAAATGCCCTATAGAAAATAAGAAGACTGAATAAAAATCTGTGTATTAAATGAAAAGTCCCTCAACACTATTCCCTCCTGGCTTTCAGAATAATGGCAGTCAAAATTGTAGCACACAGAGAGGAAATTCCTTTACAAGAAATTTCAAAATTCCAAAGAAAAGTTCTATAAATCCTGACCCAGAGAACTCCAATTAAAAGAATAGTTTATCATTTGATCTCTCTGGAACAAAGCCTACCATTTAACAAATCCTATCTGTATACATTCCAAGGAACCCTATAATAGTTTACTTGTACATTTGATCAGACAACTAAAGATCACCAGATATTAAAGGAAAAACCTCCATGCTGGGAGAGGACAAAAACACAAGGGAAAAAAGAGAACTTGTAGGAAATCAAGATAATACGAGAACAAATTTGATTTTTCAAAAGTCTAATATCGTCAATAAATGATAGAAGATATTGTATACATGAAACAAGAACCAGATGTTATGAGGTAACAATTAGAGAATTAAAAATACTTTTTGGAAATTTAAGCCATGATTGGTGAAATTAAAAATTGAATGGAAAGATGGGAAGATAAAATGTCTTCCAGAAAGCTCATGAAAAAGACAGAATACAAGCAATAGAAGAGAAGAAAAATTTAAATTTAGAGTTAATTCAGAAAGTTCTATATTTAGTAGAACTTCAAGGCAGAGAGGACAAAATTGAGTGAAGAAAATGATTTAATAGAAAAATATTTTGCATATAATGAGATGATTGTCCAGATTGAACTTATCCATTGTATGCCCAACCTAATGAATAAAAAAAAAACTTACCAGGTTACACTGCAAATTACAGTGAAACTATAGTGGGAATAAAGATCTCAAAAGTTTCCAGAGAGAAAAATGTGTGTATGTGTGTGTGTGGAGCAGGGGGGAGTGAAAATATAAAAAAGTAAGAAACATTGATTTCAGATTTATCAATAGCAATATTAAGCAATAAGCAATGTGAGGCAATAAGCAATGCAGTCAAAAATGTAAGTCAGAGGGATATGGCATTCTATACCCAACCAAATAATCAAGTATGCAGGCAAAATAATGATATTTTGAGACTTTCTAGGTTTTAAAAACTTTATATTCTAAGTGCTCTTTCTAAGGAATTACTGTGATGTGCTGCACCAAAAATGAATAGGAAAACAAGAAAGAGGAAAATATGGAATTTAGAAAATAGGATCTGTATAGAGATGGAAAAGTGCTGCTCAGAGGCCCTTTAGGAAATGACTTAATTCCCAACTGAAATATGTATGGACAGCCTTTAATTGACAGCTCTTTGGGGACATGCCTTAGCCAAGATCACATCCTTCTTGGGGGTGACCTTTAGTCAACCACTGAGTGAGATGATGATGACCCAGCCATTTCTACCGTCTGGAGCTTCTCAGCAGCACACATTTACTCCCCATTGGGCTGGACTGGTATCAGGTTTACAACATAATCTGAGAACTCTTCTGTTCAATCTTGATCTTTTCTTTTCTTTCAGCATGTCCAAAGAGCAATCAGTCCAGATTAGAACAGAAAGCCTTCACTTTCCTCCAGGTTAAAAATATATCTAATCAGGGACCTCTCTGGTACCACAATGGGTTAGGACACAGCACTGCAAGTGAGCCGTGGTCACGTCAATGTGAGTTTGATCCCTGACCCTGGAGGTGACCCACATAGCTGGCAGACCTCTCCTGTCTCATCTGCTGCTCCCCTCAGTGGTGGACTTTGTTGATTTGCCTGTTCTGCTCCCAGCTCTGTCTCTGGTGAATCCTCTCACTGCCCCTGCACCTCTGGGTTGTACCCCAGTTCTGTATGTATGTGTGTTTCGTGTACACACATACATACATAAATATGTACACACATATACATACATATATACACATTTGTATATATGTATACATATATATATATATATATATATATAATAGATTTTATTATGTGGAAAATTGTTTTTGAGGAATTTTCCAGATCTATGGGACAGTCTAGAAAGACTCAGGAGCATATATATATATATATATATGGCTAGGAAGAAGAAAGGTAAATAGTGATAAAACAAAAGTTTTTTTTTTTTTAAAGATTTATTTATTTATTCGTACAGAACGAGGGTACAGGCCAGAGATGTGGAGGGTGAGAGGATTCACCAGGGACAGAATGGGGAGCAGAACAGGCAGATCGATGAAGCACACTGCTGAGGGGAGCAGCAGACGGGTCAGGAGAGGTCTGCCACGCCATGTGGTCACCTCCGGGGCAGGTGGGGATCGAACTCATGCGGAAGTGGCTTTAGATTCTCAGTGCTGTGCTTTAACCCGCTGCGCCACCAGGGAGGGCCAAAACAAAAGTTTTAAAAGAGAAGAAATACAATCAGATATACTATATGGGTGAAAATATAAATATAAGATAAAACAAGTATAAGATATAAAAACTGTAAATATATAAAAATGAAATATCAACTTAATTTTTAAAGTTGTGATACTGTACTAGGGAAAGAATGTTAGCAAAAGAGCATTAAATCCTTATTCTACCATAGTTAGAAAGTCAGTGGGTAGGGACCTCCCTGGTGGCACAAGGGATTAAAGCACAGCATTGAGAAGTCGTCCACAGCCACCGCAGTGCCAGTCCCAGCCAGGGTACAAATACTTGCCTCTGGAAAACAGGACTGAAGTAGAAGGAGGAAGCATGCTGTTTCACTTCGTGAGGTGTACGATACAATTTGACTTTAAGCACAGAGATAAAACTGTACATTAATTTGCAAACTCATGGGGCGGAACTGCAAACTCATCAATAGGCTTTGGTTCTGCTGCAGGAATATCAGGAGCATAAAGGTTGGGCCATGTTTCAACCAAATGTGACCCCCTCCTTGGCCCCCTCCCTAGAGTGGTGTGCAGGGTGGCAGGGTCCTCTCATCTAAGAGTTTGTGATTCTGTAAACTGTAAGTCAAGAAACCCTGATTGGTAAGTCCTTTTCTTTCGACTCTACCCCCATCTTCATTAATGTTGAATACCCTGTTCTGTTCAGGGGTTATGATGGATTCTGGCTGTAACTTACTTATTGGAAGAAAAAGAAAATAAAAGAATTATTATTAACCAGCTGCCTAGAGAATATTCAAATATAGCAAAAGGAGAGGAATGCACAAAATTCAGGGGACTCCTTATCAGAAATATTTTTAACCTGTTGCCCACTGTGCTATGGTAAAGGGCAGTGATATGGACTTGAGCAGAGACTTAAAAGCAGGCCTCAGAGGAGGAAGATTCCATCATGTCAGGGTAAGGAAGAAACCTTGTGCTTGTTCCTCATACTAATGAAAGATTGTCATCGAAAGATTAGGGAGATGCTTGCTCAAGAGAAGGCATGAAGGAGCCTGGTAATGGTTACATAAACAGAGACAGAAAGTGAGAAATGAGTGCGAGCATCTTAAATGACAGCTCTTAGAAGAAATACACTGCACAGGAGGTGGGGCCCATGGAGATGATGTCCAGCAGTGACTGCTTAAATATGAAGCTTGTCATATTCTGAAGGGTGTCTTCGGGAAAGTCAAAGAAGAGAACAGATGTTTTGTGCAGAGTTTGGGAAAGAAAGGTATAACAGCAATCACAGATTTTCACTATTTTTTTCCTTTTGAAAGTTTTTTGTTTTTTTTTTTTAAAGATTTATTTACTTATTCATACAGAATTGGGGTACAGGCCAGAGATGGGGAGGGTGAGAGACAGAGCAGGGAGCAGAACAGGCTGACCGACGAAGTACACTGCTGAGGGGAGCAGCGGGCGGGTCAGGAGAGGTCTGCCACGCCATGTGGTCACCTCCGGGGGAGGCAGGCAGGAATCGAACTCATGCGGAAGTGGTTTAAGCTTTTTAGTGCTGTGCTTTAACCCGCTGCACCACTAGGGAGGGCCCCCTTTTGAAAGTTTTAAATTTATCTTCATTGAGTTTTATGTATTTAATAAAAGGTTCACAGGAAGTTGCAAACATAGAAAGGAAGGGCCCCCGTGTACCCTTGAACCAGTCCCTGCCCCCCTCCACACACACACCAGTCAAATCCAGACATTGTACTTAAATAAAGCACATTAGAACCATGGAAGTGGCATCTGTACAATGTATGCATGGTTTTAGTTCACTTTATCATAGAGTCCTGAAACCATCACCAAGATGAAGATCACCAGGCAATGTGCTCACTGCAAAGATCTTCCTCATGCCATCTCTTCACTGTCACCCTCCCTCTCATATCCCGAATATGTCCTCTTCTCTCCCTTCTTCCAGCACTATGTTCTCTGTCTCTATACTTTTGTCATTTAAGAATGTAATATAAATAGACCCATATAATATATGACCTTTTATGATTGATTTTTTTTAACTTGGCATAACATCTTTGAAATTCATCCAAGTTTTTGCCTGTATCAATAACTAAACACAATCGCTTGTTTAATCATTCACCTACATTCATATTATTTCCAGCTTTTGGCTATTGCAAATAGTTGCTGGAACATTGTGTCCAGGTTGTGTTTGCACATAAATTTTCATCTATCTGGGATAAGTTCCCAGGCGTACAATTTCTAGGTTGTATATTAAGAATACGTTGAGCTTTTTGATAGGGTGTTGCATTATTTTCCAGGGAGGCTGATTCATTTTACATTCCCATCCGCAATGTATGAAAGATCCAGTATCTTCACATCCTGGCCAGCAGTTATTGTTTTATTTCATTTTTGAAGGTCAAGAACTTCCTGCTACTTTCCCTTTTAAATAAAAACAAGTCAATATTATATAAGTGTGTGTGTGACCTATTTAAGTTCAAAGCATAATAAGACAAACATCTGTTTACATACCACACAATTAAAAACTTGAGCATTACCAAACCCAGTTTTATCAAACCCAATTCCACCTCCCCCACCAAGAGGGTAATCTTGTTCCTGAAATTATAATCCAATTCTCAGGTGTGAGAAAAATTGATTAACAATACTTACCTATTTCTATGGCAGAAATAATCCCTCCCCCATGACTGAATTCAAGCTATGAACCTGAAGTAACTGAGCACAGAGCTAGGAAGATAATGTGCAAGACCAGCCCTCACAAGCCTGGATAGCCTGCTCCAGCACCCCTGCCCTGAACTCAGTATCCATCATCTCAGGGAGGATACACCTAGTGGTAGGCTGAACAGTGGGCCCTTCCCTCAAGACAGCTGTATCCTTGGAACCTAGAGGTTCCCTTATACCGCAAAGACTTTGCAAATGTAATTAAATTAAGGATCTTGAAAGGGGAAGATCTCACATAAGGAGGAAATTATTTTGGATCATCTGGGTGGCCCTAAGCACAATCACAAATGTCCTTATAAAAAGGAGGCAGAGCGAGCTATGACTGCAGAAAAGCAGAAAGCAATGCAACCGTGGAGGCAAACATGGAGTGATAGGGCCAAGGAATTGTTGGCAGCCACAGGAACCTGGAAGAAGCAAAGGACAAATTCTTCCCTAGGGCCTCTGGAGGAAGCACAGTTCTGCTGACACCTTGATTTTAGCCCAGTGAAACTGATTACAGACTTCTGGTCCCAGAATGTGAGAGAATGATAATCTATTATGTTAAGCCAGCAAGTTTTTAGTAATTGTTACCATAGCTTCAGGAAACGAATACACATATACACTGTTTTACACATATGTACTACTAAATTACTGATCTAATCAGTTTAATTTAACTATAAAATTGCTACATTTTATATGTAGATTCTGGGAATTACTGTCTTCCCTCTATAGTGTTTCTTCCCACCTTATTACATAACTGTAAGTCTTTTGTGTTTACTGCTAGGTATTATGTTATTTAGGATTTTGGCAAGTATCCTTTATCGGGTCAAATGTTTGTTCCCCCATGAGATGAATTTAAAGTCACAATGTCACATTTCCTAATTTCTTTCTCTTCAAATATTGGGCAAGTTACAATAATAAGTCGAAATGAATGCTATTGGTTAATGGATTCTAGATACTTCATCAAGAGTAAAAACCAGTCAGTCACCTCTCCAACAAGGGAGCTGGGAAAGTGACTGTGGTGTGGGGCAGGGTCCTTCCTTATCTGCATAAAGATGTGCCCAACCATGGGGGGAGGGGCTGACTGCTCTGATCCTCATACCTGCTGCTACCCCATGCACACCCGACTAGTGAGAATCAGCTGTGCTGGTGAAGGAAGAGGCAGATGTGGCTAGAAGACTGAGGGACACAGAGACTCACCATGTGAAAATGACCCAGTAGCTGGAAATCAAGCATAAAGGAACCGCGGCCCTCCCTAGTGGTGCAGCGGGTTAAAGCACAGCACTGGGAAGCTAAAGCCACTTCCGCATGAGTTCGATTCCCACCTGCCCTGGAGGTGACCACATGGCACAGCAGACCTCTCCTGGCCCGCCGGCTGCTCCTCTCAGCAGTGTGTTTCATTGATCTGACTTTTCTGCTCCCCACTCTGTCTCTGGAAAATTCTGTCACTGTTCCTGCACCTCTGGCCTGTACCCCAGTTCTGTATGCATAAATAAATAAATCTTAAAAAAAAACTTTAAAAAAAAATAAAAGAACCACATAAAGATTTCTGACTTCAGTTGGAAAAGGTCCCCTGGTTCCCCTGAATATTCAGGAGGATAGAAGGCATGGATGAATCTGAATCCAAAAATGACTAAGTCTGGGATGAAATGGGTGAGTGTTAGAGAGACATTTTTTTCTTTCTCCCTTCAAAGGTTTACCCTGTAGAGTCTTGCATAATTGACAGGTGAGTCAGCTCACTATCTGTGAATCACCCTTGCAGTCACCTATGCACATCTTTACTCCTTCACCACACCTATGAACTTTCTTCAGCTGCCATTAAAATTACCCCTATTTTGAGAACCACAGACTATTGATGATTTCAGGGAGATGTGGAAGGTAGGTCTACTTTGCACTAAATTGAAAAAATGTATTTTATAAATTTATTTCTTCTCAGGTTTTCACCTAAGAATTGCTTAGTAATTCCAATGTAATGTTCGCATTTCTGAGAAAAGTGGGTACATTTCTTATCTTGATAATTCCATTTACCTTGAAAAATCCCCATAGTTTTCCCATTGAGTCCCTAAGCATTTCATGTGGAACAATAGCTCCTTACTTCTCCAGAAGCAGAACCACTGACAAGATGGTTTTAGTGCAGGGACACTCAGCCTGGCAGGATTGAGGGGTGCTAGCAGCAAGCACCTTAGACATCTCCTGGGCAAAACGTCCGTGTGGTTGTCTTCATATGCCATCTTTGTTCATCCATTGGGGAAGGAAACTGGCTGAGCTCGTCAATCATGTATGTTTATGTATTTTCCATACATATTTTATATACTTCTTACACATTTCCATTTCAGGTGGCTAGCATCTCCTCTCTCAACCTGAGGACTTACATTTTTTCCTTTACTCTTATTTACTTTTGACCACCAAGGGCATTCCTGAAACAGGATAAAACTCTTGATGAAGAAAGGAGAAAGGACAAGGTAGCTTCACTATCCACATTGTTCATGGCACTTAGCATTTAGGGAACACCTAGAATAGTCTATGTGCTCCCTATTAATGTGTTTTTAGAAGACTTTCTCTCCAGTATCAGGTGAAGAATTCCACCTAGCCAGGGCATGTCAAGACTATATTCAGGGTTTCCTGATTATCTGTCAAAGTTCTCTTTCTATTATATCAGATTCTATTTTGTTAGACTTGAAATTGAAGACGCATCGCCTTCAGTGGTTTAATAGAACATTCAACAGGTCACTCCTAGCTTTTGTTGTCATGAATAGACAGATGGTAGTCTGGAGATCTTTGCCAACAGCTGTCAGCAGTTTTTATTTCCATAATCATAGACTGAAACAATAAACTCACTTGCAAGGCAACGTCTAATGCCTTTAGTAGCAATACTCCGATAGCCAAAAACTCCCAAAATTTCTATATCTATTCGAAATCAATGGTACTCTTCACAGACCAAGGGCAACACCAAATCATCCAAAATCAATAGAGAAGAGTGATAGACAGGGAAATAGGACTGGGTAGCAAAAAGGATAAAGAAATAACAAAGCCAAAGGTTATGGAGTAATTGCTTTCTAATTTGTCTTTATAAAAAAGAAAAAAGAGTCAAATGAAGAATTGGCAAGTCACAGAGTGAAAATGTCAGAAACACTTTATACTCCAAAGCTTTGCCACACACTGTCTTGCACAATGTTAGAGGAAGTGAGGTTGAAATTGAGAATATTTTCACAAGTCTGAGCCAGCCAGAAGGCAAGGGGAAAATACTCTTAAATTTAGGAAAATTATAGCCCTGCTATTTGACATTAGTTGGAGAAAAATGTCAAACCTCAGAACTTATTCGGAGAATTTAAACAAGAGAAGTACTTGAAGCCTGTGTTTGGTCCAGAAGAAGGTGGATCCCTCCAGGCCTTGGAACACTACTGGTAGAGGCCTTTGGGGAAGTCGCTGCCAAAGGGGGGTAGGTGGAAGGTTCACATTGCTGGTAAGCTGCCTTCAAATGTGCACAGAGAGCAAGGGATAGACAGCCCGGGGCCTGGGATGAGTATGTGAGTGAGGCTGGGTTTCCCTCTTTTAATTATGGGTTCAGCATCACAAACTGAAATCAAACTTACTCATTTGAAAAGAGTTGAGGTCACAAGTCTTAGCTGATAGTAAAACATCATCAAAATATAAGCAAAACTGCGGGGCATGGACACTTAATCACAATGTTTAAAGAGACAAATTTGAAGGTCCACAAACAAGCACAAATACAAA
Organism: Condylura cristata; assembly: GCF_000260355.1. Classification (NCBI taxonomy): domain Eukaryota; kingdom Metazoa; phylum Chordata; class Mammalia; order Eulipotyphla; family Talpidae; genus Condylura; species Condylura cristata. The sequence goes on along the minus strand of NW_004567108.1, from coordinate 34,456,274 downwards.
CAGAAATTTAGTGAGAGGTATTGCTATTTCACATCATCATCATCAAAAAAAAAAAAAAAAGTGTAATCTGATGATGATACCGGGGAGCAGAGTCCAGCAAGATAAAGGATGAGTGAAGACACCAGACTTTGTCTTCTGTTAACAACAAATTATTTATAATAAAGACAACAATAGATGCAACTGAATGACCAATGTATGCCTAGAGATGATGAATCAGAGAGAGTAGGAAAAACAAAAACTTTATTGTGTTTGGAACAATAACAGGACAGGGGTCTCTAAGAAAGGAAGGCAGCTGTGACTGGGAGCCCCCCAGTTACTATTGACTACAGGACTCACCCTGCATTGGGGACCTTAGAGCCCGAGGATTGCCCTGGAGAAGGGCAAGGTAGAGGGAAGCAGACACTGAGATAAAATTCCAGAGTAGATCAACTCTGCAAAGGCAGCTGCTAGATTGGTAGATTGCAACTAGGCAGCCAGAGAATGAAACACCCCTCACCCCTAGGTGGGGGAACTTGAGTGACTGCAGATGTAGAGTGTGCATAAAGGGGCCTTCACTTGAGTTTTGGCTCTGGGATGGGAGTAGTTAGAGCCAAAACTGGTGGGGAAGGCTACATTAGCGCACCTGCCTCCATACAGACCAGGCTTCCTCCATAGCTTGCAACTGTGTTAAAGGAAATACCTGCCTCACTTCCACTCGGGACCAAAGCTGAGATGACAACTATATATGCTACACCGTGCCATTAGTCAGATTTCAAAAGACCCTAGCCACAGGTGCAAGGGGCTCCAGTCCAGAATCTATAGTTGAAAGGCAATGAAACAAATACCAGGCATGATTCTATTCCAACCATAGTCCCCTCCCAGTGCTACAACCATTATTCTGCAGTCCTTTGGGGAAGGTACATGCAAACCTGGAGAAACATGCCCCCTCATCGCCTGTAATCAGAACTGGGACTGTAGCCTGCCTGCATGATGATCAATCTGCTCCCGCCAAGAAAACTACCATGGGCAGAACCCACAAAGCAGAGGCCGATCATAGCTACCTTGAGCTGCTTCAGGATCTTGCACTAAGAACTGGCCTATCTATACACACATTATTTTTCACCTTCAAGTTTTCTCACTTAAAACCTACCTTAGAGAGCACTCCATAGCAGTGTATCTAGAGCTGCCATATTCTTTTACTACCTACATTAAACAAAAGAAGATGACCCCACCCCACAACTGCCACACACACAGCACCCTCAGCAACTTAAGAGGCTGGAACTCTTGCTAGTTGTCAGCAGCGAGCTCCTGGTAACCTAGTGACCTGCTGCCCTAGCTCCTCTCTTCTAGCTCCTGATCTGGCAATCTGAACAGGTACAGTGACACTGATCTACAAAGCAAGGTAACCAAGGATCCTGCATAGGCAACTTTGGGTTAGATCCTATAAAAAAAAAAAAGAACCAGAACTGGCTAATCATCCAAATAAAGTCAAAATAAATTTTAGATAACTGAAAGCTGTAAAGAAGCTTATAATTACAAGAAGAAATCTATGGATTTTAATTTTTTTTATAATCTAGCAACCTAGATTATAGTATAGTATAAAGTATACACACACACACACACACACACACACACATATGGTTTGAAACCATAAATGAGAAGATTGATAAACTTGACTACGAGAAAAGAAATATGCATGGTAACTCTTATATACAAACACAGTAAAACAAAACACTATAAACTGGAGGACAATTTTAGTTCCAACTATAGGCAAAATATAAAATCCTTTTATAAAATTCCTGTAAATTATTAAGAAAAAGACCATCCTTGCTCATATTTGTAATACAAGAAAGGCAAACTTAAGCTATGATAAAACACTATTTCCACTGGTTATCTGGCAAACAGAAAATCTGGGAGGGCCTCTGGAAAAACAGGCATTCTTCTCTTGTGGGTGGTTGATTGCTAGCGTAAATTTGTTCAACTTTCTGGAAGGTAGTTTAGAAAACACCATGCAAATTGCAATGGCAAAAACCCGTAGGTCCAGAAATTCCCCTTTCAGGAATTTAATGTACAGAAATTTTTACACATAAACAAAGTAAAGTATGTGCAAAGATGTTCTTTAAACCATTATATATAACAGGAAAAAACTGAAAATCTAAATGTCAACAGAGGGATGGTTAAATAAGTTTTACTATATTCAGTGAACAGGTGTTTAATGTAGGTAGTAAAAGAATATGGCAGCTCTAGATACACTGCTATGGAGTGCTCTCTAAGGTAGGTTTTAAGTGAGAAAACTTGAAGGTGAAAAATAATGTGTGTATAGATAGGCTGTGTATCCTTGTAATTTTGTAGTTTTTTTTTTCTAAGAGCACAATAGGATGGACATGTCCTCTTCACTGCATAACCTTTTTTACCAAGAACATGAATTACCTATTCCAAAATATATAAAGTAACTTAAAAATCAAACTGAATGCACTGAATGATTTAAGATTTGAAGGTCATGACCATTCATGGGAAAAGCCAAGGTTGAGAGTTGAATTTTTTCAGTTAGTTTATACATGTGAGGATCTACAACCAAGTCAAATACTTTTTGTTTCTATGCAGAACATGACAATATAATTTGCTAGTTGGACTAGAAGGGTAAATAGGTGAAAGAGATTTTCTGTGTTAATGAAGAGACAGTATGTTGCAAATGTTAAGAGAATTAGTCTTTGGAAGCCTGCCGACCTGGGTTGGAATCCTGGTTCTGCCACTTATGATGACAGTTATACAAATCTGTTCATGGTTTGAAAGAAAACTATCTACATTCACACTGCCACTTAGCTGTGTTCCTGAGAGACTCTCACTCCTTTGCTGTAAAGTGGGGATAACAGAATCTGTGTCACAGGGGAGTTGGGGTGATAAAGGGACATAATCCACATAAAAATCTTAGTCCTATGCCTGGGTCATAGTATGTACTTCAAAAACAATGATTTTCTTCTTCCCTTTTTATCTTTTTAGTATTACAATTAAGAGCAACAAATAATCACTAGTGTTACAGTTATTGAGACATTATGAAGTCACAACTAAATCAGTGTGATATTGGCACAAGTTCAGAAACACACAGAACAATAGAGTCAGCTAACTTACAAAGATATCCAAGAATTTTTAATAGTTTAATGGATGCCACAGTGGTCCCACAAATTAATGGAGCCTGGAAGTGTTAGGATTAAAACTGGGAACACGGCTATCCATGTGGCCATAAATCAATTCAGATTCTCACCTAAAGTACAATGTTTCATATTAATTAGAATTCAATGCTATTTTAAAAGTTTTTATTTTGAAACAATTATAGACCCACAGAAAATTGCAAGAAATAGAATCCTGTTTGTCCTTCACCTGGTTTCATATATGAATAGCATCTTCCAGGAAGATTATCTTTTGCAAAACTAGGAAACTGACCATGAAAAGTTACTTTTAACCTAGACTGCAGACTATACTTACTTTCCACCATCTTTTAACCTGCATTTGTGTGAGTGTGTATAGTTTTCTTTCATTCCATGAACAGATTTGTGTAACTACCATCAGAAACAGAACTGTTCTGTCACCCAAAAGAACTCCTTCATGTACCTTCTCCATGTTCCCCCTCATCTACATCCATTCCATTCCCCCATTCCATTCCCCGTGCTCTTCAAGAATTTCTACTCCCTTTCCCTGCCATTCCTGCCCCCTAACAAACCACCAACCTTTCTCTACTTTGTTTTTGATTTCAAAATGTAACATATAGGGAACACAGTGTGACATATCTTAAAATTATCCTGTTTTTGCTGAGAACAATACCCTTGAAATCCATCTTGTTGCACGCATCAATAGTTTATTACCTTTTATAGTAAAGTAGTATTTATTCTATTGTAAGGACATACCTCGTATATTGTATTACAAACTAAAATATATTCACCTACTCAAACTTATATAATAGTTTGTCAGCTATTCACCAACTGAATGACATTTGGGCTGGTTTCAGTATTTTGCTACTATAAACAAAGCTGTTATGAACTAGTGACATGAGCAGAATATGAAATAGGATGGGAGAGTCCCAACTGATATAGGAGCCCTTTCTCATGATTTGAACACTAGGGAAAGAACAAGTAGAACTGATCCCAATATCCTTCTGGAAGTTTGGGTCAAACAATGGCCATAGAAAATGAGTTGGAAATGGTGGAGGTGCCTCAGCATCATGTTGATGAGGGGTCAGAAAGCTCAGCTATGGGAATGTTAGAACAGATTTATTGTGCAAAACCATAGGAGCTACCTATATACTATCTTCCTCAGGAAGGTGGAAAGAATATTCCCCCCTCTAAAACAAAAAGGTACAGGTGAAGGGGGCACTGACTCTTGGAGAAGTTTAATGATGGCTGTTCTTGATAGAGATCAGAGGTCATAGTAGGAGATGCCATCATGGATATAGACTCCCTTGTCAAAGGGAACAGTTCTGAAAAGAGAGATTACATGGAGGCAGCTGCCCATCACAGCAAAGTAGGGAAGGACAGCCTTAATAATAAGCCTTGGCCCTCCCTGGTGGCACAGCGGGTTAAGACACTGCACTGAGAAGCTAAAGCCACTTCCGCATGAGTTCGATTCCTGCCTGCCTCGGAGGTGACCACATGGTGTGGCAGACCTCTCCTGACCCACCCACTGCTCCCCTCAGCAGTGTACTTCGTCGATCTGCCTGTTCTGCTCTCCACTCTGTCTCTGGTGAAGCCGCTTGCCGTCCCTGAGCCTCTGGCCTATGCCCCAGTTCTGTATGTACAAATAAATACATCTTTAAAAAATAATAATAAGCCTTAAGACAGGGAAGCAACCAGGTGCTTTGGCCAACAGAAAGGACCTATGTGATGGCCAACACGTCATCATGTTACAACCTACCAACATGATACGTGATAGCCTGCTAGGATATCATTTGATTTGTCAAGAATCATGAATGGCCTGAGATTTTGCCCTAATGGAAAGCTAACAAATTAGCCTGCCATAGTTCCATGGACACTAAGGCACGAGGAAAGCATTTTATTTCTCACAGTACCACAAACAGTATGAGCTATTGCCCATACTGGTGTCCTTTGCCCCCTCCTCCACCCCGTGTTCCATAGGGGAATGCTGACAGACACAGCTGGGTGTTGCACGTATAGTGACTCTGAGTCACAACCAAGAAACCCCTGAGTTGGGAAACTGAGTATTTTGAAAGGGGCAAAGACCAATCTCTTGGACTTTGACTTTGGAAGGAGACGTCTGCTCTCCACTCTCTAGTCTAGTCTAAGCCACTATCTGCACCTTCCAAGGCTATTTGCTAGACAAATATACTTGGCAATAGAATTCGATATAAACTGAAGCTAAAGCCTCTGATTATAAGACATGAAAACTCAGGAGAGATCCTTGGAGGATGATCTCCTGATACTTGCCTGAAGGAACAAAAATAAAGAAAAAGAACTTTGTGAGAAACACCTTTTGTTATAAAATTCTAACAAAGAGACTTCTGTAGATCATTCATGGGAACAAAGATTTGACTTTGTCGACTGTAGCCCACTGCTATCTTGCAGTTGATGTCACAGAAGTTTACCTTCTCTGAGGAAGGTGATGTTTGCAATGCTCCCTGTAACTCCCATCCTTTGCTGTGCCACTCCAGACAGTTCCTCTCTCTGAAGAGGCAATCTGTTTGCCTACTCCTTGAAACTTGTCTTGGCGTATGTGATTTGCTCTGGCTAATGGGATGTTAGCAGCATCTCACAGAGAACTGATTCTACTTTCTCTCATGCTCCCCCATGCCAAGAGAACAAGCAGAGGCTAGCTCACTGGAGGATGAGAGTTATGCAGAGCTGAGATGAGTCATCTTGATCTTCCATTCAACAGCCAGTCAACTCCTAGATATATAAGACACACCAGCAGAGCTGCAGGGCTGACCACATCAGTCACCTCCCCCCCCCCAAAAAAAAATAAGAACATGGTTACTATTGTATGTAACTGTGGTATTGTGGTTATTTATCATGCATGATTATCGTGATAAGTAAGTGATACTGCCAGCTGGACACACAAAGATGAAAATGGCTTTTTAACAGGAAGACATGATTACCTTACAGAACCTGCTACTCTACTCTTTTCTACATGTGCACATGTGCTACCTCTATAGAAGGAAGAGCACTGGACTAAACAGTAACAGCAACAAAAACATATACTCTAGCTGGATGTTTGCTTGTAGTTTCCAGTAGAGAAACAGCAATAAGCCAAAGCTAGCCTTCAAATTCCTGTCAGGGCCTCCCTCGAGCCCTCTGACAAAGCTCAAGAACTCTGCACTGTCTAGAGTGCAGCCAGGCTCTGCCCTGTGCATAAACAGGAAATCTTAAGGTTCCAGGAGGCACCTTGCTCAAGCAATAAAGGCCCTTAACAAGCTCTGCAATAAAAGACACTGAACCGAAAAGTAAACCTTCACAGAGGGGGACTGAGGATGGAGCTGGCCAGTCATTAGTCCTAGCCCTCTAATTTTAATGGCTTGCACAGATGACCTGGGCAGGAAAAATAAAAACAGACCTTCCAAAGAGGATCAGAATGTCAGAATTTGGGAAGTATAGCTCACAAAGAGGAGAATCCAAGTAATCATTCAATGGAATGGAAGCGAAAAGAAAATTTTACTGAAAGTCTAGAAGCTGAAGGAAATTAAAATTTGGAAGGAAAAGTGGACAAAAGAAAAACAAATACAACCAAGAAAAATAAGGTCATCTCTTATAGGAGAGAACCACCTTCATGTATACTAGGAAGATGAACAAGTGTTGTTAATGTGACTTTCCAGGGCCAGCAGCGAGCAAGCAGCTGCAGGGAGCAAGGTAGCCCCGTGCTGGCATGGCCAGAGGATGACAGCGTATTCCAGGCAGGGCTGCTGTTTCTACAGAAGGTGCTTTATTATACTGAAAAACGTTGACACATTTTCAGCTTTTCTCCCAAGGACAGAATTTATGAAATTCTTCTTTTAAAAAAATCACACTTGAAAATAAACCACAATGAGAAAAAAAATCTGTTTGGAAACAAATACCTTTATGACTTTAAAATACAGGCTTGCATTCTCTCCAACGTCAGATTTCCTCTTTGACAATAAATTAAAAATTTCAGGAAGAATGCTTATTTTTAGGTCTTAATAATAATAGTGGTTTACTCTTAATTTTCATATACCTTGGAAGTAGAAGACTAATTCCAAAGTAAAAAAACAAAGGATGTTTTTTAATATTGTACCTACTGTATGCTAAAGACCATCTTTTAATGGTTCATATATATTAATTCTTTGAATCTGAACATCAATTGTTATGAGAACTACTACTACTAATTCCTCTTTAAAGGTGTGGAAAAAAAAAACATAGAGATGAAATAACTTAGTCAAGTTCAAACAACTCGTAAGAAGTGAAGCTGGGATTTGAACTGACATAATCTGGTACCATTTTGAACATTAGGCATTGCAATAAGCAAGAAAGTCCCCAAATACACACAAGAGCTTGGGTCTAATAGTAGAGAATTAACATTAAACAGATGTTTGAGTAAACTGTCAGATCTCAAGAAAGGAGGTATATAGGGTTCATTTCAGGTTAATTTTAGAGGATCCCGAACATTTTATTTAAAAGCTTAAAAGGGGGCCTCCCTGGTGGAGCAGGGGTTAAAGTCTCAGCTCTATCAAGCTATGAGCAGCCACTGCAGCATGAGCTCCATCCCAGGCCAGGCAGGTGACCCACATGGCACTGCAGACCTCTCCTGTTTCACTTGCAGTTCCCCTCAGCAGTTATTTCAGTAGATCTGCCTATTCTGCTTCCTGCTCTGTCTTTGGTGAATCCTCTCACTGCCCCTGCTCCTCTGCCCTATACCCCAGTTCTGTATGCATAAATAAATCTTACTAGAAAACAAAAAAAAAGTCCTGGGCCCTCCCTGGTGGTGCAGCGGGTTAAAGCACAGCACTAAGACTTTAGCTAACGCCTCTTCAGCATGAGTCCCATCCCAGTCCTGGAGGTGACCCACATGGCATGGCCGAACTCTCCTGGTCCACCCTCTGCTCCCTTCAGCAGTGTACTTCATCAGTCAACTTTTTCTATTCCCCACTCTGTCTCCAGTGAAGCCTCTCACTGCCCCCGCACCTCTGGCCTGTACCCCAGCTCTGTATGCATAAATAAATTATATATATATAAAGCCAAAAGGCTCAAACGTTTTCCCTAACCTTCTCTATGATAAGGTAAGAAGGATCCCATTGCAACCTTCCTTCTAGGAGCAAGTCACCTCAGTGTGTCACATTTAAGTCAGTTATTTCTGTTGCATCAGTGAAGAGGCCACCATTTTATAAGACTATGTTTAGGGAAGGAAAATACTAGATTGCAAAGTCACAAATATTGGGCAATAATTTTAATCCTTTCAAGCCTCCCTTTCTGCTTTGGCTTTGAAATATTTATTTACATTTAAGAAACATTTTAGGCCAAAGACTGTTGACCTGCCACAAGCGGAGTGTACTCCTAACCTTGTTTTGTCCAGTTCCGCCACCCTCTGGTTGCCAAGCAGACCCATTCCTGCCGAGGCCCATGTGGGAACCTACTAAGGGAGCCAGTCTTAAAACTAGGTTAGTGTGGAACCTTCCCTGGTGACACAGTGGGTTAAAGCACAGCACTAAGAAGTTAAAGCCACTTCAGCATGAGATTGAACCCTGCCCGCCCCGGAGGTGACCACATGGCGCGGCAGACCTCTCCTGACCTGCCTGCTGCTCCCCTCAGCAGTGTATTTAGTCAGCCTGTTCTGCTCCCCACTCTCTCTGGTGACTCCTCTCACAGCCCCTGCACCTCTGGCCAGTACCACAGTTCTGTATGTATAAGTAAGTAAATCTTTAAAAAAAAAAACAAAAAAAAACTAGGTTAGTGTGAATATTACCACTCTGTAATTTTTGACCAGCAATGAAGTTAAACAGCATGTTTGTGTTCTTTTATCATGTTAGAAAGAGATAACATCTGATGAACAGCCAATCAACCGAATTAAGGAAGGGACTAAACTTCTAAAAAGCAATTTTAGTTGAATGTGATTATATGTTAATCCTGCCCTGTCTTTGTCTCCGACTCTGAGTCAGTTCTTTAGGGAAATGGATTTCCATTTTACTTTCATTTGTTTAAACTATACGTATACTAATGAATCTAAGCACTTACTTGTTTAAAGGAAGTCTCCAGTATTTTAAAGTGTCTTTATGGGCTTGCTGCCCAGTGCTTTCCTACATTTGGGCAGTGAAACAGGGGCTAATACCAAAAACAACAGAGGAACAACTCAGAAATGCATGTTTACTAACATTAACATTCATTCAAACTAACATTCATTTTCTTAATGCTGTTTATTGTGTAAACTAAAGGGCCTCTATTCTACAGTGGAAAGAATCAGATAAGTCAATCATAATGGAAAATCACTTTCTAAATAATTTTAAAAGGGTGTTCTAATCACATGCTTTCTACACTCATTGTACAACACTTTAAAAATACAAAAAAGACAAGCGATGTCATTCACAGTAAAATGGATGGTGCTAGACAGGGATTATGTTCAATGAAATAAGTCAAAAGGAAAAATGTTGGATGGTTTCACTTATAGGAGGAATATATGGAAACCAAATACGGCATTAAGGAAAAAAATAAGAATAATAAAAAACATAACAAAACAAAAAATTATCAGACAACCATAAATCAGAGACATTTTGCAGGAAAGGGGGAGGAAGAGGGATCAAAACAATGCACAGAGGAGCACAGGGGACTGTGGTGATGGGCACTGGTGGTGGGAATTCCATGAAGATTACACATGAGAGGAGAAAGCAAACACTGTAAAAAAAAAGTGTAAAAAATATAAGTAAATTACATAGTAAAAAAATACAAAAAAGGATAAAAAAAATATTAAAAATCATAACCCTACCTCCTAGAAAATTGTGTCTCATGCCTTTCCCATACATAGATACACAGTTTTTAAAATCTGGTTTGTGGCCCAGAGCTCTGCTTAGATTTGCCCCTTGCTCCAGTGATCAGGTTTCCTTACCGGTCAAGTGTCATACTCCTCTGTCTGAGGAACCGTTCCTAACCGTTCACGTCAGCATTCAACTTCTGGTGGATCACGCCCCCTCCACCCACAAAAGCCCAGGCACTTCTGCACTATAGCACACTGTAGACCATCATGGTTGGCACCCTCCCTGCACACGTTTATGTCAACACTTAGTGTGAAGAATAACAGAAACACGCAGCATCTTGTGATGGTGAAGACTGGACATGGAAGAAAGAGCAAGGTGGTCCTGCAGAGTTCTAGGGGGCAAAGCTGGGATTGATGTGAACAATATTCTTACTTGAGAAGCAGCACATTCTCTTGCCATTGCCAATATTCACTATCTGGGTGAATGTTGAGTGTGAACATACAGTAAAATGTTCTGGGAACATGGCTCTGCCCTCCCCTAGCAGATAAGAGAGTAGATCATTGTCACAGACTTGCAGTCAGAAGTAGCTATGCAGGCTGCTGTCTTTTCCTCCCTCCAAGGATTATGTAGCCAGATAATAAATATCCAGCCTTTGCATACCCACAGAGCATTCTTCAGAAAGGGAGAGATGAAAGCCCTACATTGTCTTCCTCTGCACTCAGTAGCAGAGGCTTGTCCACCAGAAGCTGAATGCTGCCGTAAAGTCCCTGTTAGGAACAGGTTCAGGCAGACAGAGGAGTACAACAGCTTGAACCGTGAGGAAACCTGATCACTGGAGCAAGTGGCAAAACTGAGCAGAGCTCTGGGTCTGTTTTAGGTCAAAACAACTTAGAATCTGAAGCTGCCTGTTGAGAATAGTTACATTTTTCATATCAATGACTCACTGTTCCTACCAATGTAATTTAAATTCAAACTTTGTTTACTGGAACATAAACTGTCTACTACCATAGGTTCAAGTCCTCACTTTGGTTCTCTAATATTCTCTTTGCTTAACTGACATTGAGACTTTATTTTCAGTTACTATCAGAGAGAGAGTGTGGAAAGCAAAAAACCTAGCATGACAATGTTCTTGCCATAGGTTCTGAGACTGTATTTCTCTTTATGGTTGACCTTGTATCTCCAAAGTGTGACTTATGGGCATCCTGAGGCATCTACATCTTGCATCTTGATGCATCTTGAGCATCATCAGCATCTTGATGATGGCTGTAGCCATAGGGCCCAGATTAATTCTGCACATAGAAGGTGCTCAAGAAATGCTTGTTGTAATGACAGACTGAATGTCGGAATGAACAGATGAGAGAATCTGGCTGTAGAGGATGCTTCTTTGCCCTCAGCTACTAGAGACTGAATAAGCAAACAGTGGGAATTTAAACAGTCATTGGTGGGAAGAATTGAGAACTTCTGGCTTCTTAGCTCATAGAATTATCATTTTTTGTTGTTTCTTGAGAGGACCCTTGGTCTTGGCTTTCACACGGTGGTATGCAGAATGGGCTGGGAGACAGCCAATTTAGGCTTTTTTCATCTACCAAACAAAACAAACCCAAGCATTTCTCTTGATGGATGGAATCCCCAAGTGGATGATTTCACTCAGTCCTTTAAACAATGGAATGAGACCACTGGCCTCCTGCAGGCTTTCTCTTGGTGGGGGGTACAGGGGGAGTGGTAGGCTGGAATGGGGAGATAACAAGTGTTACAGAATGAAAAAGGCAGATAATGACTTCAAACTCAAACACCCCTTTCAGGGAAGCCACATACAACACTAGCTTACAATATGGCATCTAAATAAAATTGAGTATTGCTATATTTTTATGGCATCAGGAAAAGTCCTTTTTATAAACATCTCTACTAAATGGTAAGTTTATCATATTTTCTGGCCTGCTGCAATGACTGCAAATAGCAACTCTTTTAGCGAGAGACCAAAGTACCTATAATAGATCTGAAGAGATAGTTTCAAAAGATTACATACCTGAGTTAATTCTATGCCTGAGAACTGAAGGTGAAACCACTGGCTGGAATGAAAGTCTGGTGTTTGCTTTGTCGTGTGTAAGTGGGGCTGTGCCTGGGAATCCCCAGAGTTGAGGTCAGCTAAAGTTTCAGTTCAAAAATTGGCACAGGATAGGGGTGTTTCTCAGAGGTGGCCTCAGAGGTGAATCAGGTAACTGGAAATATTTCTCCCCACCCTGTACAAGAATGCCAAACATCAACCCCAGGTTCCGAATCTCTTTCATCCAGAACAGTGTAGTTGAACAGAAACTAAACAGTCAATTTCTCAGGGCCTTGGTGACATGGTGCATCTTTAGGTATTTCAATGTAGAATCTGTTTGGGTAGAGCACTGTTGGCCATTTATATTTGGACAAATAACCCTTTTGTGTGTTGCTTTAAAGAGAAAATATGCCTGTTGTTCCATTTTGGGACAGGCAGTTACAATACGTAGTTTGGCTACAGACCAATTTGGCCACAAGTGAGTTGAACCAAACATATTCATAACCTACCAATGACAGTTCTATAGAGAGGGTACTTTGTTAGCTAAAATACCATTTATACCATTTACTAGTATTTATTGATTAGGAAAATAATAAAGCTATTCCTATGAGATAAGTGTCCAGATGCTAGAAGAATGTAACAGTTCAGTAATTTTGAATCTGGGTAGGGTGAGACCCATAGTTGGTGACTCTTGCCCACGGGAGGAATAGTGTTACATGATACAGCCCCTAGAACTCCAGGACCTGTTAGCTTAGAAGGATTCTGAGGCTTCATAGGATCCTCTTCAATCCAGACTCCTTTTTCCTCCACCCTAAACTGAGCCAGCACCAGTCCTACATATTTTCACCTCTTCCATGGAACTGGATGTACCCCAACTGGAAAAAAAAACACCTCTTTTTCCTTCCTCATGAATTTTCCAAGCTAAGGGGTCCAAAGAAAATGCAGGCTAGTTTTAACCATGATTTTCCTGGGGCTATTTACCTCAGTGGCCACCTTCATTTCAGTGAGCCCTGCAGAAGCTCACCTCTCCATGCTAAGAAGGCTACAATATACTAACCCTACCTCCACACCTCTGCTCTTACCCAGGCTAAACACTTCTCCTTCCCCTAAAAGCAGTTCACTCCACAGACTCCTGAGAAACAGCTCATTTTCTGAAGACTTAGTGCGGTGCAGGGTGGAGTGGGGCTAAGGTATGGAGGTAGTGAATTTACATCATCCACACTCAGAATTTCAGCTCCACCCCTGTCACCCTAAACCCTCCCCTGTAAGCTTCTTCAACATCAGCACCCTCTCTTTCCCTCATCCTAAGCTCCCCATACTAACTCTCCCTTCTTTCTTTATGTGAAGTATTTTAGCTCATGGACCTGCAGAGATAAGATGACACCGTGAATTCGTGATGGAGCTATTTTAAGTACGTGAGCATTTTCTTGTCACCTACACCAACCCATGGGGTCATCCTGCACAGTACCCACTGGAAACCCCCTTGCCAATCCCACATCTTTCATGGTGGCAGTTTCTCTCTCTATCACATCAGTTTTGGAGTGAACTGAAGTCCACGAATAGATACCCACTCACCCAAGTTATTACCACCCCCTTGGTTCTCATGCAAAGTTTCTGGTGATCCCCACACAGGCTGGCTTGAAGGGTGCAATTCTATGGTGATGGTGGAGGGCACCACATTTCAAACATAGTTTTATACTCTGCTGTCACCATCCCAAAAGTCTGGAGTTTGAATAAGCAGTCCTACATTTTTACTTTGCATTGGGCTCTGAAAGAACACAGATCTGACCAGATCTGACCACACATAACCCTCCTAGGAAATCTCCTTTCCTTCAAAGGCATTCCTCCATAGCTCCACACAAGCCTTAACTTCCAGAGCAATTTTCTGTACTCAATTTTCTGTACTACACCCATACCAGGGCAGTTGGCAAATAGAAGTGGTGGGGTCCTTCCACCACCATCATGAAGCCACGAAAACCAGGGTCCCTGGAGGAGAAACTAGGGGGAAAAGGCAGGGAAGTTTGAGGGTGGGAGAAGAGCCCCTGCAAAATTATCCTCCCCACCCACATGCCAATTCCAGAGATTCCACCAGTAGAGAAGATTCCTTTGTGGGAAAGCCCTTTCTAACTGTTCTAAGACCATTGCTGGTCTTCACCATGCTGTGAGCACATTCAGAGCTGCTGGAAGCTGGTTGGTGGTGGAGGTTTTGGCTCCATAGAAAATCTGAAGAATAAGAAGGATCCTTCTAGAACTTGGAGGAGAGTAAACCACAGATGAGAAACTTGAGTGCTGCAGAGTGGGCTGGGGGCAGGGGAGCGAGGGTCAAGGGCCCCCTGGGTGGGATGGGGTTGCTAAAGAAGTGTTGCTTCTACTTGACAGCTCGCTGAACTTGAGAACAAAAGATTTTCACTTATCTTTTGTATTGGTTTTCTGTGGCTGACATCTTAAGGACAAAATTGAATCACTACACCTTGGGTGGCTTAAAAAAGCAGAAATATATATTCTCTCACAGTTTTGCAGACTACAATATGAAATCAAGGTGTCAGCAGTTCTGTTCCTTCTGAGGTTCTGAGGGAAAGTCCATTCCATGTCTGTCTCCAAAGCTTTGGTCACTATCTGGCAACTGGTATCAACTCCTCGGTTGGTAACTAGCTCATTCCAATTTCCACCCCATCTTCACACCATCTTTTCTCTTAAATCTCTCTCCCTTCTCTTGTAAGGATTTAGGGCCCACTGTAAATTCAGGATGAAATTATTTTCAGCACCTTAAATACATTTGCAAAGACCCTATTTCTGACAGTCAACAGTACTAAATTACATGCTTCAAAATTGCTGATAGACTAGATCTGAACTGTTCACACCACATTAAAAAATGGTAATTATCTGATGCCATATGTATTGATATTATAATATACAAATATATCAAAAAACATGTTAAGTTTATGTAATGTTATGAGTAAATTATATATCAATTAAAAATAAAAAAAACTGGAAAACACTTATTCAAAAGACACCTGCACCCCCATGTTGATAGCTGCTTTATTTACAATAGGAAAGACATGGAATCAACCCAAATGCCCAATAGTAGATGACTGGATTAAAAAGATGTGGTACATATACACAATGGAATATTACTCAGCAATCAAAAAGATAAACTCATGCTTTTTATAGCAACATGGATGGAGCTGGAAGGGATCATGCTTAATGAAATAAGTCAGAAAGAAAAAGAAAAAAAACAGGTAGTTTCACTCACAGCAGGAGCATAAAGGACGAGGGAGAAAAGTAATATTAATAATAATGAACAACTATATGCCAGAGACATTTTACAGGGGTGGGGTGGGGAATGGGATCAAAAATGGGGCGAGGGGGTTAAGTGCACTGGACTATGGTGATTGCACACGGGTGATTTGGTGATGGGAAGCCCACGGGGATTACAACTGAGATGGAAAAAGGCACAAAATGATGTAAAAACAAACGACTATACTATAAAATAAATAAATCAATAAAGGACCCTGTGTTAAAAAAAAATACAAAACTGGTAGGCAAACTATAAATCAGAGCCATTCAGTTGGGGAAAGGCTGAGAGAAGAGGATCAAAGCTGGAGGGGAGAGCACAACACACCATGGTGAAGGTAGTGGTAGCTTCATAGGGATTATCCTGAAAGGAGAATGAAAGACAATGTGAAAGCATGTAATTTTAAAAAAATGTTAAAAAGCCCCTGTTTACAGGCATAGATTAGGATGTGGGCATACCTTTTTGGTGTCATGATTCAATACACGAGGGGTTTTCATATTTTCTATTTGTTTACTTATTATTCATGTTTTACTTAAACTTTTAGTTTTTGTTTTCCCCTTGCTGGAAATCCTGAGGTCCATTATTACACAATAATAACAAAGCCTCGGCAAATCGTACCACAATAAACTCTGCAGGATCTCCTGGTGTCCCAGGAGAACGGAGAAGGAACAATAGCAAAATGCCTTTGATCCCCTCAGTAGGAAAGTTTCAGTAAGGGCCAAGTGCTTAAAATGTTGTGCTTTTAAATCTTGTGCTTTAAATATTGTGCATTAGTCAGAATATAGACACACCTGAGAGTTTACAATCCTGGAACTGAATGGAAAAATAATGAAAATGTAGCTATGGAAGATTTTTGTCAGATTCTTTGGTTTGTGGAAAAAAATGAAGAAGCCTCATATAATACTGGTGATTGAAACCTCTAATGACTGAATCCCATCTGCCACTTCCTTAGCAGGCTTTTAGGAAAATATGGCCAATTACACTGAAATAGCAATTGAGATGTACAATCAGAAACAACTTGTGACTCCTCCTCAGTAAAGAAAGATTCAATTACCTTGAGAGATTAGGTATACTAAAATTATTAGAAGAGAAAAGTGATCTTATAGAAAGCTAGATTTTTCTTTATAATTTTCACTATGCTGGGTCATTTCTGTTTAAGTGCCTCCACAGCAGGAATCAAGGCCAGTGACTCTGCAGACTTGAGATTGTTCCACAGGTCAACCTTCGTTCTTGGATGCCAGGTTACCTCCCATTTCCTTCTTTTATGTCAGAAAATTCCCAACACACTAGTCAAGTTCTTTTATCCTAATTACATTTCAAGACTGGTACTACCACCATGCAGTTATCTTACGAAGTTGTTTTCATGGAAAAATAAAATAGAAAGAAGATTCCAGTAAATTATTAAAATAAATCAGAAGAAGACCCAGTAGGCATTAATTTCACAACATATCTACAATACTTAAAATAGTGTGAACTATCACACAAAGCCCCATATGAATGAGAGGAACAGAAGAAGACATAAAAATCTCAGAAATTTGACACAATACTGGCAATATTTCAAGTCACTTGAATAGCCCTAAGAAATAAAAACCAAAATACATGCTGAGTGAAAGAAAACAGGGGAACGCTTTTATAATTTCAGCATGAGAAAGATCTTTTCAAATATGACTAAAAATCCAGAAGACTTTAAAAAAGAGAAATTTACCTGTACAAAATGACATTTTTTTTATGGAAAAATGACAAAAAGAACCATAAACTGGAAAAGATGTTTATGATTCACATCACAGACAAAATCCTAATTTGCTTTCTACCTTCCTCTCTTTCTTTATACCTGCAGCTCACCACACTCGCTGGTTTAATCAATAAAACAAAAAATATGCAAAAGCTAGAAAGACAGCCTCCTCCCTCCATCTTTTCCCTTCTCCCATTATCCTTTGCAGTCTTGAGGCACTAGATAAGAACTCACTGCTTGAAACCACCATGGGACAGGGCCACAAAGGGATAGAGAGACACCCCAGTTGTCCCCCAGACTGTACTGTGTGGTGATTCAGCTCTTCCTGCACCAGACACAGGACTATGGAATTCTTCAAAACCACCCCAGGACCAAGCATCACGTGAATGTGCACTTTTGAGAACCTAGTCAAGCCACTCCTCACTCAGGCCCATGGAAAGATGAGCAATGAGAATTTATTATTACTGCTTGAAAGTTTTGGGGTGATTTGTTATACCGCAATAGTTACAGACCTATAGATCAATGTACAGAATTGATGCAGGCACACTCCTATCTTGCTGGGAGTAGATTAAACTGATACATCCTCATTAGAGAAGAACAGTTTACTAATGTCTAATGAAAATAATATACACACACATCCTGTGCTCAAATATTCTACTTTCACAATTTTCTACACATCTATACTCACATATGTGCATATTATGTGTAATATTTAGAATATTATAATATCTATGTATAATATTTGTCCAGCATTATGTAAATAGAAACAGCTGGAAAAACCTAAAGAGCTATCAATATAGCTCTGTTTAAGCAAATTATTTTAGCCAATGGAATATTGGTTAGCCCAACAAAATATGGAAAATATCTCAATGAATTTTCTAAGGCAAAATAGTAATAAAAAGTAAAATATAAGCAATGGGCACAGTACAGTGGCAACTGTGAAAAGGATCAAGGAAAGAGCATCTTTCATAATTGTGTGGATGAGTGCACATCACCTGAGAGTCATACAAAGCTTGGGGAAGGGCACTGACAAGCAGGTGGGGGAGGAAATACTTTTTTTTTTAAATACTTTTTAAATAATGTTTATTTTTATATCATTTTGTGCTTTTTCCCACATCAGTTGTAATCCCTGTGGGCTTCTCATAACCAAATCACCCAGGGGAGGAAATATTTTATATCAGGTGAGTGTATTATCTAACTCAAAATAAACATACAGATGTTGACAAATAACTGCTGCTATATACTATTATAAACCAATGTTACTTTAAAAAATATATTAAGACACAAAGAAAACGAAGATGACCAACAGGTATATGAAAAGATATTTTGTTGGTGGGAATATAAACTGGCACATCCAATTGACATTAGATAAACTGGGTAAAAGGTCACTTGTATGATGAAGGAAGGAATTATTTTTAGTGTGGAACATAATATATTTCAGATGTTGATTTATAATGATGCATGCCTGAAACCTGTAAATGTTATAAAACACTGTTACTCCAACTTTACAGTTTCAAAAATAAGGGAAAAATAGCAAAAGTAAACAATTGGGATTACCTCAAGTTAGTAAGTTTTTACACAGTGAAAAAATATAGATTAAAAAGACAACCTGCTGGATAGAAGGAAATATTTACATATTATATAAATAACAAGGTGTTAATATCTAAGATATACAAAACTTATTTAACAATATAAAGCAAACATCTCAATCAATAAATGGTCCAAAGATCTGAAATAAATCATCAATGAGGAGGTCAATAGATATATGGGAAAATGTTCATCATTGCTTTGAATGATAGAGATGCAGGTCAAAACCACAATGAGATGTGATATCACATCCAAAAGAATGACACATATTAAAAAGACCCCCAACAATAAGTGCTGGAGAGGGTGCAGAGAAAGAAGAACCTTATCACACTGTTGGTGGGAACTTAAACTGTTGTGGAAAGGGATAATGGATTTACCTTAAAAAAAACTGAAAATACCCTATGACCCAGTAATCCCACTCCTGGGCATCTATCCAAGGAATGCAAAACCATTAACTCAGAAAGTTATATGCACCACAATGTTTACTGCAGCATTATTTATAATAGTGAGGACATGGAAACAATTTAAATGCCCACTAATAGAGGGTTGGATCAAAAAGACCCTTGGTGTAGCTACACAATGGAGTACTGTTCAGTCTTAAGGAAAGACAAAATGTTGCCATTTACAGCAAAATGGAAGGATTTTGAGGGAATTCTGAATAGCAAAGCAAGTCATAACAACAAAGTCAAATATTGGATGTTTAAACAGTGGTTGATTCAACAAAGCAAATACTTATATAAACTACTAGATACCAATAAACAAAGTGAAGTTTCTGAGGTCAAGAAACCTCAGAGGAAAGGGCAAAGGAGAAAGGGTCAAATGTGCTTCAGGGATGATAATGGGAAAAAAGGAAAATTGTCTTGTGGCCCAGGTGTCAACTACAGTCACTGCGTCTATGAGATTGAAATCAAATACAGAACCCTGTCCTTGCAAAAAATAAAGTAAAATTGACTAAAAAGAGAAATTTCTACCAGTTGTTTTGGCTTTCCCATATCAACTGCCTAGACTTCCAGATATTAGACCTGGGTCTTCAAACAGGTGCCTATATACCTGAGGATCGGGAAGATTTTCTCCCAAGGTGTATAACCCAGATTAGGAGGAAGGGGTCAGTTCTGATACAAAAATGAATGCAAGTGCTCTTGCCTAGAAATCATGTCTGGGGAAGTAGCTTGCCTGGTTGTTCTGCTTTCTCAGATCTTCCTCTCACCCAGTCTCATCTCCCTTGATGTTTTAAAAGCAGGGACCCCTCTCTTGTGTCTTGCATTTTATTCTGGTTGTTGTCCCAGAGTGGAGAGACCCCTGGGAGGCCAAACAAGGGGACAACTCAAAATATCAGCACTGGTTTCAGAAGAGTGAGCAACTTACAGACTGGGAAAATAAATCCTTTTGCAAGTATAATTCTTATACAAAGTAGTTTTAAGGTTTTTGCTTTTTAAATAATTGAAAGAAGACATATTGAGTTGTCAGCTGATTGAACATTAAAAATGAGTTTTGGTAACAGATCACAGGACCAGGTTTCACATGTAACTCAGGACTTCAAAGGAGTGATATTACTCGAAAACTCCTTCCATTGCCATCTGCTTATTTATATAAATAACATTCTTTAGCACTGCCATTTTTAAAAACTAAAGAGGGAAATAAAATTGAAGCAGTAAATAACTGAACTAGTAAAAACTAAAGCTACTCCATTTTTTTTTTATTGAAGTAACATGGTCTTACAATACTATATATGATTTAGGGGATAGGTTCATACTGCTCAGATGTGGATTAGCACCCACATCCCCATCAGAGGACCCACAGTCCTTTACTGTAGACTCTCCTTTGTTCCTACTCACCAACTTCCCTCTACTTAAAGCTACTGCAGCTTAGAGACAGATACATTTCCAAGAACACTTTACTTTTATGTTTAATGACCAGAATTTATCAAAACAGTTGCAGTGATAAATTCTGTAAAGTTTTTTACCATTAGAATTTTATAGAAAACATTTTAAATTTCAATTCGCTTACACGTTTTGTTGTTTCAAAGAATGATAGAGTGATTTTATAGAAAAGACTTTCATTCATGCAGATAAATCAGGAATGAAATTCTCAGGGGCACGTTTAAAGTGAAAAGGGGACAATGTAAAATGCCCAAGTGCTAAATAATGGATTAATATATTTTTATAATGACAGTGATGGGTATAAAAATGTCTGTGGTGTCTGGACACATTTTAAAAAATGATGAAACAAGATTTTTAAAGGACATGTATTTATTATGTGTGGGAATTATGTTTTTTGATGAAGAAACATTTTAAACAACATAGAATTGCATAAGAAAGTTCTTCAGTCTTTAAAGCAATAAACAAATAATTGGAGCTATTATCTTAGAGACTGCCAGTTCACTTTATTTTGGAGATGGAAATTTTGTCCAAGTAGAGTATTTTTGTCAAGATGACAATGGGGCCAGATCCAGGCTCCAGTCCCCGCCCAGCCAGCAGGATCCAGTTCTTGCACCTCAGCAGGGAACACCTGGGCATAGGAGTGAAGGGAACGAGCCCAGTTGCCAAGGCTGTGCACTGCACCTGTTCTCAGAAATGGAGATAAAACCAAGCAGCAAAATGCTGCTTTTCCACATTCTCCTGGAATGTGAGAAACCTTTGATGTTCCCTTAAGATCTCCTTTCACCAAATTTCCCATCTTTTTACCTCTAATTTCTATGACTCTCATGCACAAGGTTTGCTAACCAGATAGTCTCTTGAAAACCAGCCTCACTCCCACTGCCTAGGATGTGAGCAGTGGGCCCAGAAAGCATAGGAAGGGGGCTGCAGGAAAGACTAGTCCCTTCCTATTTTGCTCTGATTTTATTCTTTCTTCACCTACACTTGATTCTAGTTTTGCTCAAACTCATTCAGCTATAGATGGAGTTACCATATTTTTTTCCACTTGAAAAAATTAGCACACATTTGAAAGAGGGTGGATATATTAATAATTGTGCCAGGAAAACAACAACAAGCAGGAACAAGTAGGAACCAGGATCATCAAGGGATATAAGGCTCCTGAGCTATAGGGCTCCTGGTGAGGAAATAGGAAGGTGACAACTACTCTGTAGATCAGATTGGGCATGAGAAATATTAGAACATCAGAAAAATCAGGGAGATCCAGCCTGGAATTGGGTGACAAGAATGAAGAGGGAAATATAGAGATGATTAATTTCTATCGCCCTGTTTTGTCAAACAGTTCGAGGAGATCCAACACTATCTCTGGGCAAAATTAGTACCTGTGTACTGGATATAAATTGAAGAGTCTAGAAAATCCAGAGCTTTGCTTATTTCTGATGAATTCTGCCAGACTTTATAGTCTCTCAAACTAAGTTTAGGTTTTCTGGAAGCTAGTACATTTGACCCAGGTGGTATAACTTGGGGGGAATATCATAAATGCATCTTTCTTATATAGGTCATAGGACAGGTAACTTTGAAGTAATGACTGGACATGACATTGCAAAAGATCTAGAACAGAAAATACTCTACCAGGAATATCAGAAGGAGGGCACGAGTTCAGGCTATAGTCTCTGAGTGGCTGTTCAGCGTGAGGCGATCTTCACTCATACAACTCCATTGAACACTTCTCACAGCTATGCAGTTGGGCACAGTCCTCCCTGCTTTACCTAGGATGGACAGTCCAATGACCTGTCAACCCTTGAAATTTCCTTGAAAGGATCTTTACAGGAGAGAGATGGTACAGGAAAACACCTAGTATCTATGTGAATCTCTGTGTTGACAAGTGCTTCCAAGGCGTTATTTCACCCAGATTTCATAAGAAGAACCCCGTGCAGTGGATTGGCAAGGGAGCGTCCTGATGAGCACAGTAAGAACCTCCACGTGTTCTGGCTCTGGATCTATGATGCAATGCTGTTACGATAGGCTGCAGACCTCTGTGCAGTTTATAAGAGATCAATCCTGACAGATTTCCTTGGCATCGAAGAAAGGATCATTAGATCATTCCAGTCCACAAACTAAGATAAGTGTTTATTTACAATCAGATGCATATAAAAGCTCAACCATGTTCTTTGGATCCCTAAATGTCTGGTTCCTGTCCACCTTTCCAACTTCTCTTTTTCCTGTCCACTCTGTGTCCTAGAGTGGCCTCCTTTCTGGTCTTTGACTAAACCCAATCCTTACCCATGCTTGTTCCTGCTGCCTGGGCTTCTTTCTCCCCAGCTCAGTGTAAGGCTGATTCAGACCAGAGGCTACAGGTCATGGGTGTTGGTTTCAAGTTAAGGTTGATTTCCTTGGACTCTGCCTTCCCCTTATGTAAAGTCACCTCCCTGGCTACTGTCTATCACATCCTTCTGTTTATTCCCTTGATAACACCTTGCTTCTCTATTAGGCACTTTTATCCTGTCTTCTCCACTGGAATATAGGTCCCAGGAAGCAAGGACTATAACTGGAGTTTCAGCACTCAGTTCTCAGTGTTGGTATACAGGAGACACTCAATAAATGTTGTTCTATAAATGAAGTAAATAAGCAACTTCACCTGGGAAAGCATGATCTGGGTGTGTGGCTAGCTAGCACTCTCCGTCACGGAGGGAATTCCAGCAAAAGTTCATTCAGGAAGCTACTGTCAGTCACTTACCCAACAGAGGTAAGTGTGACTGAAAGGAAACCATTATCTTCTTGAAAGCTCTTCCAATCTGCCTGCCTCAGTAAATGAAGGGTCAAGGTCATATCTGGAAAAAAGGTCAGGTCAAAATTCTATCATCTATATTTTAACTGCTTAATTTTTTCATTTTAAAAAAGCAAATTGCATATGCTCTAGTCTAATTTTAATGCTACCGTTATGAGGAAGCACAGTATATTAGACTATTTAGTTGAAAATTTAACAAACCCAAACACTCTTCATTCTGCACTGAAATACAATGAGTTCAGAAATTACTCAATCCCCAAAGATTCCAGAAACTCTGACACAAGCTAAACACAGAACAGTTTCATTAGAATCTGGTCATCTTAAGAGTTTGGAAACCACTGATATATTTGCAAAAAAAAAAAAAAAAACACAGAAAAAAAAAACTTCATTCCTTCAAATGGAATTCCCTAGAATATTGACATAAGATGGCAACAGAGGAAAAGGAACTAAAAACCTCAGTGGGAAGGTGGAAAAGACATCTTAGAAATATAGAAAGGAGATTTGAAGGTTAAGTTTCTCAAGGGCCAAAACACTGAGACTTTCCTAGTACCAGAGACCTAGCCACACTTATACAAATCTACATTAATATATGTTCACTCTATGAGGATATGCCCAAAATAAGTAAAAAAAAAAAATTATAGCTGAAGACTTTAAGTGGAGAGATCTATCTGTTTAATTTATGCATTAAGAAAAAAAAACTAGAGATGCTAAAATTGTGACTATAGTTTTGTAGGCTGTCCTCCTAGATTCTGATATGGAAAAAATAATTTTTATCTTCTAATATTACCATAGAAATGGAATGACTCACTTGGGAACTGAGATACACATTTAAACTCTGATGTAATTAAGTAGATTCTATACTTTCTCTCTCTCTCTCTGTCTCTCTTTTTTAAATTACTGAGATTCTTGTAATGATGGACAGGTCAATTTAAACCAATCTACCCACTAAGGGAAATGAGAGGAGTGGACAAAATACTTAAAATGCCTATTTGAAGGTATGTGAGAGTTATTAAGACAATAAAGAATTCCCTGGCTAGAGGACAGAGATCTAGGCAGGTGGTCCAGAATGAGGAAATATTTTTTACCTTGGTCACTTTTGCCAATCTGAAGGACACAGCTGAGAGGTTGAAAGGGCTTTTGCCACCTGTTTTGGGACAGGAGGCTCATGCTAGAGCCTGATAAGGTGAACTATACATTGTGATCCCAAAAGAGTAACAATTTTTCTAACTAGTGTTAGAAAAGCCTTACAATTTCAAAAGGGCTCTCCTTTCCTCTGTAAATCTGGAGTGAGGTATTCAATTACTGGTGGTCTTTTCTGGAAGAATGTCTACATTTTATACCTAAAATAATTCTATAAACATGTTGAAAATACAATATAGGAGGATAATTGTCAGAATTATAGTCACTGTCAAAACAACCTGGTATAAATTGAGATAAGGCAATATGAAACATAAAAGCAAACCAGAACCAACAGACCACATGTAGGTCCACAGGAATTTCAGATATGGGAAAGCTCAGTGAAGCTTTTATATTAACTGTTTACTATTTTCAAAGGGGTTGATAAAATGACAACAGGAAAACTAAGAAAGAAATAGAAATTTTTGAATTCAAAATAGCTGAAATGAAGAGCTCAGTGGATGGGTTTAGTAATGGTTTTGACACAGATCAAAAGAGAATTGGTGCAAAAGCAGATAGGCCATGCAAATAATTCAGAATAAATCATGAAAAGAGAAATAAATGGATAATATATAAGCTACGGTAGTAAAGGGCATACAATAAGATATGTTTGAGAGTGAGAGAATGAGGCAAAAAAATTTTAAAAATACAAAATCAGATAAAAATTGTCAGTAATAGACTCAAACCAGGGGATATTATTCAAGCAGAAAAAAATTATTCTGGATAAAATCTTGAAGATGCATGAAGGAATCAAGGAAAACTTAAAAATATCATTTTAGGGCCCTCCCTGGTGGTGCAGTGGGTAAAAGCACTGCACTGAGAAGCTTAAGCCACTTCCGCTGCATGAGTTCTATCCCGCCTGCCCCAGAGGTGACCCACATGGCACGGCAGACCTCTCCTGACCCGCCCGCTGCTCCCCTCAGCAGTGTACTTCGTTGATCTGCCTGTTCTGCTCCCCTCTGTCCCTGGTGAATCCTCTCACCCTCCGCATCTCTGGCCTGTACCCCAGTTCTGTATGAATAAATAAATCTTTAAAAATAAATAAATAAATAAATAATATCATTTTAACTTAATATTGACTAAGCAAAAACAAGGATCGAAACACACAACTACAAAAGCATATAAAGGCTGGGCAGGGGAGCGATGGAAAATCAGAGTTTTCTAAGATCTTTACATTGTTCATGAAGAGGATAAAAACAACAATCGAATTAGATTTGTAAGAATACTTTTCATTAATATACAAAAAGGAATACACCTACAAACATAGAAAGGGGAAATGAGATCACTTAAAATTTCAAAATAAAAAAATGACAAAAAGAATGTCGATGAAATTAGAGCAACAAGTTACTTAGTAGGATTGTAAGCTCAAGTCCAGTTGTAATTACATATAATGTAATGAAAATTAAAAGTCAAAGATCTGTGAAATGATATTAGAAAACTTCATATTGATTTGAATACAGAATTGTTGAAAATAACAAGATGTTTGAAGAAACACAATCATAATGCCAATGTAAAGGAGGTAAATAAATAACTTTGTTAATATTAGATATAGCTAACTATCTACATGATGGATACATAATGATAAGATGTACATTTTATTTTATTAGGAAGGTATGACAATTCTAAATTTGTATCCACCTAAAACTTCAAAATAACACAAAGCAAAAGTTGGAAGAATTAAATGGGAAAAGGGACAATGTTACATTGGAGGAGGGGTGGGGTGAGGGGGGTTTCCTAAATGTATTTTGTAATTGTTAGGACAAGCAGATAAAATGCAGCAGGAACATGGAAGACTTTAGCAACATGATTAAGAAATAACCTGATTGACAACATGGTGCATTCAACAACTGCAGGACATATATTAAAGCCTAATTACAAAAATCGATCCTACACAGTCTAATTTTTCTGATATTCACTACTTATATTTTTTTCACCAAATATAAATGGAACAGACATTGCCTTCAAGGAAGGCTGGTCTTTTCCTCCTGTCTGCCTAATTTTGCCAACAAAAAAAGTCTAACAAATTTCCAAAGACTCAAACCTCACATGTGCTCTCTGACCATTTTGCAATTGAAAAGGAATCAGTAACAAAAATATTGAAGAAAGTCTTCAAATCAGAAATAGCCCTCTAAAGAATCCCTGGCTCAAAGAAGAAATCATGATGGAAATTAGAAAGTACTTTGGAAATGGGGATGACCAGGTTGGAGGTCCTCACTAGTGCAGTCAAGAATGCAGAACAATACAACCAAAGGCAGACACAAGGAAAGAATTTTAAAAAGTTTTTATTTACACAAGGAATGAGGAAACTGAGAAGATGGAAGGGAGAGAGAATTTATAAGCTCGGACATGACAGATGCTGTCTGTCCTACCCCAGGTAACATCCACTGAACAGAAGCTGACTCCAAGCTGAAGCTACCCTGGCAAAGGGTGTCTTCCCTTAATTAATTTCTTAATCAACTCCTCTCCTTCAGAGCACTGGTCAGCTGCCAACCTTCCTTCCATCCTCATTTTCCTTTACTCCCTGTCAGGATGCCAGGGGGTAGCGAAAGCGCCACCTTCCAGCATGGAGACAGCTGTGAACGCCACTGGCTCTAAGCTTGCTGTTCCTCACACCAAATCACAATGCAAATTAGCAAGTCTTTTGGACAGCATGAAATATATATTTAAATCTATGGAAAGGTCTTGATTTAAATGTTGGACATTGTCTATTGACTCAACTCTAGAAGAGCTGGATTTAGCTGTCTAAAATCTTCCATGGGCCTTCCTCCAATGTACCCCTGCTCCCTATCCTTCCAAAGAGTTTAGCACATTTTGGCTAAACTAATATTCACTACTTATATTTTTTTCACCAAATATAAATGGAACAGACATTGCCTTCAAGAGAGGCTGGTCTTTTCCTCCTGTCTGCCCAGTTTTGCCAGACCTCACCCCAGCTACCAACATCAACTAATAGTTAAGTAACTAAGACCTCCACAATCCAGACTGCCAGACCAAAAGCTTCCTTGAGCTAATGGCAAGGCAAGATGGATAGAGATCATTTGCATATTGAAAGATGGCAAGAACAGGGCTAAGGCATGCACAAAGGAAAATAGTGTTAAAAAAATGAAAAGAAGTAGGTGTTAGTAAAGCAGATGGAAAAAGCTGTGTTCTTTTTTGCCAATTTTAAGAGAGCAGAATGGGAACAGAGAGAGAGCTGACTATTTCTTATGACTTAATTTCATTACAGGAGAAAAGTAGAGTTCAAAATTTTAATTTTCCTTCATATTAAAAGAGGGACTGTAAAGGGAGATAGTGAGAATAAAGAGACAGTTCCCAGGAGACAAATTTATCGCTTAAGGAATGTTCCCTGGCATCCAAGTTTGTGCTTATGAATGTGTGAGTAGGTGACATTCTTTCTATTGTGACCCCCAGGAGATGAAGTTGGTCTGCCTAGTGGGGAGAGGGGAATAAAGAAAAGAAAGGCACAGAACCTTGTCTCACATCCAAAGCAGAGAGGGAGATAGCAAACAACTGCCTACATTTAGGGCATTGAAGCAGGATAAACGAAGTTTTGGTTTTCAATTTGGTTAGAAACTAAATGCATTTTTGAGCAGAAAAGACACGAGCCTATAGAAGAACTTTTAGGAATGTTCACATGTGGATCTGTGCTTGTATCAGGATGGGAGAGGAAAGAGGCCTCATATGTAGAAAATATGAGTTCTGGTTTTATTTTTTTTCTTGTTGAAATACACAGATTTCCATGCAACAACCAAAAAATTAACCACCATTCATTTTTTCATCCATGCAACAGATATTTATGGAACACTTATTTAGTAACTAGCACTGAGTTAAAGCCAGAGGGTTTTGTCACAATGAATTTATATTCTAGTAGAGGTCACAGGTGTAAAAAGCCAACATAGCAATAAAATATGTTGTACTCAGGAGTTAGAAGGGTCCCAGGAGAGGCCACTCTCAGTGCAGGTTGCATGGATAGGTAGATGGGAGATTCTTGGAAAAAACTGCATCTCTGATGACACCTGAAACACAGAATTTGTGGCACCACAACTATAGGAAAATATTATAATAAATCCTAACTTTGGATTTACGAACTTGTGAGACCTGACTGCCATGCAAATTTAAGATTGCTTGTATGCTATTTCTTCCTAAGGCAGAGATGAAAGTCAATCAGAACCTTTGTTGTTAAGACTCCTGATTTTTTACTAATGAGCTTAAGTCTGAGACCAATTCTGTTGTCACATTCCTACCTAAAGGGGTCTCAATCTACTCATCAATTCTCCTTCCTGACCCCTTACACAGTGCTGTCTCAAAACCTTACTTCAGGCCCTCCCTGGTGGCACAGCAGGTTACGGCACAGCACTGAGAAGCTGAAGCCACTTCCGCATGAGTTCGATCCTCGCCTGCCCCAGAGGAGATCCACATGGCACGGCAGTCCTCTCCTGACCCACCCGCTGCTCCCCTCAGCAGTGTACTTCATTGATCTGCCTGTTCTGCTCCCCTCTGTCCCTGGTGAATCCTCTCACCCTCCACATCTCTGGCCTGTACCCCAATTCTGTATGAATAAATAAATAAATCTTAAAAAAACAACAACAACAACCTTACTTCAAGGGGCGTTTGTGATGGAGCATGCAGGGAACTGCCTTTTAGAATTTGCTCTCAAAAAATGCCATCAAAAGTAGCTAGCCAAATCCAGCCTTTGATCAACTTTTAATGATCACACTGGAATAAACCACTTTCTGTTCCTGATCTATTTCCCAGGATCTTTCCTGCAATTAATCACCAACTGAATGAATTCTAGGGCTCCAGGCCAAAGTGAAAATTCTCCAAGTCATGCAAGTGTCTCAGCAATCTGTGCTGGGACAGTGCAGAACAGTTTTTATGAGCTCTGACTCAGCCTGGTTCTTCTGTCTCCATAAAACGCTGCCTGTTACTTTGTTTCCCCCAGTTTCCATGGACACCACCTGGCTGTGACTGGAAAGCCACTTCCTCTGGCTCTGGGTGCTTCCCTGGGGAATACATGCTGTGTCCATCTCGCTGTTGTTTTTCAGATGACAGGGCATTCTCTTGCACACCTGTCCTAGCGTGGTACCAGTTCTCTTCAGTCACTGGGAAAGTGATGAGTGGGCAAACAAAACATCATGGCTGCCTCCGGAAGCAATCTCTTAGACTTGGGGTTCAAACTTTGTCAGGAACTCGGAGATAGTGAGTTCTGTGCAAGTTGATTGGACAAGTAAAGCAAATATCATGTAATTTTCTATGATAGGCTAGAAATGAAAACAGCTCTATTTTAATCTTCCAGTTCTTTCAGTAAATGAATTTTAGCTGGACTGATCAGAATTGCCTCCACTTTACTTAGCATGCGTGGACACAGCTTTCAGTAGTCCATCTCCCTACCCCCCTCTTTCTCATCCCCAACCAGATATCACTGCCTGATATGCATGCTTGTGAGAGTATTTTACTATCCATGTGCTTCTTTTTATTTATATAATTTGTTTTTTTAATGTACTACATAGGAGAGAAGATCATTTCCTATTTTTTTCTTTTCTGACTGATGCTTGCAGTTGGTCACAGCTGGATACTGTAATAAGCAGGATGGAAGAAATCAAATCCTATTTTCAGCTAATAAGTGAACCAGCAAATTAATTATGCATGGAAAGGCCCAAAACAAGTTGCTAAGGAGCCAGGTAATGCTTGTTGGTGATCGAAATGCAGGTGGGTTGTCCTTAGCCATGGCTCAATACTTCCCACAGATCTGGGCTGTCCACAGGGCAGGGTGAGGGGTGAGGGAAAGAGCAGTGGGGATTTTATTTCCCTGGCATCCCTTCTGCTGAGGCCATGCATGGACCACACTCGGTCCTCCCTGACACCCCAGCCTTGTAGGTGGTCGCTCCTGCCTTCACGGGACCAACTATTCAACATGGCCCACCTCTTATTATGGCCTTTTCCAGAGTATTTATTAGACACACTAACTCCTTGGAAGACTAAGTAGCTAGAGCTTCATAATTAAAGACTTCATTAGTTTCCTATTACAAATTTCCATGGCTAATGGGACTTTGGCCTGTATTATTTATGGCACTGGAGGCACATCATCAATCAATTTTAGCTATCCTCTTACACCCAGGTGCCCACCACACACACCCTGACCCACACATATGCCATCAGAATATGAGGCAGTAAGTGCCAGAGTTAATAAGAAAAGACTCCCAGGGTCTCTACCGGGTCTGCAGGAATCCTCAGTGTGACTGAGAAATCTAACACCCATTTATCATCTTTCAGTAGTCTCCCAGTCTGAGCACCACTCATAAATACATGGGTGCAATTTATTGCAGATGAAGCTGGACTTTCTCCATGACTTGTCTTTCAAGATAGTCACGAGGGAGCATTTTAGAAGCTCTTTGGGACAGAGGAATGGAGGCCGTTAGAGAAAAGGGGCTGAGAGATGTTCTTTAGCTGCCAAGAGAAGCTGGCAGAATATGATCATAAGACATAACATTTTCCCTAGAAAGTCATTTTGTGGCCTAGTTTGAGGAAAAGATTAGTTTCCTAATTCTGACTGCATGAGAGAATTAAAAATATTGCAAGAGCAAATATGTAAGCACGACCTTGTATCAGGGAATATTCTAAGCATTTTCTCATATATTCCTTCTGCATTAATGCTCCAACAAGATCTGCTTTTTTCCCCTTTCCCCACCAAGCATTGTACCTGGAACATGGCTGTCTAGAGGCTCTACATATCCCAGTTGCCCTTGAGGCAAGGACATTGAGGCATACTTCACCACATTTAAGCTGGACCCTGTTGAGCCTGCTTCCTCCACTGTATTCTCCCTTCTCCTGTTTGCTGAATCAGTGAAAATGAAATGGTCTTAAATTCCAGGAGTTGGTGCAGGCCACCCATCAACCCCACCCCGGCACTTTCCTGGTGGGTTTCAATGCAGAACAAACTGTTTGTTCCTTGGCTTACCACACAGGGGATCTTTATAAGAAAGCCTTTGTTATTTGACATACTTTGTAACAAGCCTCCAAGGCAAGATTTTTTTTTATTGACTCCATTTTACTAATGATAAAACTATGACATAGAAAAGCTAGGCCATTTATCTAAAGTGAACAGTTAGTAATAAGGGGCACTGGGCTGCAAATCCAGGTTTCATGACAATGATGATGATAGTGGCCCGAAGAGGGGTTCTCTTGGGTAAAGTGGTTGACTGGGAGGTTGCACCCAGGAGACTCTGCCTTCTCCCCCTTTTTAGGAGAAAGGTGCCTGTTAGTAATTACCTTTAATATTTAGGCAGCATTTTATCTGATTCAAAACACTTTCACACAATTAGTTCATTTAAGCCTCACAAATACCTTTTGCAGATGAAAAGACTAGGGTTTGGACAAGTTAGAGACCTTGAACACAGTTAATAAGAAACAGCTGGAGGCCTTGCACACTGGTCTTCACTCTAAATCCTGTGCCCAATCCATTACACACATGCTGAAACAACTCTCTCAGGTGTAGATTACAAAAACCAGGTCACACTGGCTTGAGCAGCTGCCCCTCCCACTACCACCACACACACACCCTGTATGCCTGTCCGCATGGCAAGGGCACAAAGCAGAACTGAAGAAGTAGCCTTGCTAGGACCAGATTTCTTATTTTCTCATTCTGCTCACAGTATTCCTCCATGTGGCTAGCGGACAGTGGGATCAAAGACAGTTCCAACTTACAGCATCCCCTTAGGAAAAACTGAGCTCTCCCCCACTGCTTTAAGAACTGTATGTCCAAGGAAAGACTCTTAGTAGCCTAATTTGGATCTCCTGTCTTTTTCATAGTCCAACCATTGAAGCCAAAGGGTTGCATGGCACTGTGACAGCAGTCCCATGGTAACAATATGAAAGCTAACAGGACAAGAAAGGCCCACAGAAAGCAGAGGAGGTGGATGCTACTGACAGAATTTGGAAGGGGTGCTGGATAGACACAAACAGATCCTTTGCACATACCCTGTCAGAGAAAGGACTCACCATAGAACTGGCAGCAGCAGCCTTCATTCTTGGAGCACCTTGTGTGTATGTGTAAACATGCAAGTGTGTGCAGATAAGAACATGTTTATATGGGCCTCATGAAGGCCCATATACATCATTCAATAATGGTTCCTATAATGGTGACGAGAAAAAAACAACCCCTCCAAACAATATAAAATGAAATGACCTTTGTTATATGTTGTTTCACTGAAAGTTGCAGATTCTAGGAACCTGTCAGCAGTACAACTATGGAAGCTTGTAAACAACAGGCTTTGTTGTCAATGAGGCAGGTAAGATCCCAACTAGCTGGCAGTCCATCAGTGAAGCTGACACACTGCACAACACCATGGCAGCTGAAGGGGTCCGGTGGAGTCTACTAAACGGTAACCTGCTCCTTACTCCAGAATTCTATTGTACAGACCTTGCATGTTCTCATTTGGAAAATTTGAATTTGTCCCCACCACGTCCTGACTACTACATTTAGTCTCTGTTATAGTATCTATGCCTTCACCCCATCCCACTATATGTATATACTGCACATATATGGTATATATGCATGAACACACTGCATTTAAAAAAAATGAACAGTCAGGCCCTCCCTGGTGGCGCAGAGGGTTAAAGCATAGCACTGAGAATCGAAAGCCACTTCCGTGTGAGTTTGATTCCCGCCTGCCCCGGAGGTGACCACATGGTGTGGCAGACCTCTCCTGACCCACCCACTGCTCCCCTCAGCAGTGTACTTGGTCGATCTGCCTGTTCTGCTCCCCACTCTCTCTGGTGAAGCCTCTCACCGCCCCTGAGCCTCTGGCCTGTACCCCAGTTCTGTATGCACAAATAAATCTTTAAAAAAAAAATGAACAGTCAATGGTATATCTGAATGGAGACACAAATGAAGATGGGATGGAGAACATGACTGGGAAAATAACTCCTTTGTCATTAGCATCACAATCATTTAGATCTACCTTTATAGTATAGTAACTTATTTTGCTCTCACTGGTTTTTGTTTCACTGTAACAACAAAAACCAAACCCATAAAAAGTCCTTGCATATTGTTTGATGGTAGAATTTTACTGTTTTCTTATTTATCACTGTAAAGCCAAGGACAATTTGACAATTTTATAATGTTTTTATATGCAGCTCATACATACAGGATGAATTACTATTAAAGAAATGAATCCTAAGTAGTTTAACCTTTAAATAAAGCATCTTGTTGGTTAAATAAACTTCTTGCTTAGATAAAAAAATTCCTAGATGGTGGTCTGGATGTCTAGTGATTAAAGAATAATTAAAGAATCAAACTCTTGGAGTCATCAGACGAGGAGGGACGAGCTGACATGCATTTTCCCCCAAACACCAAACATCAGATGCTTTCTACCCAACACAAAGCATCATGCCTGGCAGCCACATCTGGGTCCCAAGTGTGGGGCATTAGTCATGGTCTTAAGTTCAGAAGTCACTTAACCTGGGTTCAAATTCTGAATCTGACACTTCCCAGCTGTATGACCTTGGACACACCTTTCCTGTCTTCTATGCCTCAGTGAGGCATCTACAAAGAGAGGATGATGGTATTTAACTTCATGGGTGGTTGTAAGAGTGAGATAGTACATCTAACATGCTTCATGAGCAGGGAAAACCCAATAAACTTGCATTACTATTATATTCTGTGGCATTTTTAAGTCTATGAAAACTTGAGCCATTCCTAATCTTCAATGAAGCTACCTGGATATTTCTCCCCAAAATTATATAGATAGGAAAGTTGAAACTTGCACAGGGCCTCTCTGGTGGTGCAAAGGATTAAGTCTCACCACTGTCAATCAATCAGCAGCTACTGCAGCACAAGTTTGATCCCCAGTCAGGGAGGTGACCCACATGGTGCAGCAGCAGACCTCTCTTGTCTCAGCCCCTGCTCCCCTCAGCAGTGTATTTCAGTAAATCTGCCTGTTCTGCTCCCCACTCTGTCTCTGGTGAATCCTCTCACCCCTGGCCACACCCCTCATATTTCTGGCTTACACTCCAGCTCTTGTACACATAAATAAATCTTTTAAAAAATAAGTTGAAACTTGAACAATAAACAACTACATACCTACCACCTAGAATCTACAACTAGCCTTTTGTTATGTATATTTCATCACATGTCTTCTTATCTCTTATTCACCAATTTTTGTGTGTTCTAAAGTTGCAGACGTCAGTACTTTTCACACTGCATATACTTACCTAGTTTTTTTAAAAGGTAAAATTTACATTTAGTGGAACACACAAACCTGAACTACATGATGAGTGTATCTACCCTGGATTCTAAGTTCTGTGCACCAAGGCTCTGTCGCCATGGAGACTGCTTAGCTGTAGGTCAGGTTTCCCAGGCCACAGGTGAGGGTGGTGTGGGAGCACAAAGGAGGGGAGAGGTGTTCATGTACAGGTCAACCCTCCTGTGAGGCCCAGCACAGCTCGTGCTCCTCAGGAAGGTCATGATTGAGTTTATGGTCCAGTTGCTAAGGAGAAAGGATGTCTTAAAAGAACTCTGCAGTTTTGTGGACTCTACCTCCTACTCCAGTAATTGGAAAGTACAACTTCCAGCAGTACCAAGGAGAGAACTGTGAGGCCCCACGGGCGAAGCTAAGCAGGCATTCTGGGACTTTAGGGGATAAACAGGGAGCCGATTTTCAATGGCTCTTGGGGGCAACAGCTCTCTCGGGACCGTGTGACTGAGGGCTATCAGTTGGTTACTGGAGTTCCACGTCAGTCAAGCTGGTAAAATATTTTAGTTACCTTGTATCTCTCTCTTTTTCCCTGGGTTGTTCCTTTTCCTTTCCCCTTTTGTAAATAAACCCATTATCAACCCTTTTGTGTGTGCCTGCAGAACAATTAAATTTTAAGTGTGTGGGTGGCGACCCACAGATAGGCAGCCCATTTCACACTGGGCTTCCCTCTAACAGTCACTGTGCCAGTCACGATTTTAAAGATCTAAGCCAGTCTTAGAGATCGTTTATTATTGTAGAAATCCTTTAACAGCACCCCTATAGATG
The DNA here is from genome assembly GCF_000260355.1 of Condylura cristata. NCBI lineage: Eukaryota > Metazoa > Chordata > Mammalia > Eulipotyphla > Talpidae > Condylura > Condylura cristata. The sequence continues at coordinate 34,420,856 of NW_004567108.1, read as the reverse complement.
ATTATTCAGCCTCTTTTTGTGCCTCTGCAACCTTGCTAAGTTGGCATTCTCAGCTTAGGAGTTCTGTTTTGATAATGAGCTGAAATCCTTCATTCTGGAATCCTACTCTCCCACTGACCTTCATCTTCCCTAAATTTCCTCTAGGCTTTTCTATCCTTCATCCTTTGGCACTTAGCACATCCTGTCTTCAACTGTTACTGAATGTGGTACACAGTCCTAGTCTCCTTGTTGATATTTCCTGAGGGCAAGACCACACGTCAAGCCTCTAAAGGCCAGCCCTCTTTGAAAGTGCTCAGGAATGTGTGCTGGCTGATTTAGGTGGAGAGAAAGTACTGAAATTACATATGCAGTGTTGTAAACCAATGTTACCTCAACAATACAAAAAAGAAATTACATGTGTTGGATACAAATGTCATCAATCTTTAAATCCAAACAATGAGTTTTTGTCTTTCTAGCATAGTTTGCACCATCCATCATGAGGAGAGCTTGAGCATGACTCCATTGACATTCTGCAGAGGAAACAGCCATGGAACATAACATCTTAATAAGAGCCTTGATTAATGAAGCTAAAAACAGTGTTCTGCTAACTCTACATTGTCACGGTAGGGCTACCTGAGCAACCATGGTGTCTACTTGGGATTAACTGCATCATAATTTTGGAGAAGAAAACCTTTGCTGTCCAAGAGACTTCTCTAAATTGTCAGCCAGTCTTAATGTTCACCTCAGGATTCAGGATTAAGAGCCAGGGAAACCGTATTTAAATCTAGGGCATATCTTGGGGCTTTCGGGTGAGATGTTTCTTTCTGGGAAAGTGTTTCTTCTATCCTCTCTTTGCCCCCAAGACCTATCTTCCACATAAAGTCTCCCCGTTTTTCATACAGGCACTGGTTTCTAGTATACTGTGTAAATGAAAGAAGTCCAGTTTCCATCTGGGTCTTATCCATTCACTTTCTTCCCAATTCATTCACAGGAAACCCAAATTGAAATGCCTCTACGTAAACTTTCTTTGATAACATAAATGCCTTCATTTGCGCAGGCAAAGACTCTGCCGACTCAGCTGGTTTACATTTTTTCAGGTTCTGTTTACAGAAAGGAAAAAATGAGCTAATTTTTACCAAGGCTTCTTCTCTCTGCCTCCCATGAGACCACAAGTTAGTCAGAAGCCAAATAATCACTCAGACAACATAATTGTGTCTTTACCCTGTATGTTTTTCTTTTCTTCCAAAAATGAAGAAAAAACCCTCTTACCCAACCTATGGTCATGTGTGGTTTTCATGAGAGAAAAGAGCTGTTGACACTGTGCAGATGGGGTTTGGGGGAACCGGTTCTGATGCAGAGCTGGGGACTTCCAATGAGTGCAGATGATGAGAGTGGGTGCTGATTCATGACCCCTGGGAGCTAAGGAAATGTAAAATAACCTATGTGGGGTTTTACTTTCAAAGTCAGGGTGCAAAGCACATCTCCAGCAGTACCACAGCTTGCCAATGGCTTCTTTGGGGAGACATCTCCATAACAAGACCAAGTTAGGACCTCAATACTTTGGGGGAAATGTGTTGTGTTCACTCCCTGCCATGACTACCTGGTGCTTGTGAGCCTGCAGTCAGCACAGATGATTACAGTTACTGGTTGTTCTCAGAGAGGCCAGGCCTTGTCTCGTGGAGGTGCTGAGAGGTGGTTCCTAAAACAGCCAAGTGCAAGGAGACCAGGGGAGTGTGTTGGTCATGCCTGGTTGCACGTAGGGTCAAGCCTAACTGCTAATTTTGGGTGCAGTCCACTTAACATGGAACCTGGAAAAAGTACAAAGAACCCTGTGATTTGGCTGCCAAATGAATAGAACTGAGAGACAGGATATAGGTGAGTGGGAGAAGAGAATTCCTGAATGAATATTCTTGGGTAACCAGGACAGTTTCCCTGAGCAGAAATAATGTCTAGGCTTATATTTTATTGGTACTGTGATACATGGTGAGTCTGATTTAAATTAAAGCGCAACACCCACAGAAACAGCTATGTTTAATCAATGTGATTTTGCTTTCTGTCTTATCAATGTTAGCAATTTCATCTTCATTCTGGGGTCAAAATGATCTGCTCCTTGAATGTACAAGTCAAAACTAAGGTGTACAAATTTTTTTTAAACCTATGACCTTTAACCACACTGTTGATTCACAATGTCAAAAGACTGTAATCTTCCAGACTGGAAAGTTTAAGGATACTTAGAGTAAAATAGAAACCTGGAATCACATTTTTAAAAAATGTCTTTCCAGCTAAGCTATAAGAGATCCATTTTAATAGCGCAAACTTGAAGGATTGCATGACTATGATCATAGAGTAGTGATTTTTTTAGTAAACCTGTTAGAAAGTGTAGCCCAAATAAATGTTGGTCTTAAAAGCATCTTTTTTGATGCCACTATTACTGCATTTTCAAAATCCTCTTTGAAAGGAACCTTCAAAATGACTTCCACTGTCAAAGGTTTACTTCCTCGATTCAATGCAATTTTCTGCTTTTCACATTTTTTTGCAGTTTTAAATCCTGCCCTTTCTCTCTCTTCCACACTATGAACTAATAATCAGCAGATCTCAAGCAATGTGTTGCAGTGATGCTACCCAGACCAGAATGCCTGGGAGAAAGATGGTGGGGCCAGGTATAGCTGGAAGACAGATCCCAATGGATGGTGGTCACCGCCCCCATTTCTCTGACTGCTGAGTGGCTTTAGGAAAGTGAGTAGGTGACTGGTCAATGTCCTCAATTCAAAGCATTTAAAATTGAACTACCATTAAGTCAGGGAAGAGTTTTCACCTTAACCAAGACATGCAACTACAATTCTAAAGTAAATCTGGACTTGGCTAGTGTCTTTTTCTGAGACAGGTCAGAACATCAACACTGGCTGCTGGAGCTGGTTGCCATGGGGTGGCAGGGAAGTTTGAGCCACATAGATATGATAGTAAAGAGCTAGTTTTTGTTAGTATTCCCTCAATAGCAGCAGTTGTAAGCAAGACTTGTAAGAGCTGGTTTGGGTCATTGTATGGGAAAAGGTTTAGAGTTAAGAAGCTTGAGTTGTGTGGAACTACAGGAGAAGTACCAGTTTGGGATAGCAAAGACTAACAGAAGACCGGGCAAATGTACCCAGATTTGGAACCAACTGAGATTAAATGATATATTTATGAAAATACTTTGAAATTAGAAAATGCCTTTGTAAATTCATGTTGAATAGGATTATACCATTGCCACCGAAAAGCAAATGTGCCTCCAATTATCACTTATCTAAACCTTTCCAATCTCTTTGCTCTTTCCCTAACTTTGCTTGCTTTGGGTGGCTGCATCCCCTGCCCCATGCAGAGGGCAAGAAAAAGCAAAGCTTGTTCCTTTTACAAATTCCCTTCAAAGAACTCTCTCAGGAACCGCTAACTTTTTGTTAGCAAGTCCTGTGGGATTTCTTTAGCGCCTCTTGAGAATGCTGGTCCTTATCTCACATTGACTTCAGCTTTGAAGATTTAGCCAACACCTGAGACAACAGGAAGAGTTTCATTCTACATCCTGTTAGCTGATGCTTCTGCTTAGTCTTTCTCCTTTCTTAGACCTGCCTTCAGCCTCGCACTACTGTGAGGCTTTATCTGAACTATCATAATATGTAGTGAGGTAGGAAAGGTGGTTGGAACTTTATATACAAACAAAACTAAGACAGAAAAATACATTTTATTTTATAAAAAATGGCTGTTGTGTGACCTTGCACTAGTTCTTAGACTAAAAAAGAGAATGAGTTGATATCTATCTATCTACCTACATTTTTGATGTTAGCTATTTGATTAAATCATGACAGCACAGCATGTCTTCCTTCATTTTACAGTTCAGGCAGAGAGACAGGCTGATAGAGATCATTTGGCAAAATATTTTCAAGTGGTTCACCAGTTTCTGAGGGCTTCTCTTCTACCTTTGATATTCAAATCACCTGCTTTTGAAGAGCCAGTTGTATTTTTGTCCTTATTAATTTTGTCTTGTGTCAGTTCTTTGCACTAGATAATTCTACTGGATCCTTTTTTGTTAATTGACTTGTCCAAGAGCAAGTAGGTCTCTAACTCTCTAACTTCACCTCCCACTTCATGAAAATGCATGAAAAGCATTAGGAAATCCACTCCTGGAGCGATTCCCCCTTTGAACTAGTGTCTAGTTCTAAGTAAGTATGTGACAGAAGTAATGGCCATCATTACTTCTGTGATTGTGGATGCAAGCATAGACACCGTCTCCCAACATGAAGTCAAACTATGAGTTGAGATGGGCACCCCAGAGAATCCTTAGCCAGAGTTAACCAGATAAAGTGCATCTGAATTACTGACCATCACACTCTCAGGGTCAACATATATAAGTATTCTGTAGCACATGCCATTCTGTATGGTTATTGTCCTAACAGACTGTGGGTTCCTTGACAGTGAAGCCCATTTGTTTTCCACTGTACCAGTTCACTGACATGAATACTAAGTGATCAATTAATGTGTGTGGTCTAGACATGTTTGTGTCATATCCTTTTCACTAAGATTTATGCTATCCTAGACTAAGTTTGTATCCATATTAATCTCAATCCCTGCCTTTAATCCTCCCCCTTCCCCATTTATCTCCATTATATATAACCCTCACAAAAAAGCCAACTCCCCAATAAAAACCACCTTCTCCCATCCTATGAAAGCAGAGACACCTTTGTAAATGTGGATTGGTAACCAAATTGCATCATCAATGAAACTTGCCATTTACCCTTTGCAGCTAGTTCATGGCATTTGTGAGCCTTAGCTCTGCACTAGAGATTAACTAGAAGACAGGTTTTTGCAGGGCAAGTCACACATGGGAAAGTATTTGTAACAAAGCCTGAACTAATGAGGGAGGGTAATTTTAGAGGAAGACTGGAAGATGAAGGGGGAAAATCTGAGTCTGTTCAAATGTAAGACCATAAAAAGTGTTTAATGCCATCAGCCGGTAACTTGGAGGAGATCCCAGCGTAAACAAAACCTGCCTGACGACTCTGGCTTGTGTAATGGTCACCCTGATTTGACTAAGGCGCTGAAGTCCATCCAGCTGATACAAACCCTTTGAAGATAGCCCCTGCTCCAGACACACACTTCCCCTACACAGGCCTGGTGAGGCTGCCATCAGTCTGAGTAAACACCCTCTGTAGTGGTTGGGGAGGGGTAGGAACAAGGGCCTGACTGAAATCATCCTGAAAGCAGAAGGGGTAAGGTCCTTTGAATTCAACAAATGGAACATTCATCCAACTAGTATTGTTTATGCGCCAAGCATGGCTCTATCAGACAAATATTCCATGAAACAAACAAGACATGAGACTTCTGCCTGACGGGGAAGACAGACATTTATACGTGCATAGCAATACAGTGATGTCCACTCTCACGGCAGGTGAACAAGTCAGGAGCACCCCAGTTTAGCAGAAACCTGCCCAGGGGAAGGGACCTTCACATTCATACCTGAAAAGTGAGCTAATCAAGCAAGAGGAAAGGGAGAAAGAACTAGGCAAAGAGCCTCATGTGTGTTAAGGCAGGAGGAAGGAGCTGGCATTGGGAAGAGATGAAAGAAGTTCAGGAAGTCAGATGAACTGGAATTAGTCATACTGAAAATGAAGCCTAAAGTTGAAAGTTTTCAGTTATACTAAATTGTTTATTTGAGGGAAATGACTAGGTTGATTGAGATTCATTCACAGGAAAGGAGTTCAAGGGTCCCATTAGGGTAAATCAAGGCTCAGGGATGAGCCAGTGTGTGAATCATGAAAGGCACTGTGGGGAGAGGGGGAGGATGGCCTGATCATCAGACCATCTCTCCTGTTGGGCTTCGGTGGGGCATGGCCCTTTAGAGTAAGGTCAACCCCAGGGGTACACTTAGCAAGAAATAAATGATTGCAAAATTGCCTCTGAGAAGGGTGAGTCAGTTAACAGTAGGGCTCTTGTTTAGTCAAGGGGATGTACCGGTTGGGACCAGACTTGACAGTTTGGGGTCACAGGAGAGTGATTAGGCAGCTGCTAGCACCCTTCCCTCGCCGATTTGGAGTTCCTGCCCATGTTCTTATCCTAGTATTAGCATTCTGGCAGAACATTACGTTGAAGGAGCACCAAATCACTAGCCTTCCAGAGGGCTCACAAGTCTAACTTTGTTGTTAAGAAAGGAAAATGACCTTTACATTTTCCTTCTCTGGTAAACATTTCGAGTGCATAGTTTCCTATCTCCACTTAATACTCACCTTCTATTCTAAAATATCTGTTCATCATCCATTCCACTTGCTAAACAAAAGAAAGGGAAGAGGGAAGAAGAAAGGAAAAGTACCTGATGTTGCCATTTCCTTTCTGTCTCTTTCCTTTCCCTAGCCTCTGCCAACATTCCAAAGGTTGGCTATCATGGAGGCACACAAGGGAGCTCCTTGCAGGATCTCTCAACCGGACTCCTGTGCTCTCCTCCCCCTACACATAGACCAGTGCAGGGGGTAGTGGGATCATCAGGTCATTCAAAAAAGAGCCAAAAAGGTGAAGAAATGTTTGGAAAAGTCTATCCTACTGGCACTGAAAGAAACACAAATGTAACATTTTCAAGTCTATCAAACTGGTAAGAATTTTTAAATCATGTAATTATAACCACCTGTAAAAGCAATGGCAAATTGTATTAACCAAGATGGCCTTAAACCCTAGTAATGAAAGAGGCTAATGGTGCCCACCAATTTGGTCTCCATTCTGCCCTCCCTGTTCCAAGACAGGCTGTCTAGGGGGTAGTAGTTACACCTGGGCTTGCGTCCTTTCGGTAGCTAGAGGGTCTGCATGGCATGCAGACTCTGAGTGATTCGGCCTGAAAGTCAGCGGAGCCACCCCAGTCCCCGCAGCCCCACCCTCCTGCACAACCAACACATGTCCTGCCTTCAGAGGCAGAAACTCTCACAATTTCTCCATGACATTTTTTTCTTCTCAACCAGTTGTGGGCCTAATTACTATGGGTTCAGCCACTTAACATTTTACTTAAGGCAATAAAGTTTAGCTAACTATAGAAACCAAAGTATTTCTCCAACAGGGAACTCTAATTCATGTACCATTTTAAATGAAAACATGTATCTGAAATTAAACGTATTATTTATTCTTTTCAAAGAGAGACCCGCACAAATCAACGCTCTTATAAGAAAGTCCACATATAATAGCTAACCTCTGTGTTTCCTTCCTTTATGGCAATCCCCAAAGATAAATCACTGCAAAGGAACTCCAGGAAATAATTTCTGTACCTGAAATATTATGTAACTCTCTTCATCTGAGTCCTGAACACCGTAGGGAAAGGAAGAACTATTGACTTTATATACAAGAATGCAGCTGTGGTTGATAGTGGGAACCAGCAGTTCCTCCAGAATTCAGCCAGACGGTACCCCTTTGTCGTAGATTAAAGACTGGTTGATGCCAATTGCTCATAGAACAAAGCACAACATTAAACTTTTTCAAGCCAGCCAAGTTAACAGAAGTAGAGTGAGCTTTAAGAACCCACCTGTAGCCTCACATCTCCTTCATGTTAGCATTGTGCTGTTGGTTATGTTTGTGCTGGGATGAGGAGCGGAGATGGTCACTGGCCTCAGACCTTTGGGAGGTGATTTTCCTGTGAAATGCATGGAAAACAGGAATAAACTTCCTTTGCAAGCTGAGCACTAGAACTCAAAGATTTTTTCCTTTTCTTTAAGCCTCCAATTAGCTTTTTATCCTGCTACTTTCATACCTCATTAGTTGTCACTATTACTTGGCTAAACTGTTGCACTGACACTCCTCACTGACCTCCCTGCCCCCACTCATCCCAGGTCCTCTGCCAGTTGGAGGTCCATAAACTCTAGTTTTGAATATCTCTCACCAGAGGCTCCCCAAGTCCTCAGTTGTGAGAACAAGACTTTCTACACATATACACTCCTGTCTCTAAAGGTACAGATTAAAGAGAAGACAAGGGGCCCTCCTTGGTGGGGAGCCCTGCACTAAGAAGCTTAAGCCACTTCCTCATGAGTTCGATCCCCGCCTGCCCCAGAGGAGATCCACATGGCGTGGCAGACCTCTCCTCACCCCGCCCGCTGCTCCCCTCAGCAGTGTACTTCATCAATCTGTCTGTTCTGCTCCCCACTCTGTCCCTGGTGAATCTTCTCACCCTCCGCATCTCTGGCCTGCACCCCAGTTCTGCATGAATAAAATAAATAAATCTTAAAAAAAAAAAAGAGAGAGAGCAAGAGTGAGAAGACAAGGAAGCCAGGGACTGGAGGTGGCGGGGCATAGTAGAGAGTGGCACTTTTTACTAGCTCCAGCTGCAACTCTACCAACTGTCTGACTTCATACAAGATCATTCCTAAGAGGTAAAACCATTCACCTAGAGATTAGACATGATTGCGAGGCGTTTAGTAGTTATCGTAAAAGTCAAATGTATGTGCTGAATAAATGTGCTTCACCCCTATGGCATAACTTACACGATTGAAGTGGTGGTGAACTGCCCGGACGGGTGCACATGGGCAGGGGGTGACAGGTGCTGGAGGGAGCCAGAGAAGGAGCAATTCTTAGGTGACACGAGTCTCCTGGGGGGAGGGGGGCTGCAGGGAGAGGGCAGCTTTATGATCCAGAAGCCTTGTATTATAATCCTGACCATCAAGCTCAGGGAATTTCTTCACCCCCGAAACTTCTGTTTCTCTTTTCTCCTCTCAGTGTTTGAGTTATTTCTTCCAAACATCCCATCTCTGTATGTTGCATCTCCACCAACTTGTTTATTGACTTACTTGACTCCTTCCTTCGGCTGGCCCCTCCGTGATGTCTTCATGGTATGCAGAGGATGTGTGTGCTGGTTTCCACTTGTGTTTACACACTGAACTCTTTTAGAAGGCTTCCCTTGCTTCGGGGTCTCCAGACACACCAGCCAAACAAACTGTTAGAAGAAAGCAGCTGTGATTCTTCTCAGATGGAAGGGACGGTAGCTCACCAGCCACCATGGAGTGCCATCCAGAACCGCTGTCAGCAGGGACAGGCCGGAGACCCGATCTGTGCCAACCAGTCACAGACCGGGGACTGGAGACGCTGAATCAGTTAGTGGAAAAGCTACTCCTCAGTTTCCCTCCAGGCCAAGAAGAGCTTGTAGTTCAAGTATAAGAGTAATTTGAATTCCTGCATTTACTTGTATGATTAATAATGGCATGAACTTTCCTTTACAAAGGTGATAAAGAAGCACCTCTGGCTCACTTTTGCTAGTAAAGTGATTATTAAAAAAAGAAGCACCACGTCGACTTCCAACAGTGAGAGCTGTGGGGGTTTCTGGGGAGTTTTCCTGGTCCTGGCTGCCAAGGAACCTCCGGAAGGTTTGTTGGAGGAAAGCGCATCCGTGGACCCCATTGTATACCTGAGTGTAGGTAAAGGAAATGCTCAGGCTTTTAATCTGCTGGCCCCGGTGCGGCCTCCTTTGAACACAGGAGGCGCTTGTGAGCATGCGCGGGTGCTCGTGCCTGATGGCGGACACCTGGAGGATGGTGTTGGTGCGTGAGTGGGCGCAGCTGTGCCTGGAGGCCGAGGCTACAGGGTGCGTCACTCAGCAAAAATTGGCTGGGGTGGAGAAAGGCTATGAGAGGAAGAGACCCCAGAGAAACAAAAGCATAGTGATTCGCCAGGGGCCAGGAAGCCTGTCAGGCCCCTGGCCTCCCCGCTCTGCCCTGCCAGCCTGCGGGCTTTCCCCACAATTGGCAGAGAAAGATCAGTAAAGTCTGAAAAGGCACTGAGGGGGCCAGGACTCTCCTTTATCCATCTGCCCAAATCGATAGAGAACCTCCCCTTGCTTGCTGGCAAAACCCTGAGTATGCAAATCCCACTGTGGGGGTCCCATCTCCCAAAGTCCTGGATTTGGGGGGCCACATATTTCCTTCCATGCTTGAATGTCTTTAATCCAAACACTCAGTCTCTGACTCAAAAACAAAGAGAACCAACCATATTTTGGTGAAGCCCCAACAAGTAATATTTCATACAAAACAGTTGTTCCCGTAACAGAGGATCCATCAATTGAATTTAAAACTAGTTCACAGAAAGAACTCACTGCTTCTACAGTGTAAAAAGACAGCTAAAGGTAGGATCAAATGAATTCGTTTGCCAGGCATTGAGGTGTAGTTTCACTGAGCCCCCTCTACCTCCTCTGCTTGACCCTGAACCTCCTCTTTCTGTCTGCTGGGCCCCCTATTTGTGCTCTGTGGAAGGTAAGCATCACCCTCCTCCGTTGCTGCCCTCAGTGATCCCCAGCCTTGTCCTCAATGCTTGTCAGAGTGGACTGGAATGGGCTCAGCTACAAAATGCTGGCAAAATGGGCAAATTCAACTTAGATTCACTTAATGTAAGTGAATTTACATTCATCCTATTTCATGGCTTACCTGAGGAGGGGAGGAATGCCTGTGGTGATGTCCCTAGCCAGCCACCTCTGCAAGAGTCTGGTGTGTACTGGGGAGGCTGCTGACTTGCTGGTTTGATTGATCACACCTGGCCGCCTGTCCTCCCTGTCCCTCATGCCTTCTGCCCAGGGAGGAGGATGTGAGTAAGGGAGAGAAACTAAGCCCCTCCGAAATACCACCTCTACCTTAATGGGATTCAAATGAAGAATTCCAAAAGCTGTGCCATTTTATTTATCTACCATCTACCATATCCCATAGGGTTCACTTGAGTACAATGAGACTTGAAAACCAATCTGGGAAGTGGGCCACTTAATCACTTTCGGTTAACCTTATAAACCTTTGTTTATAAAGGTTAACAGTAGTTGCTATCTGAGGCTGGCCTCTGGCCTATTTAATTTTATGCGGTTTTTGTATTTGCTATAGTTGTCAGAGCAGTATACATTATTTCTACTGTCAGAAAAGTAGTAAGGGTTATGACATGAAATAACTTAAACTCAACGATTGGTTACCTGAGTGACTGTATCTGAGAATGAAATTACCTCTCCAATTTCCTGACTGTTCCTGGAAGTCAGACCCCTGCAGCATGAGTCACTGTGTTCCTCCTCTGCTTTGTACTATCTGGTGGGTGGCTTCCATGGTGACAGAACGAACGAAGGTGACAGAGCTGAGGCAGGTACCTATATGCTATTACCACCTACCTGTTTCTGGTGATGAGGAAGGGTGCAGACCAAGTAAGCAGGCTGGCCTTTCAACAGGCTGGAAATAAGCCAATTACCAGATTATGTTTATTGTTTACTTGGATAAAAATAAGTTTTAAAATTAAAGTTTAAGCGGTGGCTGGGAAGGATAATAAGCACTTCAGTCTATTTAGTATTGTCTGGAGTGGTCTTGAAAACTGCTAAGTCAGAAAAAACTTGGTTGCACTAGCACAGAATTTGACTGTAAACCTCCCGAGGTGCTGGGGAGGGGACTGTCATGCCTGTTTCCCATACCATTTCCTGGTCTCTAATTCCGCCCCAGCACTAACAGCTGGGTGTAAATCCTTCACACTCACACAAACTTAGGTAGCAACATCTCAGAAATTTGTGTTGTGGAGTGAATGGCCGCGATCAGGTTTTTTCTGCCCTCCTACCATTAGCATCTGTGACCGATACCTGCGGGCTCACACGCTGCCTGATGGCGGCCCCTAGAGTGGATGTGTGCGTGCGTGCGTGCGTGCGTGTGTGCGTGCGTGCGTGTGTGCGTGCATGCGTGCGTGCTAGAGTGGGCGCACCTGAGCCGGGAGGTGGAGCCTATAGGGGCGGCAGCTGAGGACAGAGAGGTGGCAGAGGACTGTGTGGCTGAGAGCGATAGAGACCAGCAAAGAGACCATGGGAGAACACCCCAGAGCCCAGAGGAGTACATATTCACTAGGGCCGGGGAGGAAGTGGGGAGAAGGAACTGAAAGACCTGCCAGCCTCCTGGCCCCCAGACCCCCCTCCCTACCCTGCACCTGGTTACCTCACTGCAAATGGGGTAGAAAGATCATTACAAGCCTAAAAAAGCCAATGAGGGCTCAAGGACTCCTCCTTTACCCATCTGCCTGGATCACAGAGAATCTGCTCAGTGCCTTGCCTTGCTGGGACTACATGTGAATTCGGGTTTTGGCAAATAGAAAAACCTAAAGCTGTGTTTACAAAAGCTTTCTTCTAACAGTGACTTCCCTCTCAACATTAAAAATGTATTTATTTACGTGCTTGTCTGACATGCTGGGAATATATGAGAGAAACGTGGTGCTCTTTTGCTCAAAGGGCAGGTGGTTTTGTTTGTTTGAAAGTACTCTTTAATTAGGTATAACATAAACTGTAAAGTGCATGACTTGAGTATGCAATAAATTTTTGCATATGGACACAAACAAGTAAAGGTGACTCATATCAAGATACAGAGGATTCTGGCCCTCCCCGGTGGCGCAGTGGGTTAAAGCACAGCACTGAGAAGCTAAAGCCACTTCCGTATGAGTTCGATTCCCGCCTGCCCCGGAGGTGACCACATGGTGTGGCAGACCTCTCCTGACCCGCCCGCTGCTCCCCTCACAGTGTACTTTGTCAATCTGCCTGTTCTGTTTCCCACTCTGTCTCTGGTGAAGCCTCTCACCGCCCCTGAGCCTCTGGCCTGTACCCCAGTTCTGTATGAATAAATAAATAAATCTTAAAAAAAAAAAAAAAGATACAGAGGATTCCCTGAACTACACAGGCTCATGTCCTGCTGTAGGCAACATCCTTTCCCCCAACAAAAGTGCCATGTTAACTTTCAGTCATCTTTCAGTCATCTTGGGAGTGGAATCTCCAGCACCAAGAGAGCCTTCAAATGACTGCAGCCCTGGCCAACTGCTTAAATCCTGAGCCATCCAGCTAAACCACTTTACTCGTTTTGATATAATGTGTGGAATAACTTCAGATAACCTGTGGAATAATGAGCGTTTATTATTTTAAGCCAGATTTGGGGAGTAAATTGTGATGTAGCAATAGGGCACTGATACTCTTTCACTAATACTTTATGTTCACTCCTACCCTCTCTTGACATTCCTCTAGCATCTTAGTTTATAATTTGTATTTTGAGGATAATGACTAACACATTATTTTAGTTCTGACGTGTTTGCAATATTCATTTCATATCTTTCTTGAGATATAAATAATTTACTATAAATTTGGCTCACACATTTCAAAAATTGTAGCAGAAACCATATACCATAAGTTACCATTTTAATCATTTTAAAGGATACAATTCAGGGGCATTAAGTGCATTCATAATCTTGTACAACCATCACCCCTATATATTTCTAGAACTTTTGCTCACCCCAAGCGGAAAACCCACACATACTAATTTTTTTGGTCCTCCAAATCGGTAACAATCATATAGTAAAGAAGAAAAACTAGCTCACAATTGAACAAATAAAACCTTCTTTAAAGGTAAACAAATTCAGAAAAGAACAACCTAATTCTTCTCATGACCACACATGGACCTGCTCACATTCTAGTACAGAAAAGAAAATCAAGTGAGACGTTTCTATAATGGGTAAAATGAAATCTCAAAAGTTTCACAAAAATTTATGCTTTAAAACTCTTTTGGAACCCAGTAAGTGTGGAACATTCACAATGAAGATGATGATTGAGAAATTAGAATTGGGATGGCTACTGGGAGTCCAGCAGAGAGCAAAGAAATGTCATGTAGTGATGGTGTGACCTACAACCTTACATCCATGGACTGTAAGGAGCCAGAAGGAACACGTGCACGCAGTTCATATATCTCCCACAGGTGTGGGCATGAGAGCCCGAGGCATTGTGGCTGGCTGTTTGCCAGCCCAGGAATGGGGTCAAGGTGGGTAATAGGTGTCTCTAGTTCTAGCACCATTTCCTGCCAATCATACTATTTTAATGCAAATTAGTAGTGACCAGAAAACACTGCTACTGAATTGAAGGACTGGCTATTAGTAGTGACCAGAAAATACTGCTACTGAGTTGAAGGACAAGGCCCTATGTCATCTTACTTGGTGGTTTTAGGTTCTAGTATCCTATCAAAAATAGAACTGAGGATTATTAGCAAAAGAGTCTTTGGTAGGTATATTTCTCCCTGCCCCTCACCCCAAAAAAGAACTCACAACTTCAACCCAGAGTTTCCTACGACCGCCCATATACATATATATATACACCCCGTGCTTCCACACTGGGAAGGCAGCTAGAAAACAGAAAAAGTGGTTGGAAGACTTATATTACCTCTGTATTCAGTTCATTGGGCTCCATCTTTCATGGTGTGAGGACTTTTTATTTACTCACCTGTCAATTTACTCATTTATTTAGAAAAATACACTGAGTGACTTCTCTGTTATAGGTACTGAGTTAGGCATTGGGGTTAAGTAGGGAATGAAACAGTACAGCTAATGCAAAAGAGTCTCATTTTTGCGCATATTTCTCTGATTTTGATGTTTTGGGGAGCTAATGGGAACTGATTCGCATCAGGTCATTACAGGCACTGAGACAGAGCTGGCAGGTCAAACTATGATCCACTCTCCCCAGTCCCAGAAGCTCAATGCAGCAGTAACATTCTGAGAGATCAAGAGATCAAGGGATGGACTCTCCTTTGCGTTACTAACACCCAGTATCCCAGATGACGGCCAGAGTCCTTCAAATTTCCCATTTCTATCATCTCAGGACAGAATGATCATTCCTGGGGTTTTTCCTCATTGCTAGAGAACAGCACTCCTGCTCAAAGTTACACAATCATGACAATAAATTCTGTAGAAAAAAACTCACCAAGCAGCTGAGACACGTCCAAGTGTTCCCACCTAGCTCTCTTGTGTGCACCATAAACCTGCTCAGAGCCAGGTGCATCAGTCTCTGGGCAGCCTCCGGTTCAGCATTAGGTGCAAAAGGAAGGCAGCTGGCAGTGCCTCCAGCTGGCACTCAGATGGATAGGCCAAGTGGCCCTTCTAGGCACAGGCACCTGAGTCACAAGGAGGGGGAGGAGAGTAATGCAGGGAAGTAGGGGGTAGCGTGATGAGAAGTGGCTGGGGAAAAAACGGGATAAAAATATATTTCTTCACTATAAGAACCGCTGATCTTATAAGAAAGGGTCTTTATGCTGTGCAACATGATGAGTGCCTGGGGCAAACCCAGGGGGGTGTCACTCACACAGGATGCCTGCACAGGAGCCTGAACAGACAGGGAGGACCCCAGGCCAAGAGAACCATTAACAACTGTCTGCTCTCTTCATCTGTTACAAGAAATGCGAGTCATTCCAATAAAAACCAGCTATTGGCAGAAGGACATCTAACATCTGACGTGTGAGACAAAAAGAGCCAGCTGCTCTAGCCTCCAGAGCTCAGTGAGAACTTCCCAGGTCAAACCCAGTTCCCTGCTGTCCCACAGCTCAGCACAGAGTGGTGAAGCAGCCCGTGTCTCCTCTGCACACATGCCCCAGACAGAAGTGGAGTGTTTCAGATTTTATCGGGTTCTTAAATGCACCAGGAGTTGAAATGAGACACCTCAATGTGGTTTAGAACAAGGGTCAGGTGAACCCAGATTGGGAGAACAAATGAACAAGACTCACAGGAGTAAAGGCCTGAAGTCCAGCTTGCAACAGAAAGGTTTTCTCGCCCCCTGCCACCCACGGTCCCCAAGCTGCCTAAACTCTAAATCCAAGGACCCCAAACCCCGGTGCTTTTGGGGTCACAGCGGGGGTCCTGTGGCGGGAAGTACACAGGCACTGAGTGCTTATGGTAGAAGTGCAGGCGAGATAGGAGCTGCTTGACGATGTGGGGATAGTCTCTTGACAGGTCACGTCTTTCTTCTGGGTCTTGATCAATGTCAAAAAGCCAAAGGGTCTTGGTTGGTGGGTCTGAGGACCGTATCTCAGAAACGTTGTGTTGAGAAGGTGGAGGGAACCAGTGACCACAGCCTGGTGAAGAAATATAACAGTTTATTGGGGGAGAGGCATGATAGGCGTGTCTAACTTCAGGGGAGTCCCGGGACCGTGGCTGAGCTGAGAGAGATGTGGCTGGTGAGCTGTGTCTGGGTCTTTCAGACTCTGGCTGCTGGTGCTTTAACTTGACATAGCTCACTGCTTCACAACCAGGGACATCCAGGAGTGTGAATGCACATGTGTGAGTGTGTGTGTGTGTGTGTGTGTGTGTGTGTGTGAGAGAGAGAGAGAGAGAGAGAGAGAGAGAGAGAGAGAAAGAGAGATGTGAGAAGTTGTGAATGACTTTGGGGAGGGTGCTACTGGCATTTAGTGGTCAGGGGCCAGGGATGCTAAAATGTCTTGCACTACATGGGGCAGCCCAAACACTGGATTGTCTTGCCACAAATGTCCTTATTATAAACATCCCTCAATTGTACCACAGCCTTAATCACCATACCACATATTTTAAGAGTATTTAAAAGGTGTCACCTTTAGAGAACATGATTAGGAAAAGCGACCTCCTCCCCCGGCTATACTGGTGGTTCAGGATGTACCTTTCAGAGCTTCTCCTTGCTAATCAGGTGTGTGGGTTTGATCGCCACTCACATCTGAAATCCCTATTTTCCAAGAAACATTAAAGTGTTTACCTGTTCCTCAGATAACTCTCTTTTTTAAAAGTTTTAATTTTTTGTCAGGACTAATAGATCACACCATTCTTCCTCATTTAGTTGACTCCTGAGATATGTTATAAAAGGTGGTTGCTGTTTTGGTACAAATTTCCATGATCTTCTGGGGGAGAAATGCTCTGAGTTCTACCTGGGAAACCTGTGAGGAGTTTCCAGTTTTTGTGTCTTATTGCAGCATGGACAGACGTGTTGAAGGCTGAATATTCTGGAAGAGAAGAATTATCCTTTGCTGGAGCCATGCTGTTCCCGGAACCTAGGAAGAAACAGTTTGGAAGAATTAGATCACTGTTATTGGAATGTGTCGTTATAAATCAACATTTTATATCCTTCCTGCAGAACAGTAGCTTTTATTCAATGGTGGAGTGTAAATGTGTATTCTGCCACAGAAATGAATCTTCCATTAAATATAAACAGAAAGCTATAGTTATATTAAATGTCAGTCATAAACCACCAGAAATATAAAGGAAATCCCAAAGAGATTAGAACACTAATTCATCCCTAAAATCACTGTGTTCTGCCAACGTGCAGCTGGCCATATGTGGAGCAGTGTTCTGGTACAGCAGAGTGGGGGTTTTGTTTTTGCTGTAAAATGATGGATTTAAGTAAATACATTTTCTGTGTATGCTTATACCTATGTAGATAATGTAATAAATTAAATATACATTTAATGGAGTCTATCACAAGTTATGAGAGTTCAAGCATGCCATGATAAATAGTATGTATATTTATTTTTATTTAACCATACTTGCAAGGTTTAAAAGTGAGAAATGTGCAGTTAACTCTTAAGTCAGATTAACTATGGGTTATCAAGTCAATTTGGGATTCAAACTTGGAAGACAAGTTACTTGAAAACACGGATGGCACTGATATATCATCTTGTGGTCTTAGATGAATCGATCGCAAAGCTTCTTTTACTGATGTAATTAACATACGACATTAAATCCTCTTCAGTGCACAACATAATGATTGTATGTTTTTGTATCTATTGTGAAACCCATCACCATTAACAGCCATCACCATACAAAATTACAAAGTTTTTTTCTTGTAATGAGAACTTTTAAGATCTACTCTTAATAACTTTCAGATATGCCATACAGTTTTATTAACTATAGATCATGAAATTTTTGAGGGGAACAATTAATAATATTTGCCTTCTCATTCCTTTCAGTGTTTGGAAATAGAGAAGGATGCCAGACAGATGGAGCCAAAAATACTGCTTTTGTTGCTGATAAAGTTGACTGGAGAGAACATAGCTTCAGATCCGTGTAGCAGGGCACTGTCCATAACTGACCCTTGACTTAGACAGCCTTAATCACTCATATCTTTCTGGACACCCAGTGGGCTCCCACAGAGCACTGGGCCCAGAGAAGACCAGTGTTTTCTCAGATCTTGGCAACAGGCTGACTTCAAAACCAGACCAGAGGTCTGAGTTGAGGATGCTCAGTTCCTTTTTTTGGGTAACTCTTTCCTTTGCCTGCTGTGGTAAAGAATAAATAGGTGTAAATAGAGGCTGGAGTTCCATGCTAGGTGCAAACCTGGATGGGTTTGTGGAGGCAGGATACAGAGGTTCTGCCACCTCACTCTTTTATATATATATGTTTATTTTTACATAATTTTGTGCCTTTTTCCATCTCAGTTGTAATCCCCGTGGGCTTCCCATCACTAAATCACCCATGTGCCATCACCATAGTCCAGTGCACTTCTCTCCCCCCACTATTTTTGATCCCATTCCCCACTCCACCCCCACAAAATGTCTCTGGTATATAGCTGTTCATCATTATCATTATTTTCTCGACTTTTCCGTTATACTCCTGCTATGAGAGAAACCGTCTGGTATTTTACCCTATCTTTCTGACTTATTTCACCAAGCATGATATTTTTCAGTTCCATCCATGTTGCTGCAAAAGACATGTGTTTCTTTTTTTTTTGGTTGCTGAGTAATATTCCATTGTGTATATGTACCACATCTTTTTAATCCAATCATCCATTTTTAGACATTTGGGCTGTTCCCATGTCTTTCCTATTGTAAATAAAGCAGCAATAAACATGGGGGTGCAAGTGTCTTTTTGAATCAGTGTTTTTGTGTCTTTTGTGTAGATACATAGGAGTGGAATTGCTGGGTCGTAGGGAAGCTCCATGTTTAGCAGTTTGAGGAACCTCCAAACAGTTTTCCATAGTGGTTGTACTAGTTTGCATTCCCACCAGCAGTGCAGGAGAGTTCCTTTTTCTCCACATCCTTGCCAACATTTGTTGTTGCTAGTTGTTTGAAGATGTGCCATTCTCACTTATTGTTTAGGTGTGAGTCCACCACCTCAATCTTAACTGTGTTCCTCACTCATACACCCAACCAACTTTATTAACTTCCCAAATCCGGTGACAGCAGTCCCACTGGCTACACTGTCACAGCGCCACCCCATCTGTGGCCATGCTGCTACCAAGGACTTTGAGAGCACCCTCCTCTCCACCAGAGGATCTCCTACGCTGCTCGGATTCAGTGCAGCAAGCTCTGTCAGTGGTGGAAAAGGTGACTGTCCCAGTCTTTGGTCTGCTTTGTGGAAGTGACCCTGGAGAGTAATCCTGGATACTGAGCCAATAAACATCAGTGACTTCAGACCGTTAGTCTTACCATCTATGAACCAACACATCATTAGTGCCAAAGAGGAAATCCTTTTCACTTCTTGCTTTTCTGTGTGCTTGGAAAATGTGGCTCAAGAACAAATGGATGCTTCTAGGGATAGAGGTACATGAGAACATCTATCTTAGAAAGTACGTTTCTTAATATACAGATTGGTAAAACTTTGGTCCATCATAATTCCCTCCTCACATATCTATATGAAGGCCACGTTTTAATACTAAGGAATGTTAGATAAATTAAGTATGTTTTGTGAACATAAACGTAAAAGGACATTTAGCTAGCTCAGCTATACTTTTATTAATACACATTTTTTCTTTAAACAAAGTGCATATTTATATACAATTTTTAAAAAAGATTTGTTTATTTATGCATACAGAACTGGGGCACAGGCAAGAGGATTCCCTAGAGAGAGTGTGGAGCACAGGCAGATTGATAAAGTACACTGCTGAGGGGAGCAGCCAGCAGATCACAAGTCTGCTGAGCCATGTGGGTCACCTCCCTGGCAAGGGATCGAGCTGGTGCCGAAGCGGCTAGCTTGGTAGTGCTGCACTTTAACCAGCTGCACCACCAGGGAGGGCCTTATATACATTCTTCTAAAATAAAATACCTAAACAATAAAGAAGTCTAGGACTAAATGATGAAAGATGCTGCTATCTAAATTATTTTTCATTTTGAGAAGTTAAGCAAGGAGAAAATTAAAAAGAATAATCTAACTAACACCCTGTGAGCCATCACCCCTAATGATATTAATATTCTGTTACATTTGCTACTCTTTTAAGTAAAAGAAATAGGACAATGAAGGTGGCATGTCAGCCTCCTTTGTCCCCATATTCAGTGTCAGTCCCTTATCCACTCCCCAAGGCTGCTGCTGTCACCATCTCAGTGTCCAGACAATCATGAAAAATAGGTAACATAGTCAATAATAGTGGTAGTTTTATACTTTGGAAATGCTTATGTGTGTTGTGCTATGCATATTCCGTAACTTGCCTTTTCATCCACAAAAGCATTTTTAGAGTTCTGTGACATATAGAGCTATTCACATTTTCAAGTTCTCTTTTTGTGAGTTATTATAAATTATGTTTTACTGGAAGTTTGGCTAGTTCTTTTATTTTTTTTGTATTTTTACTTTTTACCATAATGTGTATATATTCCTTAAAACTATTTAACATTTCCTTATATAAACACTACATATTTATTTATACATTCTCCCATTTGGACATTAGGTTGTTTTAGTTTTTTCTTGTTTTGCTGTTATAAGCTATCTTGCAGTGAACACTGCTGTCCACATCTCCTTCTGCACACCTGGAATAGTTTCTTTTGGATGTGTGTCTGGAAGTGGAACTGTCCAGTTGCAAATTGCACACATTTCCAACTTTGGAACGCATTCTAAATGGCACTGCTACTGATAATGTCCTATTTCTCCATATCATATATTTGATAACTATCTAAAATTTTAGAGAATCTTCATCTTTTTCTTTAGTCATTCACTCAGCAAGAGTATCTTTCTTTTGGGCCCTCCCTGGTGGCGAAGCGGGTTAAAGCACAGCACTAAGAAGCTAAAGCCACTTCCGCATGAGTTCGATCCCCACCTGCCCCTGAGGAGATCCACATGGTGTGGCAGACCTCTCCTGACCCGCCCACTGCTCCCGTCAGCAGTGTGCTTCCTGTACACTGCCTGTAGAGGAAGTACACTGCTGCCTGTTCTGTTCCCCTCTCTGTCTCTGGTGAATCCTCTCACCCTCCACATCTCTGGCCTATACCCCAGTTCTGTACAAATAAATAAATAAATCTTAAAAAAAAAAGAATATCTTTCTTATCTTTCTTTTTCTGTGTCAAAGTGTTGATTTAAAAAATTTAAAAATCACACCAATAGAGAAAAACATAGAAATCACATCATAGCTTGAAGAATGAGCTCTCTCCTCTAAATGTCAGTCAGCTTGAGAATCAAAAATTACTTGGACTTCGGAAACCCAAATTGATAGCTGCCAATTGCTATCTTCTCTTGAAGGTAACTATTATCTGGACCTTACACAGCAGAGATAATTTCTGCCTGCTTCTGAACATTTGATGATGGAAATCGTACAGCATGGAAATTCTTATTTCTGACTCTCCTTCGTATTTCCCTGTGTGGGTAGGAAATAGTGGTAATAATGTGACTGTGGAGCTAGGCATACTTTCTCTGGAGCACTAATATGAACTTGAGGTACACTACATTCAGGAGCTAAAGTGATCTATATGGAGGGAGACTAGAGGCACACACTGATTTGAGCATCGTCTTCAATGCAGTGACCATTGAACCCTAGAAATGGATTAGCTGTCTGGAGAATGAAGTGAGAGGAAGGGAGAAGATCAGAGACAGAGTACCAAGTGCCAAAGGAAAATTGTTAGCAAATGAGGCAGAGAAGAAGAAAATAATATGAAAAATAAAACCAGTTAAACAGAAATGCACAGAAGTTAAAAGAGCAGGTTTCAGACTGTGATGCTGAAGTTACAAATATTCCATCCATCAGCTTGATGGATGAGAAAAGGGCATTGGGTTCTTTTAACCTCTGAACAGAATCTAGGGAATTCAGAGAGAAGAATAAACAAACAAATCTTCCTTTTCTTTGTGAACTAAAGCAACCTATCCGATAATAAAGCTTTCTGGCTAGACAGAAATACTCAGTTTGTATGATGGGTTAGTCATATGTGTTGGTTTTGGATGTGAAAAGAAGATTAAGTAGAAAATTTTAGGGTAAATAAAATAACTAGCTTATATAATATGTAGTAAGATTCTAGAGCTTTTTATCTGAGCAATGCTGGAAATATGAAAGAGTTCTAGTTTGTAGAAGATGCTAAACAGTGATTTTAGTAGGCAACTACACTCTCAAGAGCTAGAGGGGCCCAGAAACACCTGGGGAGTTGTCTCTAGATGTGATGGTGAGTTATTTGTTACAAGGGGGGAGGTGGGGGGAGGGGAATCCAGATTTCACATCTCCATTTCAGTTAGTGCCTGTCAACCCTTAATTAAGAATGTGTAGTATATGACAGAAATGTACTGCCTTCTCATTTTTTTTTTAAGATTCATTTAGTTATGCATACAGAACTAGGGTACAGTCCAGAGGTGCAGGGGCAGTGAAAGGATTCACCAGAGACAGAGTGGGGAGCAGGACAGGCCAACCAACAAAGTACACTACTGAGGGTAGTAGTGGGCAGGTCAGGAGAGGTCTGACGCACCATGTGGGTCACCTCCGGGGTGGGGCTCAAACTCATGCTGAAGTGGCTTTAGCTTCTTAGTGCTGTGCTTTAACCTGCTGTGCCACCAGAGAGTGCCCTCCTTAATGTTATTTGAAGAAAGTATCTGTGACTAAAATACTCTGAAATACGCTGATTTGTGACAGGTGATGGAGTCACCAAGGGAAGGACTGGGATACCTGGGACAATTCTGATGTTCAAGAAAGGCAACGTTGTGGTCTTCTGTCTCCACTATTTTTTCTGAGCATGGGATTTATGTTTATTGTATATGAGCTGGAAAACACAAACACTTCTTGTTTAACATTATGAACAAGAAAATTAAAATTACCTGCAAATTTAAAAGCTGCCTGCATTACCATTTTGGTGAATCACCTTTGAAGCTTTTTAAATACACAAGGCTTAAATAAGATAAACATGTTAGCTGACTTGCAAATAAGAAAAGAAAGTTTGTAGAAAACAAAGTTTGCAGGCCTGGGGGGGATACTGCGCAGAGTGGGGAGAGTGTCCCATTCATCAGTGTAGGGGCAGTGGGGATGAGCTAGGTCTGGAAAGTTGTTCAAGTACAATGAGTTCGGTATGGCTTAAGAACAGAGTTTAGGAAGATTACCGTTGTAACCCTGAAGGAAAGTACTGCAGGGACGGTAATGAGGACATGGAGCGGGACTGTGTGATTGAAGTGATGTCTCTGACATTCCTGTCCCAGGAGAATATGGTGCACAGAAGTACAGAGTGTGCATTTTACAGCAAGCTTGCTTGAGTTCAAATCTCAACTCTGGCCCTCCCTGGTGATGCAACAGGTTAAAGTGCAGCACTGCAAGCGAGCTGCAGCTGCTTCAGTGAGAGTTCAATCTCCCACCCCAGAGGTGACCCACATGGCACAGCAGACCTCTCCTGACCTGCCTGCTGCTCCCCTCAGCAGTGTACTTTGTCTATCTGCCTGCTCTGCTCCTCACTCTGCCTCTGGTGAATCCTTTCACCACCCCTGCACCTCTGGCTGTACCCTAGTTCTATATGCATAAATAAAATAAATCTTAAAAAAAAAAATCTCAACTCGATCTTTAACCTGCCATGCGACTTTCAGTGTTAGCTGACCTCCCTAGAGGCCTATCTGTAAGATGAGGATAAAACCATGTATTTCACTGGATTGTTGTGAGACCTAACTGTGATGATACATTGAAACTGTTTATTGGCACTGAGCCTAGCATACAGTAAGTGACAATAATGTTATTACTAATAGATGTGTCATTCTGGACAACTTTCTTAGCACCCCCATGCCTCAGCTTACCAAGTATAAAAGTAGTATAATAATAAGGAAGATAAGGCACATATACTGCTTACCATAGTATCTGGTATATTGCAAGAGTATTATCATTAAAAAGAATAAGTTAATATTTCAAAGCACTTACTACATGCTACAAACATCATGTTGAGTGTTCTATGTGTGTTGACTCATTTGATCCTTGGGACAGTTCTATGAAATAGGCAATAATGTCTGACATTATTTGGCACCAAATGCCAGCTATTACTGGAACAATACAGATTGTTTCTTTTACTTTCTTTTAAACTCAAGACCTTACAACGAGTAGAAAAAATAGACATAGGTCATTATCATATTAGAATAAACAAAAAACAAAACCACTTCTCTGGTCTGGGTTTGAAGCACTTGGATCTGTTCCTCCGTTCATGTTCCAGAGTTGAAACAGGGTTAGGGGGCAAAAGACATTAGTGGTGGAAGCTTTAATTTGCTACTTTAGTATTTTAGACCCTTTTCTGCCTACTGATAGCCTGTCATGCATTTCCACTGAGTTCTTTTTATTTTTTATCTCTTTTATAATTTATAAAGATTAATTTTAAATTCTATTCTATATCCGATGACCCGTTTCATCCTTCCTGGAGTCTGCTGCCACCTCCATACTTCAGTGGCATGTCCATATTTACTTACAGCAAAACTTACTTTAGTTAATTGGGGAGAAAAACAGCCCTTCAGATACGTGGTTATCAAAGTATTTTCTAATACGGAATCCCATAACTATGTTTATTAATGAACAGGCAAGGCTAAGGTTTATTTAACACATTACCTACACTCTTTGTGCTTAAGTTAAAAGTCCTTGAAAATATATCATTTGTTAGTTTATTATGTGAGTAAAATGCACTTCTGAAATGAACAGTTTCTGTAAATTAACATTTGATTGGTTGATCATTTCTTCATGGTTCAATCCAAGAAAAGCTCAAAGACTCTCCCACTCAAAGAGAAGTTCAAGACACTAACATCCTCACTGTGTAGCTAGCTGGAGCCCCACTGCCCAAGCCTGTATCTCCCCCAGATCATAGCACACTCAGGCTGCATCTGGAGGGACATGCTTCGGGTACATATGGATCGAATCTCCAGTGCAATTGTGGTTTTACATGTCCTGAAAACTGCAGGCTGAGGCCATGGCTGCCTCTCATCTCACTGTGTGTGGTAAGGACTTAAATGCCCAAATGCAAATGTGCTCATTGTTGTCTTGATTCTTGTTTTTAAAAATTATTCTGCATTGAAAAATAGAAATTTTTCCCTAAAAATAATTCTTGACAAAAACACTGGCTAGAAACCCCACATAATGAGCTGGTGATCCAATGACCTTTGTTTAATTTTTCAGAGATGAAAAAGCACCAAAAAGTCTTAAGTATGGCACTCCCACCTTAAAAGCTGGGGCTTACAGAACTGTTAGGAATTCAGAAACAGGTCCTGTGCCACTACTCTAGTTCTCAAAATAATCAGAAAAGCCACTATTTATTTTAGGAACCTTTAGGATAATCCTTTTATCTTATTTAGTCACTTAACCATGCTGAATTCCTTTCCCTTCTATGTAAAATGAGGTTAAAAATAATGTCTGCCTCATAAGATGACTGTGAGGATGAAATGCAATCCTTTGGGCTATGAGTGTTCTCTGTACCTTAAGGATAAGAATCCCAGCTACAGATCTTTTAAATTCCCACAGCATTTGCCATAGAACTGGGCACACAAAACTAACTGACTCATCAATTGAAATAAACATTTCTTCAATTTAGGTTGAATCTATGGCTTTTGATGGAGAGTCATCAAAATCAAGGTGTGACCATCTGCCCCACTTGACAGTAACTGTGAGATGTGAACTAGTTATGGAACATGGTATTATCACAAAATAATGGGAAGAAGGGAGGGGAAAATGGGGAGTGTTAGTCAAAGGGCATAAGTTTTTAGTCACACAAGATGAGTAATTAGTAATTTTTAGTCTCCACACACCGTGAGCACAGAGCCCATAGTTAACAACACTGCACTGCAGATTTGACATGTGCTAAGGGAGTAGATATGTGCTAAGTGCTAAATGCTCTTTAACTCTCTCTCACTCACACACACAAATAATAAATAATAGAGGTGAGAGGAAACTTCTGGAGGTGTCAGATATGTTCATGGTTCAGATTGTGGACATGACCTCATGGATATATACTGCAAAACTCAGTGTATAGTGAGTGAAAGCTTCTCTGTGAGAAAATGATTGTCCATATTTGTAACACAAATTTCAAAGAGTCAAGAGCAGTACCTTACCAAAAGGCTTTGAAAATAAAGATGTATACATTAAAATATGTATAGCATTTTGTATGTCAATCATATCTGAATAAAGAGGTTTAAAAATGAATGAATATAGGAAGAAAACTGTGTGGGGGAAAAAAAATGTGGCAATACCACTAAATTCTAAACGTTAAACCAGAGGTGTGTCCAAAATTGTGAAAACAGAATGAAACAAAGCAGGAATTTCCAATCTGGTTCAACACTAGGATCACCTCACTGACCCCCATAATTAATTACCTTAGCATTTAACTCTGGCTCCCTGAGCCCATTGCAACTCAGTCCTGGCCTCTTGCTTGGCTTTGCCTACCCAGCATAGGCTGTCTAACTTTCAGAAACCGTCACCAACCTGAAATCACCATCCCCAGCAGTAAGTATCACTTACACTTACAATGGCCTTGATGTAACTCATCTCCAGACAAACTCTGTGCAGCTAAAAGCAGAGCTGTACAACCTCTACTGGGGTATCACTGGCAGTCCCCAGGACCCCTCAGTCTTCACTGACCCCAGGTAAATACCAGTGCCCCAGGGCACAATGCTGGAAGCACCAATATCCAATATCCATGCAGAGTCTGGAGTTGGGGGGGGGGTTGTGAGGGGAGGGTTGGGGGGTAGAGGAGGGGCCTAAGCAGCCAATGTAAGCTTTGGGGGATAGATAGTGAAGCTGGTTTGTGGATCCGTGCAGGTCTGCTGGTAGGCCCAGGGACGGGTAAAACAGAGAGGCCTGACCACCATTAAAAACTCCAAACTCATCTTGTCCCTTATTTCTGGATTTAAACCTGACTGCTTCAAATTTTCTGTTATAGCCACACTACTTATTTAGAGTCCTGTGTCTCCTTGGCCAAATCCTTACAACATGAAACAGGAGTGTTGGGGAAAATATGCCAGACACAGAGCTAATCAGAAAAATGTGAGGAGGAACACCACAGATGTTATTTATTACCTACAAGGGAAAAATCAAAATGCTCATAATTTTTATATATGCACTCCACATGACATAATTCAAATGAATCTAGGTTTATGATTTTCAGTTTACAAAGTCAGTTTCTCCAACACCTACTCATTCAACCCATATTTGATATTTTAAAAGTCTTAGTGAAAAAAGAGCTTTGATGTGGCTTGCTCAGCCTAGACAGAGTTCAAATGTTAATCATTATTGAATTGTGCAAATAAGTATTCAGAGAATGTGCCTATGTTGCAGGGGACTTCAACAGCTAGTATCTGACACTAGCTAGGAGAATCAACTGAGTAGCATAGACCCAACAACAGAGGAAACCACTCAACGATTCCTCATCTCCTGGGGAATCAAGTCACTGATATCTGAAATGGGCTGATGAGAAGTTTTCCCATAGTTTAGTTCAAATGGAATCTTGACTAGAATCTGATTTTACATTACTCATTCATTAATATATATGCCTATTAAATATATGTTATGTTGATCACTCTCAGGTCAGATACTATATCTTCAGAACGAATAAACAGGAGCCCAGCAGGTAATGATAAAATCATTTTGTTAAAACACTACAGATTCTAGAACAGTGGAATAAACACTTTGTTGACTGAATGAAAAAAAAAAAATGCACATACTAAGAGGCTGCTCCAAAGAGAGTCTGAGTGATGGGGACATGGCAGGACAGTGCTCCTGGGCCCTATAGGACAGGATGAACACGGAAAGTAAAGCATGACAAGGATGATGGGGTGGGGGTGGGTACCTCTCTTGAAATTTTCTTCTCCTTATGAGTTCCTCCTTTTTAGTCTCTAAACGAAAATACATGCAAAATGCTTACCACAATGCCTGGCACAAAGAAAATGCTCAATCATGGTTATTATTTCTGCCTGGCATTGCTTTTTAGCTTCTTTTGCTTTTTAATTCTCTATTCATCTCTTAAATAGCTTCATTCCCCAAGGTTTGATGCTTGGTGTCCCCGTGGGTAGGTCTTCGTTGATGTTCGTGCATCTCTCCACAAAGAACTTGGTTCTTTGTCTCTTCTTTGCTCTAGTTAAAGTGGTAGGAACATAGGACTGAGGAGACTAAGGAGCAGAGGAGGAAACCTTAGAGAGAAGCAACACCTGAAAGGCAGAGTAGAGGGGAAAAAGGAAATGTGTCTTAAGGAGAAAAGGTTCAATGTCAAAGATAGGGAAAGTATATGAAAACAGGGAAGGAGAGGACCAGATCTGGCAAGTGGGATGTCACTGATGACTGCAGAGAGAGCAGTTTCGCTGGGCTTGTAACACATGATGCCCATCATAAATATGAACAAGGGGTCCAAAGAGCTTGTGATAACAAAAATAAGACAGAAGACTATTTTCTCTAGCCATCTTCCAATTAAAGTGATGACAATGATGGTGATTTCCAGCTCGGGCTTCACTGTCCTCCTCTTGTGTTTTACTCTTTTCCGACCCTGCCCCACACCAGGCTGGTCTCATGCACACTTAAGGTTATCCACTGAATCACGTAATTTTCAAGTAATTGGTATAGTCCCTTGGCAAACAGTTATAAATAGGTGCTGTGTGTGTGTATATATGTGTGTGTATATATATATGTGTGTGTGCACATATATATATGTATATATATGTATATGTGTGTGTGTGTATATATACATACACACACACATATGTATGAAGGGAAGCTAACCAAAGATATTCATCTTGGGCCTGTGATTAAGATGATGAGCATGAAGCAGGCTGAGTCTTCTGTTCTCTGGCTCCACATGAAAGAAGAAGAATACTCCCCACCCCCAACATGGCATTTTTGTGGAATCCCAACCACAGTGCCTCACAGTCCAAAATGTCTTGCCGAAGGTCATGCTCTTCCTGTGTCATACACTCCATATTCCAGGGCACAGGAAATATGTGTCTAGGCTCTGAGCACATTTTTGGATAAGGATGAAATGATGCTAATTTAATACTGCATTGGGAAAGGGGTGCTGCCCATAGACTCAGCCATGATGCTGTCAGGCCGGCAGCTTGGGGAAGCGCCCTTCCCACACCCACTACTCACTCTGGAGCAGCAGCAGCGACAATTACAGAGCAGAGAACCACGGCTGGCACGCTGCCAGAGACAGCCCTCCACAGCACTGCTGTCCACGGCCCAAACCCCAGCATGTTACACAAACCCTATAATCACTGAAATGAGGGCCACTAGGTGCTGCCTGCCAAAGGTAAAAAAGCAAACATTTGAGACAGCTCTTTCTGCCTACCCCATTTCTTGGCAGCAGCCCTGTTGAAAATAAGGATGTTTTATATTTTGAGACCATCAGGATTTCACATGAACCAGGATTCAGAACACAATCTCTTTCCAAGGAAAACTGAAAGCACAGGACAATAAGCAAAGATGGTGTCCCTGCTCTACAACTGATTAAGAGAAGAAGAAATGTTAAAGAGATGCCGCCCGGTCTTGAGAGCAGCCAGGGCTGCAGAGAGCACCGCCTGATTTCACAGAGGCTGATGTCAGTTTGGCAGTGTGACTATGTGGGCTGAACAGACAGACACCTTGGGGCCCCTGCAGCCTCTGGCTTCTGTCTGCAGTGCTGGTGTTAACGGTCACCTGCAGAATCCCAAAAGTGCCTCCTGAGAATGCTGGCTGTTAGGGACCCCCCCACGCTTACACAGTATCTCACGGAAAGAACAGAAACTGATGTTGTGGCGGCCATGCTGGTGTGGAGAGACAGAGTCACGTTGCTGTCTTCTTGAAGACTAATGGGACTTAGCTCCAGACATCACCACCCGCCTCTCTGTCCCCCTTAGACTAGGATTGGCTTGCTCTCATTAAGGGGCGATGTATTTAGCAAAATCCCACTTCTGAGACCTGCTTATGGAAAACCAAGTAGGATGGGGAGAAAGACAAGACAAAATTGAATTTTCCATCTGATTCAAATAAGACTGCTTAGATTTGGAGACAGACTAATTTGGAGATGGGAGGGACCTTAGAACGTAAGGGAAACACATCTTATTAGAGGTTGTAGCTCTGAAGTTCAGACAATCAAGCCCCGACCGAGCCAGGATAAATTCTGAAACTATGGTATTTGGTCTGATGCTCTCTCCTGGCTTCAGTATAGTTTGCCACTTGAAAAATCTTGGTAACATGGAAAACGTAAAAGACAGAACCCCCAGAGCAACTCAACAGGCGCTTCAACCCCTTTCTTGGGAAAAGGAGAGTTATAAATGGGAAAGTGGGAGTATCTGTAAATGATGGCAACCCCGGCCAAGTAGAAAGCTGCCTGCAGACTGCTGCAGAATCACCACCAAGTATTTTGCCCACAGATGTCCCTGTGAGGTTGGGTTTCCCAGCACAAACATGGCCCCCTTTGCTGACTAAGGCTTTGTACTTTAGAAGGAATCAGGTATTAGGAGAGCAATGTCAACAAGAAGGTTTTCAGCATTTAGTATATTGAAGAAACTGTGTAAGATGCCACAGAATTAAAAAAAAATCATTAATTATTTCAGGATGTGCCAGGTACTATTTTAGAAAACTCTACTCTAGATTGGAATTTGGGGGCTCCCTGGTGGTGCAAGAGGTTGAGTCTTAGCACTATGAAGCTCTCCACAGCCACTGCAGCATGAGTTTGATCCCCAGCAAGAGAGGTGACCCACATGGTACAGCGGACCTCTCCTGTCTCGCCCACTGCTCCCCTCAGGAGTGTATTTCAGTTGATCTGCCTATTCTGCTCCCCACTCTGTCTCTGGTGAATCCTCTTACTTCTCTACACCTCTGGCCTACACCCCAGTTCTTGTGTGCATAAATAAATAAATCTTTTTTAAAAAATTAGGATTAGAGGCCCTCCCTGGTGGCGCAGCGGGTTAAAGCACAGCACTGAGAATCTGAAGCCACTTCCGCATGAGTTCGATTCCCGCCTGCCGCCTGCCCCGGAGGAGACCACATGGCGAGCCAGACCTCTCCTGACCCGCCCGCTGCTCCCCTCAGCAGTGTACTTCGTCGATCTGCCTGTTCTGCTCCCCACTCTGTCTCTGGTGAAGCCTCTCGCCGTCCCTGAGCCTCTGGCCTGTACCCCAGTTCTGTATGAATAAATAAATAAATCTTAAAAAAAAAATTAGGATTAGTAGGATAAATGTTAGGATAAAAGGTAAATGGCAAATGTCAAGGGGGAGATAAGACACAATCTAAACAATTTAAGTGTCAACTGAGCACCTAGTACTTATGAATTATTGAGCAAAGGACTTTGTGGAATGTTACAGAACTCTACAGAAAGAAAGTTTTTTATGTTTGGTGAGGTATGAGAAGGCTTCCCAGAGAAGGTGAGACTGGTTCTGAGACACAGGAGCATCCAGGGAGGCAGAGGGCTAGGAAGAGGGAGCCCTGTGCGGAGGGGAACAGTCCGAGGTAAGAATTCACCGAGTCAGTTAGACTCTGGAGGACAGCTGTGCCCCTGGCCAGCTACAGTTCACTGCACAGGGGAAGTACGTTTGGAAAATGTAGGCTGAGGCAGTGCTCCCAATCTGCATATTCACCATGATCTGGTTACCAGGGTTCCCAGATGACTTGATTCTGTGAAACACCACAGTCAGGAGTAACCTGACTGGTCAAGGTGTAACTCTGCGTCCTGTACCAGAGCAGGAAGAAGCCACTCAACAGACCTGGAAGGGAAGTGGAAATAACCAGCAGGGCAGGGGAAAAAATGACTAGGAGACCTGGAATGGCATCATTGGAAGAAGAAACAGGGATGGAGATGTGGTTTCATGTCAGGTTCTGAGGGTGATGACATGGGCAGTTCACATGTAGATTTAGACAGGCTGATGGATTTACACCAATGCTTCCCTTCAATGTACTGGGCATAAAGTCTAAGCCCTGTAGCACAGCCCACAAGACCTGCACCATTTACTCCATCTCTCTCCTGGGATCACAATGGCATGTTTCGTGCCTCCCTGTGGTTAGGGGTGAGGCAGTGGAATCTGACCAGAGCAAGAGCCCAAGCCCCAGACCCAGAAAACCTCCTGCACCACAGCCATGCAAACAGGCAGCATGCCAGGCTTGGAAGCTCATGAAAAGTGACAGAGAGCCAAGATGCAAGGAGGGTTGGCCCCCAAAACACTGCCTGGATGAGCTGTCTATTGCTTGGGATACTCATTAAGCGAATGAGAAACGTCAATATTGTTTGGATTATGGCACAGTTTTGGTTTGCTCCAGCAGCCAACGTTATCCTCCAGCAGCCAATGTTATCTTCGTCTACCTGACTCCTGCTACACCATTCCCTGTAGGTCGTAGATTCAGGCTACTTGGGTTCCACAAGCTGTTCTTTGGACACACTAACTAAGCTCTCTCCCTTCATCTAAATGGCACCTCCCGGTTGCACTTCCTTTTGCTCTTTGCTCTTCCTTTTGCCTGGAGAGCTTTGTACTGACACATTTCTGCCAGCTAACTCCTTTCTCCAGGCCTCAGATTAAACGGTTGTCATAGGGCAGCCTATTTAGACCTCCCCAATGAAATTAGGTGAAACCCTGTTACTCTTTCATAATGTAAGTCTTTCAATTTGCAACGGTGCATTTCTTTCTTTAGTTAATGTGTCTCCTTGTAAAAGATACAGAAAAGCAGGAGTCCTGACTCTTTGTTCTTGTATACTGTCCATTCAGCACCTAATACTGTCTGATGAATATTATTGAACCAGTGAATGAGGTTTGACGCTTAGGTTGGAGTTAGACTCAAGAGTGACCTAAACAGGGGCAGAAGGAGAGGAGAGCAGAGAGCAGCAAGCTGAGACCCAACGGCGAAATAAACACTTGGGTGAAGCACTGACACTGAAATTCACACCTCCAGCAAGGGTCATGAGTGAAAGGTAAAGCTTAGAGGAAAGATACTAGATTAACCGAGAACGAAGAATGTTAGGGCTCCCAAGGGGACTTACACATTATGAACCCTGGTATGAGAGTTCATTATGAACTTGGTATAAGGGGGGCATGGAAGTCAGACTCCCTAACACAGCCAGCTGCTGTCCAAGCGGCAGTACCGGCCAGGTCTCTGTATGAGGCCATACTAAAACGGTCTGAACTCCTGTTTGCACTGGTAGCTGAGAGGGAATATAATTTTTATCTGTGCCCGGGGTAAACCTGATAGACCGAAGGGGCCTCTCATGAAGTTCTGGGGATGGATTTAAAATGAACTGCTAGCGGCCCTCCCTGGTGGCGCAGCGGGTTAAAGCACAGCACTGAGAATCTGAAGCCGCTTCCGCATGAGTTCGATTCCCGCCTGCCCCGGAGGTGACCACATGGCGAGGCAGACCTCTCCTGACCCGCCCGCTGCTCCCCTCAGCAGTGTACTTCGTCAATCTGCCTGTTCTGCTCCCCACTCTGTCTCTGGTGAAGCCTCTCACCGTCCCTGAGCCTCTGGCCTATACCCCAGTTCTGTATGAATAAATAAATCTTTAAAAAAAAATGTGGGGGACACAACCCATATTTAAAAAAAAAAAAATGAACTGCTAGCTCCTTAAATCTTAGTTCCAGGATCTTTTCTCCCAAATGGTCAGAGAGGACACGCTGTTGGCAAGGGCCTGACGGGCCATCCAGGTCCTTATTTGGTTGTGTTTGCGCTCCTGAGAGTGAAACACTTATCAAGAAGAGATAAAGAGCCTTCTACAGAGAAATAAGGGCAAAGCCTCTGGGGCCCTGAAAGAAGCACTTGCCCTCCCCCTGGGAGACTCAACCTGCCCTCCTGGGCAGCGTTTTCTTTCCCTATAATTCACACATGCTGCTTCTTTCTACACTGGCAACACCTCTTGTGTTAATACAATTAAACCACTGGTATTCTTTGAACACTCGAGACAGTGCCAGCAGCTCCCTGGGGAATCTTCAAAAAGTATTTGTTAATAAAAAGTTCTTTCCACATACATCCCTCTCCCCCTTGATCAGGAGCTAACTGCTGGCTGCTAGAGGTGCTGAAGCTGGGGCCTGGTACAGCAAGGTGCGTGTTGCAGTAAGAGTGCCATGGGGAGAGGAGCAAGTCCCTGGATGTGCACTGCCCTAGGGCCCATTCTGCTCCCACAAGCTCCACTGGAGGCAGAGTAACCAAGTTCCCAGCACTGACCGCACCAACTGGAGGGACTGTGTCAGCCATCTGATGCCTTGCTCATGGCTGCTCTCTCATTTCACCCTACTAAGATTCCTTCCAGAGGTCTAACCAAT
Source organism: Condylura cristata (assembly GCF_000260355.1). Lineage (NCBI taxonomy): Eukaryota > Metazoa > Chordata > Mammalia > Eulipotyphla > Talpidae > Condylura > Condylura cristata. The sequence goes on along the minus strand of NW_004567108.1, from coordinate 34,386,740 downwards.
GTAATCTTTGTCAAACTGGGAATTCTCTCCCCATGGAATACAGTAATTTACTCATTATTTCAACACACCTTTATTAAGCATCTACCCTGTACCTGATGTCATACTGGTTTTCGTCCATTCAATGATTATTTATTGAGCACCTACTATGTGCTGGAAGCTGCTCCAATGCTATGGCCAGCAGGTCAGCAGCTCTGGTTTCAGTGAAGGGCCTTGTCATTGTTTCGGCACCCATATGCTTCCACCTGAAAGTACCTGGCAGTTTGTGAGTATCAGGTATAAAAAGTGTGCTGGAATGGCTCTACGATTCTCTAGCTACTAGTGTTTTGGGGATAAAAAAGAAATAACTTTTGGTTTCAAGGAGCCCACAGAATGTGTGTGTGTGTGTGTGGTGTGTGTGTGTGTGTGTCAAGTTAGACTCCTGCAAATAAAGGGACAAAAAGAGAAGAAAAGAGTTATCTCTCAGATTTAGTAATTGCTCATGCAGATATAAAGTAAAATATGAAAGGAAAAGTGTTTCACTCTAGCGCACACTGAATTTTTAACCAAAACTAGTTCATTCTTCTTTCCTTGCTTTGTCTCCCCCAAACCTAACACTAACCATAGATGTTTAAAGGACTTGGATCAATGTAATACAGTTTTCCTCTCTTGAGGAAGAAAGTGGAAGTTAAGTTAGAGAGGAAAGAAAGGAAGGTTGGAACTGCCTTATTTTCATGTGACACAGAAGTAATGGAACCCATGTGACTATTCTAACTTATCAAGCAGGGTGCCAAAGCCACTCAGAAAAAGGGTAGGAGTCAGAGGGATCAGTAGAAATCTCCTGACACAGCAGACAATTAATGCATTAAGACTAACAACCAAAGGCAGAAATGGAAGCTGTAATTACCCAAAGGCTTCCCTGAGTGGATCCTAGAGGAGAGACAGAGAGAAAAGGCTCCTGCTTTCACAGAACTGATGATGGCCAGTCAGGGCTAACCCTCGCGTCCCTCATGGGGCTGCCTGTTTCCAGCTCACTGTTCAGAGTGTCCCTGTTCAGAGGCAGCAGAAGTAATGGTACTTCTGTGTACTCTTCAGAGATTGGAACAACACTGCCAGGGATTCCATGTCCTCAGCGATCTATGCCAAGTCCCCATAAAGTCAAGGCTACTGAGGGCAAGAACTATACCTCGGGTACCTCGGGTTCCTTTTTTTTTTTTTAAAGATTTTATTTATTCATACAGAACTGGGGTACAGGCCAGAGATGCGGAGGGTCAGAGGATTCACCAGGGACAGAGTGGGGAGCAGAACAGGCAGATCGACAAAGTACACTGCTGAGGGGAGCAGCGGGTGGGTCAGGAGAGGTCTGCCTCGCCATGTGGTCACCTCCGGGGCAGGCGGGAATCGAACTCATGCGGAAGTGGTTTTAGCAGCCCACAGGCTGCTAATGTTACACCACTGGAAACTACATTTTAGTCAGTGACTTAATACTAGATATGAGATAAAGATTTATATGATTAGGAAAACAAAATGAAGTTAATAGTGAGAAAAAAATAGCTTTTTACTACTCTTCATTAATTTTATTTCCAATTATTTTCCTTCTATCCATCTCCCATCACAGATGAGGCTAATGTAAACTTTTTCTGTTTTTCTTGGTCGTAAGAACAATGTCTGAAAAATCCTGACTCTTCTAAGCATTGACACTTTTTTTCTGGTTCTATCTTATTTTAACTAGAAATATAAACTTGCAAGTGAGGGAATGATAATATGTGAGGATAAATATATTATGGTCAGCCAGCCTTTGTCCTCTGATAAGAAAAAGGCTCATTGATCTGCAATGCTCGCTTAAAACAAATTTAACATTTCTGATTATCAACTGACAAGCACTGCTGAGCGCCGTGGGCTCTGTTGCATGTTCACGCTGGACAGTATGCTGGCGCTGGTGTGCCCGACGGAGTGCTGAGCCCCGAAGTGCACTCTGGCATAACAGCTCCCCATTACTGGGAAACACAGCACAAAGAGCCTACATTCTGGCTATAAAGGACCTGCCACTTTTGAACTGTGCAGCCTGGGGCAAACTACTCAACACTTCTAAGACTTACTTTTCTTCTATGTAAAGTAGTAATAACACCACTACCTTCCCTCTTGTGGTTTCTGTGAGCATCAAGTGGACCAGTAAATGTGAGGTACTAAGACAGTGACTGGCATGGAAAAAAGGGGGGAATATGATGGCCTTTATTGCTATTGTTAATGTTGATACCAACTGGCCTCCTACTCTGGCCTTATCCTCCTCTCTACCTGCCTATTGTGTACCTGGAGAACTTAGAGGAGAAAGACACCCTGACCAGACCAACCTAACTGGAACCTCAGAAAAATAAGAAACAGTAACAGAGTCACAGTGACCCCCTGGCCCATGCAACAACTTTATCCTGGAAGCTGTTAATAAGCAAGATCATCTTCTGCATGCAACACACAGTATCAGGCAACATCATAGAGGTAAGAATTCCTTTCATGCTAACAGTTAATGCTTATTGAGATGGCCCCTTAAGAAGCTATCAGAAAGAAAATTTACGGTTTCTGAATTGGCCGTCCCCTGAATACATTACTGCTCAGGGTTTCCAGCCTCTTTTACCCATACAACTGGATTAAGAAAGATCGCTCGTAGGTGTGTGCAGCCACCTCATACTGCTGCCTCATGTTAAGTCCCCATCAGCCGCTCCTATCCTGCTCCTTGCACTTCCCAAGCACTGCATTCTCCCTGACATTCCAGCCGGTCAGGCTAGCCTCAGTATTCTCAGTGTCCGCTTTCGCCTGGATCCCAACTCAGTTGTCCACTGTGTTAATTGTCACCCACTGCCTTTAAGGCTTCTAGAATGTGATTATGTGGCTTTGGTAACTTTCTTAAGTCACCCAGCAGGAAGTCGAACATGGATAGGAAGCTAGACAAGACAGTTAACTCACACAGGCAGGCATCTCCAGAGACTCTACTGTTCCATCTAGGACTTTTCCAGCTGGCTCCCACCTGCCATGCTTCCGCTTCTACTCCTTGTCACTCCTAATTAGTCACTCTTTTTCTGCTTTCTTGCAACCATGTCTGTGGTCCATACAGGCAGAAAGTGAGGCCAATGATGAAGGGACGTGGTTGAGGACAATAAAGTGAGCACAGAGCATTCCATCCTAGAGTGTGGCAGAAGCTGGGTGGTGCTTTGGAAACCGGAAAGGATGGAAATGAGGCCAATGAAAATCTACTCTGGAAAACACTAAACTAATGAACCTCAGAGCATCCAGTCTGTGGAAGGAGATAATAGAAACATTTGAGAGATTAAATAATTCAGTGCCGAGCCCTTCACACTATGTGTTTCAACGGGCTGGTGGCCCCCAGACCCTATCAAATGACCCATCTTCGTCAGTTAGCTCCCAAATAGATTTACCTGCATGAAAGTGCCTTTCTTTTAAATGTGCCCACGCCAGCTCCTGCCTACACCGTGAGTGGAGGGCCTTCTTCCAAGAGCTGTTGTAGAAGGTAGTGGTACTTCACTGGAGAGGGCAAGTGTTTTGTTCCAGGAGTTCAGTCCTGTGTTCAGGACTTCAGGCTGCCCCCCACCCTTCCTGAACCAGGAGGAGGAGGTATGTCTTACTTTCATAGCCTTTTCGATGGGCTTGAGGAGCCCAAAAGGAAAGCCCTAAGCAGGATTTCCTCAGAGATGATCTTGAGTAAGAAAAAGAGACATTATAAAATGAACCCAAGCATCGAGGCGATTAACAAAATGACCTTATTTCTACTTTCTACAGGTTAAAAAAAATTCTTATAATGAAAAATTTTAAGCATACATAAAGGTAGACTGAAGAGCACATGGTCCCCCATCCCCAACCCCAACAATTTCCCACTTGTCGTCCATCCTCTTCTATGCTCTTCTCCCTTTCTCCCCAACATCATTTGAAATTAAATCATAATATATCATCCTTAATATTTCAGTACATATCTATAAAGACCAATGTTCTCTTCAAAAAACTATAATTGCAATATTGTTGTCACATTAATAGTGATTTAATGAGCTATTTTAAAATATTTTTAAAGACGAAAAATATTTCTTGAACATAAATGATAATTTCCTAACCACTTGACACATAATTGTTATGGTCTGAATGTTTATCCATCACCCTTCCCCACTCCTCTTCCCCCACCCCCACCTCCTCTATGTTGAAGTCCTAATCCCCAGGCATGATGGCTTTGCAGTAGGGTGGTGCATGAGCACATGAGGGTGGAGCCCTCATCATGGATTAGTCTCATAAAAGAGACTGCAGACAGCTCCTTCCTCCATGTGAGGACATAGTGAGAAGACTCTGGTTTATGAAGTAGAAAGAGGGTCCTCCCCAGATCAAAACTCTGTAGGCCCCTTGCCATAGGATGTCCACCTTCCACAACTGGAAGAAACAGATTTCTGTTGACTACAAGCTACTAGACTGTGGTATGTTGTTAGAGCAGCCCAAGCCGATTGCGGGATACCATGTTCCCATGCCCGATTCTCCACGGGTTTTTAAGACCCTTTACACAAGACCTGCATTAGCTCCTGGGAGACTGAAAAGATACCCTCCACATGCGTGTAGCTGGCCTGGGACAGCCCAGTCCACTCACAGGGCACATCCTGTACTGGGTGGAGTGAGGGTTATTTCATGTTGCAATTTACCTCACCAGCACAGAGAAGCACTCCCATTGAAGCATTTCCCTGATTTCCGGAGCCACAGGAGCTTCAGAAAGCCAAATACTTTTGAAGGCCACGAGGGACCCATCTCACTCCCAGCCTGCAGGGCAGCTGAGCAGTCAATGCTGGCTGATGCCAGTATTTACAGTGTCACTGGAGGGAGCCAGTATGGCCCTTGTGGGCCCCTCTGCTCGAGGCCAACATTTCTGTTGGATGTAGAGTGAGGGGGTAGCACCCCAAAAAGCATCAGTAAATACAATGCCACTTGGCCTGCTTTTGATTTTCTCAGCTAGTCAGAGCTTAAGTGTGAGTGAGTGTGAAGGTGTCCCTCTTGGTAACTGCAGTGCAGACGCATGTTCTCAGCGCTGTGCTGGGAGGATGCAGAGATGCATGGACAGATGCTCATGTCCGTGCCTTTGACACGGCTGGGAGCTGACAAATGTGCACGGGTAAGCCCATCGGAATGGGCTAGAGGTGCATCTGAATGCTAAGTGAGCACTGAGGAAGGAGGGGCCAGTGTTCAACTTTGCCAGGAAAGATGGTGGAGGTGATGCTGGCTTTCCTCCAAAGGTCTCATTGGCATGGATCTTAAATGATTAGGCAGATTTCACCAGGCAGAGAAGGCAATCAAGGGAGAAGGCACAGCTAAGGAAAGTGGGGAGCAGGAAAGCACAGGCATATTTGGGAGACAGGATGACGACAGACTTGATGAGCATGAGAGCAGTGGAAGAGGAAAGGGAGCCTTGCACTCAGCCTGCCTCTGGAGCAGGCAGCAGGGGCCCTGAGTGGCGCTGAGTAGCAAGACTCTGGTAGAGAGGTGGTCAGGCCTGTCTCTGGCCAGCGGGTCTGCCAGCACCTGGTATAGACCTTTCCGTACGTGTCGGGGGGGGGGGTACTTTCCTCAGTTACACCAAGGGCTGGTCCTTGGGGGAGTAAGGGAGCTGAGGAACAGACAGGGAGACTAAGTTTTCTGGAACGTGTTTGTGGAGAAGAGTAGGTGCTGTCAGGTGCTCACGCAGCACCCAGAGCTGGCAGCACTTGTTGCCCTTCAGTTGGAACTGGGAGAATCATGCTGCCATTCGGCTGTGGATGCCTCTGCCCGGGACCAGGCCTGTCACCAGCCAGGGGCAACTCTGGTGGTTTGGAACATGGCATCTGGCCACACTGGCTGTTGTGTTTTCACAAACCCTGTACTCCTGCTCTCACCATCACACCCTGGCAATCTGTTCTTTTGACTGGAGCCTGCCTGCCCTCCCCAGAGCAGCCTGTAGGCCTGGCTCTGAGCCCTGCCCTGTTGACACACTTCTTAAGCTATTTGGCCCTCTGGTTCTTGCTGTCATTGGGACTCCAGTCTCAGAGAAGTGGGGGCAGAAGGTGCAGACTCTATGCAGACCCACCTCTGAATCCTCCCTGTCAAACTTGATCTGGTAGCCCAGGTTGGTGAGCACCCCAATGGACCCCTTCATGTGACAGAGAAAAGCCCCACCTTCTGTCCCAGAAGAAAAGGAATCGTCTCTCAACATACTTAGCAAACTGCTCTCTTATCTGTATTCACTTCTCCAAGTTCCTGTCACCTACAGGCCTCACTGCTCGCTTCAGATCTCCAAACCCAGGCTAGTGTCTTTTCTTTAAGTGTTCAGAGTAGGAATGTCCAGGCTCACAGCCTACTACTCAGGGGAGCCTGGGCAGGAGGGGAGATTAGAATAGGCCTGATTAAATTTATACCCCAAACTAGCTCTCTAGCATCCCGAACCGCTAGTACAAGTCTTCAGGGGAGAGCTAAGTTGTGAGTGGACAGGTAGAAGAAGCAGCACAGTGAAATTCTTGCTTCTGAGTGGAAAAATGAAGCTGGTGCCTGGGAGTTATTGGGGAAGAGATTGGGTGGAGGAGTATTTGGAAACCTGCATTCCATGTCAGAAAGCATACCAGGTTCCTGCCAGCTGTCAGGTTGGCAGAGGGGCAGCTTTATGTCTACGCCTAATTTTCTGGGGATCACACTACACAGTTCTCATCCTAGACACCCACAGAGCTGCACCTGCATCACCAAACTGTAATTCACATCAAGTGGCTTTGGAGTTTTTTTTTTTTTTTT
>NW_004567108.1:34367274-34379632 GCF_000260355.1 Condylura cristata | reverse complement strand
GGCTTTAGATTCTTAATGCTGTGCTTTAACCCGCCGTGCCACCAGGGAGGGCCCAGCTTTGGAGTTTTTAGGATATGTTTTTAGAAAATACAAAGCCTTTCTTCTTCTACCAACAGCGAATGCTGCCAGGGACTGGGTTAGTTAAACATCTTCAAGAGAATCTTAGTTCACTTTCCTATGCTCCGGGGGGTCTCAGGAACTCTCAACCACTGACTCCTGTGTTCAGCTGTATCAGAAAATGATTGTGGTTGGGTTCCTCCAAAGCTCTCCAAGGCTATGAAGATCTAACCTAGTATAGTTAACACAGTTAAACTTCTAGATGTGCAAAAAGCTTTACACCACAACACAACAACTCAGCCATACAAGAAAAGTTGGGTCAATTTCTGTGGAAAAGCCAGGTTCTAAAGTGTTTGGTTAAATTTAAAAAATTGGAACAGGTGCCTGGAGTTGTGTGTGTGATAAGGTGAGGGTCCTCTCCTCACCGGGGCAGCGAGCCCACATCTTTGACCCTCAGCACACAGCTTCCTGGTGATACTTTTCGTATCATCTTCGCAGCCCGGTCGCACACTTTCAGAGGTGAGCACCCATACGCCTTGCTCACATCACTCAGCAGACTATATCAACCCGTCATCTTTCTTAAGTAGTTACGGCCACACACTGATAGGCCGTACGGTAGGAGGGGATAGTATTCTTGTGGTTAGTGGGGTCTGTACTGGGGAGTGAAGCAGCTTTTCTCATTCCTTCCCTAAGCACCTAAATTTCATCAAGAGGACACAAATAAAGTAACATTTTAAAGAACTTGGGCCCTGGAACTCATCCTTTGGGGCCACTAAAGAGTTAATTCTGTTCTGATATGAGAATTATGAGTCAGTGCTGTAAGGATTACACACAATGGATTTATAGCACAATAAGACATTTTTTCTTAAAGGACAAAAGTAGTGACTGGGGATGTTTCAGATGTAGAAATAACCATGTTAACCTCACTGCTTTTTAAACATTTACATCTGTGAATTGCAGAGGCTCAACGTAAAGCAGATTGCCTATATCCACTGAAAGCTATTTTGGCATGAGAAATTTCTCTTGCATAAAGCAAAACAGATGTGTGAGAGGGAAAAGCAAACTCTCCTATGGGTGTATCAACATTCAGACTAATATCGTTATCTCAGGAACCATATATTGTGTAAAGCAATGAATTTAGAATTGTGACCATACCGTGTCTCTAAAATCTTGATATAAAAAGCAGAATTTAGTATCTGATAAATACTGATCATTAATGCGGATGAAAAACTCAATGGTATATTCATATTTCACCCACATTTCTTTTAACTGGTGGGAGATCTGCCAATTGAACTAAACTTGCACCAGAGATTAAATATCTAGAATTTTTAGCCTCATGTTGCTGGGAACACGTGAATTTGGATCTGCTTGACTGTTTAAGTAATTAGGAAAAGAGTCACACACTTATCAGCAAGGAAGAGTACATGTGACCCTAGGCACATACGCTTGCACATTGGGATCCATGAACAAATCAACTTGGAAATAGCACAGGGCTCAAGGGTGGCCCCTTGAGGTGTGGTTGCACGTCCACAAAGTGGCAGGAAGGTGCTCAGCTACTGCTAGGTGCTGGGATTTGCACAACAAAAGCGCTAATTGGCTTGCAGGCCTCAACCTGGGAAGTACCTCAAGGTGGTGTCCCAGTGGGCAGGCTCGAAGGGCTGAGGAGGAGAAGGCATTACTTTAGGGGAGGGTGGACCAGCTCCTCAATAAGTGACCTAGCTGAAACCAGCTGGGAAAGCTGTTCAAGGGAACTTCACAAATATGATCGATATGTTAAAAAGTATGTGAGTTGGCTGTGCATGCATGAAATAGATTGGAAATGGTGACACAAAAGTCAAACTTGACCAGAGAGATATGAATGTTAACATGATTAAAATAACCCCAACTATTTAATATAATCATATTGAAGAAACAGAAATATTCTGTTCAAATACACACACACACCCACAACATATTATTGTAGCATTACGTCAGCTTAGAAAATTCAGCATTGCCCTCAGCATATGTGACTATAAGAGAAAATTGATTGTGTGATTAAAAAAAACTTCAAAATTATGAGTATACATAGAAATAAGTAAATATATTTCCACTAATGTTTTTCTGCACAAATTAAATTTAGACATGCTTTCTATTTGAAGTTGCACAAAATCTATCACTTAAAAAATCCACAGTGGGGATCTGTGATGCAGTACTACTCAAACCTCTACTTTTCTCATTTTGCATTTATTATGAGTATCAACAAAACAGATTTTTCTTTATTTTCTTCTAATTTTACTAAATACATTTTCTGAAATTGCATTCTAATATTTCAGATTGGTTGAGTGAGAAAAAATAATTGAAAAAAGTAAGTATCAAAAGCTCTAGTAAAAAATACATAAATAGCAGGTCCTCCCTGGTGGCGCAGCAGGTTAAAGCACTGCACTGAGAAGCTTAAACCAATTCTGCATGAGTTTGATCCCTGCCTGCCCCGGAGGAGATCCACATGGCCCGGCAGACCTCTCCTGACCCGCCCGCTGCTCCCCTCAGCAGTGTCCTGTGTCGATCTGCCTGTTCTGCTCCCCACTCTGTCTCTGGTGAATCCTCTCACCCTCCGCATCTCTGGCCTGTACCCCAGTTCTGTATAAACAAAATAAATCTTTAAAAAAAAATACATAAATAGTAATTCATTTAAAAAGACTGAGCTCCAAATATGGGTTCCGTGGATAAACAAAGGTTCCATGTTGCAAAAGGTTGATAGAGTGTTTTCATATTTAATTTTGTGACTACTTCCTCTATTTCATTGATTGGCAGTGATGCTAGAGATGCCTATAGGCCTCCACTTCTAAAGGAAAATATACAGTGCAAAAAAGTATGCTGGACAGGAAAATATTCATTGCTAATGAAAGGAACTGGCATCTGAATTTAATAGTAAGATGCCACTTGGAGTTGATATAGTTTTTCAACAGTATAGACACTTAAACAAATCAGGCTGAAATTATACATAACTCAGTGAATACATTTCAACTGTGATTAATCTCTTTTTACATGCACATGGGCAATCTCTTATGAACTATTCTAAAAAGCAACCCTATAAGGAAAAACAAGACTGTGGATCAAGAGGAATCGGCAAAGAAGCAATGAGGAGATTCCAATTCGGCCTTTGTCTAAGTTGCTCTGAACTATCACTGCACAAGACTTACTCTTATCTTCAGATATTCTCCCCACATGAAATGCCTGCTCCCTTCTTTTAATGACCTAGCTGAAAAGCCAATCTCCTTTCTGAAATCTTATGAGAACTGCATTTAGAAATATTCTTCCTCTCCTCACACAATTTCTTACCATTCCCTCCCCCAGCCCCAGTATACTGAAGAGTAACTGATATACATCATTGTATAAGTTTAAAGGCACATAACACAGCAGTTCAAGTCACATACATTGTGAAAGGATTACAATAAGTTCAGCTATATTCATCTTTCATCCATTCTTTCTCTAGTACTGGTTGAGCTCTTCAGCATCCACTGTTGCATATTAATCTTGAAGTGTGTCTACATTTTACTTTCTAATTCATTTGTATGTCCTTTGAGGACAAGGAATTATGGGTTATTGGAACTCTGAGTCATATTCTTTCCATTCTCATAGGAGCTTCTCTCACAGTGTGGTCCTGGCCCAGGTGTTTGATGAAAATAGAGCTTCAGTGAGCTTGCACTCTAAGGGCTGAAGACTGCTACATACAAGGTCCAGCGAGTGCTGGAATGAGTGAAATGAGTCAAATTAAGAGTGCTGGTTATGTTCACTACCAAAAACTATCTGTTAAAAATATAAAGGTACACAAATTTAAAAACTCCAAGCCAAAACAAAATTATAAACCAAATAAAAAACAAATTAAAGGTGTTAGTTTTATTTAATCTTATTTTTATATTTAAGCACCACCTTGGTGTCTTTTTGTGAAGCTGACTATATATGAAGTGTTATTTTAAAAATCTGTATTTTCTAATCTGACGATTATGAAGCAGGGCAATCCACCCCTCGTAAGCTCTAAGCAACAGCAATAATGACCATTATTGTTGCCCTTGTTCACTGACCCATTCAACCAATTGCTTCATTTTCTCCCCTGTTTGTGCTCCCCTCCTTTAACCCCAAACATCTGTGAAATCTTCCTATCTGCCTTGTGACTACTGGGGCTTGTATTTTATAATAAAAGCCTCGATGTTTGAAGCCACCTGGACATCAACATAAGCAACTGGAAATATAAATACAGCCTACAGAACATTTGCGGTCAGATCTGGAGGGACCAGTGGGTGAACTATAAGAATTAGTTAATAGGACTTGTATAAAATGGACCTGGAACAGAAATGAGTCAAAGTAAGATCCTTGACATAAAAGTAGGGATTCTCAGACCTGACATTTGGGATTAAGACATTCGCAATCCTGGATACTTCCATGGAGACTGAGACAAACACCTGAGAGATAAACCCCCATACCTAGGCTAGGGGCCTTATGTAAACGAAATGGTATTTAGCAGAATGGTGTTCTGCAATTGAGCTCTCTTGACATTTTAGTAGGCTTTTCAGAAATCTTACTTTCCTTGTGCTTAAATAGAAAAGAACCCATCAAACAGAGCTGCTCTTATTTCTAAGAAGGAAAATGGCTTCCAAGGGCTTTGCTTGATCCCCATATATCTAATTCCCCCTTCTCCTCTAGCCACCTGTTCAGTTCTCTTGCTGGCACTAACTTTATTCTGCTTTGCATTGTAAAGCAGATTGGAAGAGAAACAACAAAGAGAGAGAGAGGTAAGGGCCAAGGGGCCACGCACTTCAACAAGGAGTGACAAACACTGACAAATGTCACCAATGGACCAAGTCAGCTCCTCCTGAAAAGAAAGCAGGGCTTTGCAAATCAGAGGGCCACTGGAAGCCTACAGGGTGTTTTGAAGAAGAAAGCAGATTACATTTGGGAGAAATTCACTGATGGGCACAAACATTCATTTAAAAGTGCACTGTTACAGGTCTAGAGAAATAAGGTGATGATACTGCAGTTGATAACACAGTTGAAAGGATAAAAGATCCATATGAGAGTTTCCCAACCTCTGCATTATTGACTTTTTAGGTAGAAAATACTTTCTTTAATGGGGGCTGTCCTGTCCATTATCTGACGTTTAGTAACATCTCTGCTTCTATCTATACGATGCCAGTAGTTTCCCCATTCAGGCTATGCTCACCAAAAATGTCTCCAAAAATTGCCAAAAGTCCCCTAGGGGGTAGTGACAACCAATGATCCATACATACCAGGTGGGAAAGCTCTCAAAGAGAGGTTGTGGAGTGAAAAACACATAGGCAACAAGGACACATTATATGACAATACTCATGTGGCAAAGGTATTTTATATACCCACATGAACATTCCCATACACACTCATAAACCCATATTAGGCATCGACAGTGTTCTAGAAGAATAAAACTATTGGCAGCAGTCATCTCTTAGGAAGTGTCTGGGGGTGGGGTTATAGTAAATTTGCCTTTGTTTGTCCACTTGTCTTTTTTAACACAGTGAAAATGCAAATGTAGCTGGTGTTAAGATTATATAGTTTGTGAATGAATGGCTATTGAAGCATATGTAAATTACTCCTTGACAAAATGTAGAAATGAAGAGAAAGAGGGTTAGAGAATGAGGCAGAATTAAAGGAAGGAATTTTTAGGATGTGGGAAAATTGTGCACCGCTAAATTCTGTCAAGTTACAACATTTTATGAAGCATTATAAGCGGGAATGGATAACTTCTAGAATGCTTCCACTTATTAGCTCAAGACTTCAATAATGCTTTGCCAGCAATGACTTTCCCACTATAGTTAAATATGCATGAAATGATAGAATTTCTCTTTCTATTTTTCCACCGCATGTTTCTTTAATTTGTGTTCCTTTGGTGTGTGTACAGCTTTCTGTAACTAAAGTTCTGATGCCATTATAGAAACTGTCACTCTTCTGTGTTGGAACGACCTGAGAATAAAAGCTGACTGACTTGCGCTTGGTCTGGCATGGCTGGGTATACTGCAGGCATGTATTTGTTTTTCATTAATTTGTTTGTCATTTTTCTCCATGATCTATGGAATACTTATTTCCCCTGAAGCAAAAGGATCTGAAATGTCAGAGGTTTCTCTTGGTTCTGCTGGGGTAATGAATTGTTGAGAAAAAGAAATTTTTCTTCTATGCTATTTGATTGTGGAAGGAGACATTTTGTGACCTTTTGTTATTTTACAGTGATAATGAATTTCCTGACAAACGTGGAAACTTTGGACTTCTTTATTAAAATAATAAGGTTTGAGGAATAACTCTGACCTAGACCTTTGTAGAATTAATCAGATACAGATTTTGGAAAAATTGATGAGTTTGGTCTTTACTGAGACATTCTAATTTATTCTTGTCACCGAGGCAGTACACAGATCTATACCACATAAAACATTAAACAATTAACTACAGACCCAGGTCCCTGAACAGAGATTTAGACGTACTGCGTGGGAGGCAGTCTGGGCTCACGGACTTTCAGTTTGATACTGGTGTTGCTTTGGTTCCCTTTTCTTTGTTTTGTTTTTCCTTTAAATTGTAAAATTAATAAATTTTTAGCAAATCTGGTTTATGGTGAACAAAATGAAAAAATGTAATAAAAAATCAACCATAATTGCATTTTCCAAAGCTAAGGGCCATTATGACATTTAGTCTTATCTTCCTAATTGTGTTTGGATGTCTGTTTATATATATATATATACACAATTGAGATGATACTGAATATGAAATTTTATATTTTGTGTTTTTACTCTTAAATATGGTAGATGTTTTGTCAATTTAAAGGAAAACTGTAGAGAGTCCTTCTTAAACATTCCAAAGGCACCAATTCATGAAGAAAATATAGCTTATCCAGCTCTACCCTTTTGTTCTAAATGAGGGAAGTAACTAACTCCGTTTTTCAGAGTCTCAGAAATTATAGACATTTTATGCTGTTGTTTCTGAAAGATGAGAAGAGGAAACAAGCTTGCTGTAACTGGGATGAGGCCGGACCCGAGGCCCAGCTGCGTGAGGATGCACTGTGTCCCCTGGGCGGTAGCACTAGGTCTCTGTGACTGGCCAGCAGGTGTCTAGTAACTTCTCTGACCATCCAGATGCATGTATGGGAGGAAAAGGGCTACTAGGGGAACCCCACCGCCAGATACCCAGCACGAACCTGGGGACTTTACCTCCTTTCCACACGGATGTAGTGTTACAGGTCACCCCAATGTGAACTGGGGTTGCCTAGCTGTGGGTCCTCACCCACGCACTTAAGATTCAATCGTACTGCAGGCACACACACAAAAGTTTGATAATGGATTTATTTACCAGGAGAAAGGTAAAGGAAAAACCCAGGGAAAGAGAGAGAAATACAAGTTAACCAGAATGTCCTACAAGTTCTGCTGACTTGGACTCCACCAGCACACTGAAAACCAATCGAGAGCCAAAAGACCAGCTGAGAACCACCAGGCCAAGAGACCCCAGAGCCCACATGTCCAGTTTTATCCTAACCTGGCTGCTCAGCTCTGCCCTCATATCCCAGAGTGCTTCTCCTTAGTGTTGATGGGATTTGTAGTTCCAGTATCTGGAGTGGGGGTGGAATCCATGAAACCTGTACCTGTTACAGTAGTACAGCTTCCACCTGTCTCCCCCTTCCTTCTCTCCAAAGGCCCCATCCCCAGTACTCTGCAAGGTCAGAGGAGGTACCTGAAAGGAATCAGAACCTGCAGCCCAGGCAGGGTCTCAAGGAGAATTTGGGGAGCAGAAGTCAGCTACTGCATTTTTGAACTGGGAACCACCTCCTGGGTAGATATTCAGTTCAGTGCCATTGTGGGGGAAGCGTGGATTTTCTTTCTGAATTCTGACAGAATAAGAACATTAGGAAGCAAAGAAAAAGGAATACGTTTCTGAGATGAGTTCTAAAATCGTCCTGCCTTGCTGGTTTGAGTTTAGTTTGAATTTTTTCATCGAATATTGCGTAACTTCAGGATCAGAAAACAACTTGGCATTTGGATAACGAGAAGAGAATGTAAACTTTGTCTACCTAGCCTCAATGGAAACTCAACAGGAACTAGAAACACATAAAACTGTTCTGAAATTTACGGTCTTGTCCCTGACTTTAACCTCATTGACAGTGTGAATCTGCCAGGGCTGCTGAGGCTGCAGGTCAGATACCTGCGTGTGTTTTCTGAAGCAGGGAAGCAATACCAGGATTCTAACCCTCTTGAGGTAGGGTCAGGTGAAGGTAGAAAAAAGAGGATAATTGTTCTCAAAGCATCTCATGGGTTGCAGTGCTGCATCTCGAGTACATCTTTCTCTTGCTCATTTCTAGAAATAAACCAGCCCACAGGCAATCAAAGTTTTCAGGAGTGTTCACAAACAAGCACAGGTCAGGAGTGTGTTTGGTTTATCAGTGAGAGGAATTTAAACTCAGTTGGTTTTTAATTCAACCTCATCACCAAAACTTGATGAATTGTCATGACTTATCTAAAAGAAAGCAGATAAAAGAAGAACTGATGTCATCTTTGGAGCTGCCAAAACAGCAACAATTTGGAAAGTGATGTTTTAAAAGGGGAGATGTACAATTATGTGTGTGTGTGTGTGTGTGTGTGTGTGTGTAAACTAGTTCTCAGATTTGCTTATATGCTCTTCCAAGTATCTGGTGATTTATATACATTTCTTTCCATTCTTTTCTAATTTGGTTTGCACTCAATATTTTTCATTTTAAAAGAATGTGTATTCACTTGAACTCAATACAGGATAAATGTTGCTCTTTATAATTCATGGGCAGATTAAGAAAAATATAACCACAAACCAATTTGAAAATATGGTTGAAATTAGAACAAGGGAAAGTGTTAGGTTTTTTTTCTGTTTGTCTCTAACATTAAAAAATTTTAAACACAGGTTGTTTATAGTTAGAAATTAAGCACTATATTCTAACTCGTCTACAAAAGAACACAAATCCAATCCTCAACTTTTAAAATGAAATTTTTGTGTATGTAATTTTTAGTGTGTATTCACCTATATTACAAATAATCCTTGGGCTGAGTTTCTCTCTTTCTACTTTTAATCTTATTTTCTCTTTTTAAATCTTTTTTTTTTTTTTAAGATTTATTTATTTGTGCATACAGAGCTAGGGTACAGGCCAGAGGCTCAGGGGCAGTGAGAGGCTTCACCAGGGACAGAGTGGGGAGCAGAACAGGCAGATCGAGGAAGTACACTGCTGAGGGGAGCAGCGGGTGGGTAAGGAGAGGTCTGCCACACCATGTGGTCACCTCCAGGACAGGCAGGAATCGAACTTATGCGAAAGCGGCTTTAGATTCTCAGTGGCTGTGCCCCAACCCGCTGCGCCACCAGGGAGGGCCCTTATTTTCTCTTTTGAGAAAGGATCTAGTAGTCAGATAAGAACAGGATTATTTTCTGAAAGATGTTTTTATAATGTAATATAAAGAGTCTGAAATAAATTCTTGTAGTCATAGTAACTGTGACTACCTGTTCAACTCACTGTAAATTTATATATGTGTCACACACAAATAAACCTGAGTCTCTTTAACTTGCCACCAATTAAGCTAACCTATATTTTACTTTATGAACAAAGCTTAGCGTTTACAAATCAAGTACCTCTGATATCTAATTCCTTTTGTAAAGATAAACATGAAAAATAAGCCTAACCTCAATAATAATCAAAGACATCCAAATCTAAATAATACATTACACACAAATTGGAAAATGTTTAAAAGAATGCCAACAGGGTCCTCCCTGGTGGCGCAGCGGGATAGAGCACAGCACTAAGAAGCTAAAGCCACTTCAGCATGAGTTCAATCCCCACCCTGAAGGTGACCCACATGGCGCGGCAGACCTCTCCTGACCCCCCAAGATTCCCCTCAGCAGTGTACTTCATCAGTCGGCCTGTTCTGCTCCCCACTCTGTCTCTGGTGAATCCTTTCTCCACCCGTGTACCTCTGGCCTGTTCCCCAGCTCTGTATGCATAAATAAATAAATCTTTAAAAAAAAGAATGCCAACATACCCTATAGTTAAGATTCTAATAAATACAAATTCTCAAATAGTAATGGTAGTACTGTCAATTCACACAATATTTCACAGAAGAAACTGGATCACATATCTCAAAGGATCTTCAAAATGCACAAGCCTTTAACTTGGGGATTTCACTTTTATACTTTATTCTCTAATGTCTAAATAATGGAAGGTCTTTGCAGATTTACTTTTATTAATGAAAACTCAAAAATATCATAACAAATGTAAAAAGAGGGTGATGGTTAAGTATTTCCCTATGTTAGAATGGGAGACCCACATCATGGGGTGCCGTGCCATGCAGCATTAATACAAGAATGTGTTTTGTGTTTGATCCTCCTAACAAATCTTTGATTGTTACACAAAAACTTGAAAGGTGAAAAGTTCTACACCTAATGATGCTAAAAAAATATCAATGAAGTAATATATATCACATTATTCAGACTTTACTACAGCATGTGTGCACCACCACACTGACAGCAGTGAGTGAAGAGGGGAGAGAAAGACAGAACAGGCAAAGCACACTCGCCTATTAACAATGCTTATTTTGGGGTGCCAGGACTGTGGGGTTAGGGTTTTCACCTTTATCTCTGAACTTTTCTGTGTTTTTCAAAATTCCTAAACTATGAAAAAGTCTTCCGTGTATTACTTGCATAAAAAAAAAAAAAACAAACTTCCCATCGCATGCAGGATTAAGTCTATTACTGTGACATTCTACACTTATCTTACCCATCTTCTGTTCTTTGCCTCTCTCTTTTTCCCTGAAAAGGTTTTCTTCTTCACACACACTTTTCCTTTCCTCACATGTGTCAGTGTCCAAGGAGTGTCTTTTCCACCTTGGTAATCCTTCCTTTCTCATTCAAAGCCAGCCTTCCTTCCCTACATGAATTAGCCTGTATGGTTTGCCTTCCCTCCCTGACAGAGCAGTTCTGTCTCCAACTCAGAGAAAATGACAAGACATTGATCAAGTATAACCTGCCACATCTTCTGCTGCTGTATTTAACTGTTATTTGACTTTCTTTTAACTTTCTATATGCTTTTGCTTTCTCTCCAAGTAGATTAGAACTCCTTAGTATTTTTCATAGTCTAATTCAACAAAGTGGGTGCCTATGGTAGTGAAAATAATGTTATCTGGGGGCCCTCCCTGGTGGTGCAATAGTTTAATCCACAGCACTATGAAGCTAGTTGCAGCCACTTTAGTGCGAGTTTGATCCCCACCCCTAGGTGACCCACATGGCGCAGCAGACCTCTCCTGTCTCCCTGCTGCTCCCTTCAGCAGTGTATTTCAGTTGATCTGCCTGTTCTGCTTCCCACTCTGCCTCTGATGAACCCTCTCACCTCTGGCCTGTATCCCAGTTCTTATGCATAAGTAGTTAAACCTTTAAAAAAAAAAAAAGCCTTCCACTTAAAAAAAAAAAAAGAATATAATGCCCTCCCAAGATGGCCTCAGAATATTAAATACATGATATTATGTAGCAAAGGGGAATGAAGAATGAAGGTGTAGATAGCTAGCCTTAAAATAAGGAGATTATCTGGATTATTTATGTGGGTCTAATATAATAGCAAGAGTGTTTAGCAAACAGAAGAGATAGAAGGGCTGAGTTGGAGAAATGATAAGGAAAGCAAAGTTGGAGCAATGTGCTATGAAAAGGACTCAACCTCCAAATATGGAGGAAGGAGGCCCTGGCCACACAATGCAGGCAAGCCTTCGCAGGATCCAGCCTCTGGAGGCTCTTTTTCTAGGAGCCTGAAGACAGCCTCCAAACCAACTCCCTGGATTTTTGTCCAGTGAGAGCCATGTCAGACTTTTAACCTAAAGATTGTAAGATTAAACATTGTTTTAAGTTATTAAATTTATGATAGTCTGTTCCAGTAGTAACAGAAAATGTTAAATATTATTTCCCTTTATTTGCATTAAAATCAAGAAAGATAAAATAATAAGCACATTTAAAACTTCACTTTTTGAGGATGACTATCCTAATCACCCCCAGAGGCTCTCACTGTTTATTTTTCCTTATGCTAACATGTTCAATCTATACTGCTTATCAATTGTTCTCACGTGATTTTATAAACGAGTTAATATCGGCCCTCCCTGGTGGCACAGCGGGTTAAAGCACAGCACTAAGAAGCTAAAGCCACTTCTGCATGAGCTCAATTCCCACCTGCCCTGGAGGAGATCCACATGGCGTGGCAGACCTCTCCTGACCCGCCCACTGCTCCCCTCAGCAGTGTACTTTGTCGATCTGTCTGTTCTGC
>NW_004567108.1:34345654-34366624 GCF_000260355.1 Condylura cristata | reverse complement strand
AAAAAAAAAAAGTGTTAACGTCATTTACTGGGCATATGTATTTTCTTCTGACTCAAAGGCTCTTCAGAAGCTTGGGCCATGTATTTATTCCCTAGGTATTCCTGCCAGAGATGACGAACTTTAGTCTATAAATGCCTAATTATTAACATCTTACATTATGGGTCACTTAAGGCAGACCATGTACTCCATTTCCTACAGCTTACTTCTCACAAGTGTCTTTACAAGTTTTATTCCAAGTACGTGATAGAGGAGAAAAAAAGGGATAAAGAGGAGGACGAGTAAGACTAAAGCTCCTGCTCCATCATATAAAAAAAAGTTTTTTTCTTTCAATAGTAGAGAAAATTAGTGTGTCTTAGTTTTTTGTTTTTAAAGATTTATTTATGTTTGCAGATTTATGCATACAGAACTGGCCAGAGGTGCAGGGGTGGTGAGGAGGATTCACCAGAGACAGAGTGGGGAGCAGTACAGACAGACTGATGAAGTACACTGCTGAGGAGAGCAGCGGGTGAGACAGGAGAGGTCTGCTGCGCCATGTGAATCAGTTCCAGGGCGGGGGATCGAACGCACATTGAAGTGCCTGTGGCTAGCTTGCAGTGCTGCGCTTTAAGTCACTGTGCCACCAGGGAGGACCTGTCTTAGGTTTCTAAGGAAAAGAAATTAAGGATTCCTCAGGTAAGATTCATAAACATTAATATTATACCTAAGGATACCTACCCAAAAGACACAAAAACACTGATTGAAAAAGATACCTGTACCCCCATGTTTATTGCTGCTTTAATTTACAATTGGAAAAACATGGAAGCAGCCCAAATGCCCAAAAGTAGATGACTGGATTAAAAAGATGTGGTACATATATACAATGGAATATTACTCAGCAACCAAAAAAGAGAAACACATGTCTTTTGCAGCAACTTGGATGGAGTGGGAAAAGATCATGCTTAGTGAGATAAGCCAGAAAGAGAAAGAAAAATACCAGATGGTTTCACTCATAGCAGGAGTATAATGGACCAGGCGAGAAAATAACAAAAATAATGAACAACCATATACCAGAGACATTTTGCGGGGGTGGAGTGGGGAATGGGATCAAAAACGGGGGATGTGGGGAGGGAAGTGCACAGGATTATGGTGATGGCACACGGGTGACTTGGTGATGGGAAACCCGCAGGGATTACAGTTGATATGGGGAAAAAAAATGTACAAAATGATGTAAAAATAAACTTTTGTAAAATAAAAAATATATATATATATACCTAAGGGAGTCCTAGAATGTTCTGACTTACTCTTCAGTGTCTTACGCAATGTTATACATTTGTTTTAGGTGGGAAAAAAAATTATTTTAGCCTTATATATAAGCATCATAAAACCCTTTAAAAAGTGACCAGATTAGTCAATATTTAGGAAGTGGATTTGCTATACTTTAATTCTTGAATATACCCCATTAAATTTAGTGATATTTTATGACTTCCTAGAATCTCATCATTAATTCTTTCAAGAAATTGGTATGTATTTATCTTTACAGACTATAAAACAGCAGAATTGATGTAGGAAGATGTTTGATCTGTTTGGGAGAGAAAGGGTGGAGTCTGGACATCCCAAGTCTTGCACAGCTCCAGCTCGGGCTATGCAGTAGGCTCCAGAGTAGAGGGTAGGATGGACCCAGCTACTGGATCTGAAAGGGGCAAATTGGATACTTTTGTGCTGAGTATCAAAATCACCATAGGCCTTTTAATCAACTAGAATTACCAGGCTATTCTTGGCTCCACCAGAATTAAAGAAAAATAAGCAAATAAATAAAGTGGTCAGTTAATAATCCTGGAGTAGTAGTGGGGGGAAAATAAAAGATTATGTGTGATGGGGCCCTGGGCAAGTAAACCACATGTTGTGGGCAGAAGGGAGATGGTGAGGGAGCTGACCTTGGCTCGATGCCCTTCACCCAGAGCAAGGGCCAGCCTGAGCCCTTCAAGTCAGCTTCTGTTGTCTGGCCCTGAGAAACCTTAAAAAAGGCATTTACGCTGATTTCTGCAAACATAAAATTGGGGCACAGGGATTTGCCATTTCTATGTAGGCTGGGTCTGTGGTAAGGATTAATTAGTGTTTTTTAAATGCTGTGGGTTTGGTTTGGTTTATTTATTTTCTCAGGATGAAAGCCAGTCATGCCAGCACCAAGTGTTAACAGAGTGGGCTTGATGTGTGTTACTTGAGATGCCCTGTGTGAAGTGGTTGGAGGGGATATGGGGCTTGCGGGACTGCCTCTGGCATCAAAACGGCCACATTTCCAAACATGCTTTAGCACTCCCCAAAGTGAAGGAGGCAGAATAAAAGCCAGTGAAAATTAAAAAGGAGAACAGTTATCTGTGTTTAGACTCTCTGATTGAGGGCATGTAACAACCCCACCAAGGAAAATTTGGCGAGCCACTAAAGACAAATACTGGCAGCTAGGGAAGACACAAAATCCTGCAGGTTTGTGACAAGCTGTAAAATGAGCTCCTACTTGACATAGAGAAAAGAACCGTAACTGAGGCGGGCTGGGCACCCGGCGGATGTCCCAGAACTTCCCGCACGCCAGCCTCTCTGAGCCGGAAGAGGAGGGCGGGGAGGGCGGGAAGACCTCCAGTCCCATAGAACCCCATGGCTCCCCAGATACTATAGTTTCACAGACTATAAATGGTTTTTATAAATTAAATCTTATGTCTTTATTCCTGATTATGGGAATAATATTCTAAACATTAAAAGTAGATACAGAAAGAAAAATGTAAAATACATAAAGTAGAAAGTGCTGATACTCCTCTCCCCATCCCAACCGCTAGAATATAATTGCTATTAGTTGTTGTCTGGACATATTTTGGGAAATTGCTACAATTGTCCCTAACTTATAAGCAAGGAAATAGATAATTCTGGAAATTTATGCACAGGAAGTCAAACCTACGTTTTTCTGACATCCCAGAACTCTGTGGGTTACATTAAACCCCTATTGCCCAGTCCCGCATCCTCATCCCACACTATTACAGGCACCAATAAGGTTTCCACAGCTAGCTTTATAAACAAGCTGCTGTCATTCACAGTCAGATTACATGAGAACCCACAAAGCTAGTGTCACCCCCAAAGCTAGTGCCACGATTAGACCCAGTTTTCCAGCCTCATTTAAATGCATAATGCTCTATGGATGTGCCATTATGTGATGTGACTATAACAGAGCTCTGGGTGCCTTTTTCCCCTTAAGTGTGGGACAGAAAGCAAAGAGACCCCTGAAATCACTAAGATGTAACTTATGTTTGAGGCCTAGATGCAGAGACGCCTGAGTCTCAGCTGTTACTTATTAGCTCTGTGTGATCCAGTGCTTTAGTGTCTCCATCTGGATTTGGAAAAGGCTGGACAAACTGATGACCGCCATGCTTCCTAGCCTCTAGGGACTCAGCCATCCCATCTAATTCTTTATTTGACTCAAAATCTAATTTCAGACTGCATGATGGAAAGTTGGGTCTGTGCTGCTACTTTTCAAACAGGCCCAGAAAGAAACGAATGTGTTTTGAAAATAATGTAGGATATTGCTCTTGCTAGATTTATTCTAATTAAAATCAGTAGATGATAATCAACTTAAATGACTAATTTATTAGCATGCATTCTTTCAATATGTGTAAGGCACCTACATATAAGACACTGATGAGCAAACTCTAGAGATGAAATCTTGTCCTCTTTATGAGTCTGGATGGGGGGAAATACATGCATGAGTAATTGCAACTGGGGGCAGCAGGGCTGAGTATCCCAGGATGCTGTAGCAAAACTCAAGTTTAAGGGGCAAAGAAGGACCTCATGGGGAGTAGGAATGTGAACTGCCCTAAAGGAGAGAAAGTGGAGCAGGATAATATGACCGAATTGAAGCCGCATTTGCAAGGGAGCTGAGCGCCTGTTTGAGCTGAGTGACTGAGGCTGTGGAGGGAGGCTAAGCAGTCTGCCCTGGCTGTGGCTGCAGAACTACCAACATCCACCAGGCAGAGGGGTAAGAGGTGGTGTCCAGGCCCTCTTCTATATCAGTTTCCAACAAAACTTAAAACCTAACTGACTTAAGTAATTACAATTGTGCTTCATACATCACGGTCAGTTGGTATCTACTGATAAAATACTCTGGAAATGTTGGGAAATGGATTTGAGCCTGGATCTATAAGGGAAAAGGACACAGCTCCAAACACTCAATGCAGACGACTCTTGGATCTTGAGTACAGCTCTGACAATTTTACCACAGAAAGAGTGTCTGTGAGAGAGGAGAGGAAGGGAAGACTGTTCTTTTACCCTGTAATCATGAGCAGAAATAACATCTCATTATAACTTTTATAGAGAAGAGGCCCTTTAAATGAAATAGTAACAAAGCTGTACAGAACCACTTTGAAGACTTGGCCTTTGGTGGTGAGGAAAACGCTCACATCTGTCATTGCCCTTCATCTGTAATCATGCTTCTCCCAGCAGAATACGAGTGCTGTAGATGTGTATACATGTATATGCTAACAACTGAGTTTGCAGACTGCCAAGGTAGGCTGTGGTATTAGACAGGCTATGGTCATTACCTCAGACCAGCCCAGGTCAGGCCTGAGGCTTGCAGGATGGATGTGCATATATATATATTCATTCCCCTCTAAGGCAAACTAATGCCTTTTGAAATTATTTCTCATGGTCTGAGTCATGCTGGCTAGAACCAAAGGAACAGAGCTTGGAACTGAACCTCCTCAAATGATGCCAAGCGGAATTCACACCCACAGGATCTCAGGCATTACTTGGGATCACAGATGCTCCCATCATTAGGATGTTTCCAGATTTCCCATAAAACAACTTTTCTGTGCCATCCTGATCCCTCAGGCTCTCTTACAGGTTTCTTCCTCAGCCCACCCTATATTGTAGATGAAAAACACCAAGTCTAGATCAGCTGTCTAGAAAGAAGTATTTCAAAGATATGGGGGAATGAATTCTTAGGATCTATTCTTAGAATAGTAGGAGAGATGAAAAAAAGGTACTATCTGAACTGAGACCAAAACACACCCAAGGTTACCTCAAAACAAAGAATGCAAAGGTGAATAAAGTTTCCTCAAAGCACACAGGAAAGCAATTACAGCCCACACATCTCATCTAGCACATGGGGGTAAGGGGAGGGGAGATAAAAGTGGAGCCAGATTTGAGACACCATGAGGCTCAGGGCCAGTGAAACAATGAGAGGGAACTTATTAACAGGTGCTAGCATGAAGCACAGAACAACAAAAAGAGGATGCACTGGACTCAGGGGAAGCCAGGTCGGTGAGTCCAGGGTCTTTATAAACTGTGTTTGCCCGCTTAGGAGTTCTGGGGGAAAGGAGTGAAGAGTGTAAGAAAATCCTACCCCATCTCTTCAGATAGGTATTTATAATGCAGGTGAAGAGCAGAGTGAAGTTGAATAAGTAGTTTCAAACAACTGTATATGATAATGTTAATTAAAACTGAGAAGTGATTTGTTTTATTAATATATTTTTACTTAGGCACAAAATATAAAATATAGCTTCAGGGGCCCTCCCTGGTGGTGCAGCGGGTTAGAGCTAAAGCCACTTCCACATGAGTTCAATCTCTGACCGGGAGGTGACCCACATGGCGTGGCAGACCTCTCCTGACCCGCCTGCTGCTCCCCTCAGCAGTGTGCTTCGTCCATCTGCCTGTTCTGCTCCCCTTCTGTCTCTGGTGAATCCTCTCACCCCCCTGAACCTCTGGCCTGTACCCCAGTTCTCTATGCATAAATAAATAAATCTTTTTTTAAAAAAATGCAGCTTCAGGATTTAAAAGGAGAGCATGAATTGTCATCTTGAG
The DNA here is from genome assembly GCF_000260355.1 of Condylura cristata. Classification (NCBI taxonomy): domain Eukaryota; kingdom Metazoa; phylum Chordata; class Mammalia; order Eulipotyphla; family Talpidae; genus Condylura; species Condylura cristata. Next base: position 34,360,804 of record NW_004567108.1, on the reverse strand, counting down.
GTATTTTTAGGGTCAGGAAAGGCTGAGACAATATGACAATGATCTATTCATCATTCATTAATAATAAATATTTACTGAGAACTTACTATGATGGAAGGCTCTGTGCTATGCACTGGGCATATGGTAGTAAGTTAAAAAGATTTAAAATGGGTATAGAAGGAACATATCTAAAGATAATAAAGACCATATATGACAAAGATATAGTTAGCATCATATTTAATGGGAAAAAACTGAAGGCTTTTACTCAGGTCAGGAGAAGGATGTCCACTCTCACTACCATTATTTAACATAGTATTCAACGTCCTGGCCAGAGCAAATAGAGAAGAAATAAAAGCTATCTAGATTAGAAAGGAAGAAGAAAAATTACATGCAGATGACATTATAATATATAGAGAAAACATTAAATTTAAGACTATACACACACAAAAGTTAAAAATAATAAATGTTTATAGTAAAGTTGCAGGCTACAAAACAAATACATAAAAATCAGTTGCATTTCTATAAGTAAACAGTGAATTGGCAAAAAGAGAAATGATAGAAACAATACCACTTACTATCACCTCAAAAAGAACAAAATAACTTGGAATAAATTTAACCAAGGAAGTGAAGGACCTAAACACTGAAAACTACAGGACACTACTGAAAGAAACTAAAAGGACACAAAGAAATGGAAGACACTCCATGCTCATAAGTTGGAAGAATCAATATTGTCAAAATGGCCCTTTCCCCTAAAGCCATATACAGATTGAATGCAATCTCTAATAACATCCCAATGGCATTCTTCACAGAATTAAAACAAAAATATCCTAAAATTTCCACGAAATCACAAAAGACTTAGAATATCCAAAACACTGAAAAAAATGAACAAAAATTGAGTTATCATGCTCCCAGACTTCATTACTGATCACATGATTCTATTATTATTTGAATAATAAACAGTTGCCTCCCTCCCTTCCTTCCTGTAGCCATATTAATGGATGTAAATGTTATAGTTCTTTGATTTTCTTTTTTTTATGTTTTACAGCAGAATATCCAGGTTTAAGGTAGATCCTATGTCCCCTGGGATGTATCTGTGTGTACCATCCTTTGGGCTTTTACTATTAGTACCCTAGTCACAACCCACCAAGGGTATATGGCCAAGAAAAGACATCTAACTCTACCAATAGAAAAGGCTTGAGGAGTCAGGAAGAAAAAGAAAAATATCAGATGCTTTCATTTATAGGAGGAATGTAGAGGAAACAAATAAGGGATCAGGGAAAACAAAGGTAATTATAATAAATTAAAAATCAAAACCAACAGACAATTATAAATCACAGACATTCTGCAGGGGGAGAGGAAAGAGAAGGATCAAAACAGGGATGGGAAGAGCACAAGGGACTGTGTTGATGGCACATGGGTGAACTGGTGATGGGGATTTCACAGGGGCAACACCTGAGAGGAGAAAGCACACATTGAACAAGAATGGTGTCAAAGAAAAGATCACAGCAGGTTACACTGAGGACCCTGCAGTAAGCAGCCCTGTGGCTGTGTTATCCCAGGGTATAGTTCTCACAACCACTTCTGATGCCAAGACAAAATACAGGTCAGTGAGTGAAGGGGGCCTTAAGGCTTTTTGCTTGTAGATGGAACTTAGAGGGCGAGAATAGTTTATTACCTTTATAATGTGGGCAACATATTCAACATGTCCCTTTATGTTATACTGGGTTCTACAGTGCATTAGATTATTCAAAAGTTTTACAGACCAGCTCTATTCTGACGTAGCCACCCTCAAAGACTCTGACATGACTAACTCCTGGTCTCATGAACCAGTTACAGACTGGAAAATGTCATATTCTTTAGAGGTGGTGAGACAGAGAAAAGTTTAAGAACCAATGATGTAGTAGCTTTTCAGTAACTAAGGGGATTTGCCACTGCTAATCAACTCATTTCCTAGCACCTTGTAGGTGCTAGACCAATAACAATAAATAAATAAATAAGCAAGGTGACTGAGTTTAAGATTTCTATTAGCCATGTAAAAGAAAAAAGAAATGAAATGAATATTAATAACACATTTAATTAAGTATATCCAAACTATTTCCAAATCAACAATAAAAATATTCTACCAAGGGCTGGGCATTTGTGTTGCCTGATGAAAAGAAAAGATAAGTAAGGCAAAGACCATCATTCCCAAGAGCTGTTCAGTTTAGTGGAAATGCAGGCACATACAGAGAATTTGGGGTGTGTGAAGTGGAGACATCACCAAGGGAGGGAGGAATGGCCACCCCCAGGGCTTCTGGAAGGCATTCACAGAGGCGGTGTTTGTACTGGGTTTTAAAGAGTGATGTACAGCTGTGGAGAGACAGATGCTTGTGGCACAAGAAATAGTGTATTCAAGAGTATATACAAGGACATATATGTTTGGAATAGCAAGTGTCTGGTAGGGTAAGAAAATGGCAAGGAGAGCCTGGGGGAGTGAGGCTGGCGTGGTGAGCTGGGCTCAAACCACCAGTGGCACAGTGAAGACTGCTGTAGGGTCGTGCTCTGAGCAGCGAGATCTCACGGCAGGTTGTAGCACAGATTGGAGAGGACAAAGGAGAGTCAGGACAAAGCAGGTTACAGTATGTCTAAGGAGCAGACGTGAGCAGCAAATGAATGAAGGGAATGTAAGAGTACTATTTTATAAAAGGAGATTCAAGATGAGCATTATGATGTGACCTGGGCAACATGCCTAATAATTAGAGCTTCCTAGACCCAAACTCACTGTTCGAGGGACATTAGGAAGCCAGGCGTGATTTTACACTGGACGATTACATAGAGAGCACGAAATGGCCTCTTTCCCGGAAGGAATCAGCAGGGTGCCCCCTGGGTTGATTTAGGCAATAGGAATCAGTCTAAATTGCCCGAAGTTAGCAAAGTCCTGTTGGTGAGACCCCACAGGAGCTGGGCACACCTGGCCAACCCATCATAAAATGGGCTGGCATATTTGAAGTTGAGTTTTCTGGAAGAAGGCTGTGCTCAGGTAAGAACAACAACATCACAGCTATGGTGAAAAGGAGTCTCTCAGGTCCCATTGGTTCTCTTAAAGATGGGAATGCTGGGGCCAGGAGAGTTCACTAGCTCTGGGTCTCACAGCTGGTGAGTGGGAGAGCCCAGAACAGAATTTATCCTCGGTGGCACCAAGGCCATGTGATATCAGTACAACAGATGCCATGGAAAACTGCTTACCTGGATAGCAAACCCAAGTGAAAAAAGAGAATGTCAGACTAGAGACATACTAAGCAATAAAGCCCTCTTTGTAAGCACAAGAGACCTGGTTTAGTAAGGATGGAAAGGAAAGGCACTCACAGGGCGAGATGTCCACAAAGTCTGGGTCGATGTTATGCAGCAGCTCCACCCTGGGGGACGGGCTTCCTTCACTAGAAAAGTAAAAATTTAAGAAACATTAGTTTTTCTCTCAAGTGGGTATGAGTTATTTTAATACTTCCTTTCCTTGTATTTATAAGAAATGACACATTTGATAGTTAACAAATTTGTCATGAATGTAGGTCTGTAAAATCTGCTTAGTGCATCTTCAAGAAGTCACCACTAATCTACATTATAATAACAACTGAACTTTAAGTAAAAACTTCAGTGTCAAGCACATGACAATTAACAAGAGTCTGGGATCCTTTGCAATCAGTTAATGGGGCTGTATTTAAACGAGACCATTCTCTGCAGTGTAGAAATGCATATTCGAGTCATCTTGTATAGATTCTATAATGAACACTCTCAGGGAGATGAAGAAAGAGCATCTGCCAAGATGGTGGCATCAAAACAACAGATGAAAATGACACATATATTAGCCTATATCAGAAAAATTAATATCTTCCATACCCACATTTGCAACATAGGATTTATGCAAATACATGCAACATATAAATACATGCAAAATAATGACACTTCTAACATTTAAAAACAATGTACACACAAATATAACCACAGCCCCTGTATTTGCACTAAAAAGAAAGAAGATCACTTAGTCTATTTCTTCCTATTGTAAAGAGGATGGGACATAGTAAACTATTGATGAAATATTGGGTTGTATGATTCCCAAAGCAGTGTTCTGAAATAACTGGGAGTATAAACACTAACAAATGTCTGTGGGATAGACATGAGATATCTAGCTCAGAACAAATGAAAGTCCTTTAAATTGAATATATTAATTTTAGTGTTCTATATGATTTTCTTGTTCCTCCCTGCTCCATAAACCACAGACTAGAAGTAGGAGGGAAGGATGTTACTGCCTAACCCAAGGTCACAAAAATTTACTCCATTGTTCTCTTCTAAGATTGCTATAGCTTTAGCTCTTAATTTTCAGGTTTATGATCTATTCCAAGTTAATTTTTGTGACTGCTACAAAATGGGAATCCAATTTTGCGACTTTGCACATGGTCAAAGCACCACTTACTGAGAACTTTTCTTTGTCAATTGAATTACTTGGCACCCTTGTCAAAATGCAGTTGACTGTAAAACACAGCTTAGGTTGAGAATCACTCATCTTGAGTCTCAATATGAGTTCTAAATTCTCAAATTACTTTCTGTATAGTAAAACCTACAGACTGATTATAGGCATTTATGTAAAGGGTCCACGTATAATGACAATGGCCTCCATGAAGGGATTCCCAGTGTCTCAGTAAGTACTTTGAGATGACTTCTTACAACCAGTCTTTCTGATAAACCATTGCATAGAGGTAGAAGTACCCGGAGCACAAATTTTCAGCGTATGACACAATTTCTTCCTTAAAGGTGTGTGTGTCAAAGTAGTTGGAGGGAGAAAAAAGTGTGATTGTAAGAACAGTTTTTAACGATATGAACTGTTTTCACAACAACCTGTGGATAAATAGTAGCCACATTAAACTCAGAATTATAGGATTGATTATTACAGGATTGATTATTGCTGTATTATCATAAGTGTCATTTCCATCATACATATATATGAAATACCACAAACTTACACTATTTCTGTGATTCTCTTGTACAATTAAACTGTCCTAAAATTCCATTTATATACAACCAAAGCACTTGGAAGTGAAAATTGTCAGCTGCTTCAATAGTGTATAATATTCCTTCTAACCAGCTCCAAAGGCTCACTCTCATACGCAATAAAACATTGTCTTTCAGAGCATAGCTGTTTGGGATATACTTCTCAACTCCACAAGTTACTGGTGATATAAACATGACCCTTGTTTTTCTCACTTGCAGATTGTGAATGAAAGTATTTGTTTATAGGGTTAAAAGGATTAAATGAGGCAATATATGTAAAGCACATGGTACTTGGGATATGGTATTATTTAAGTTAGTTACTTAAAAACAATACCTTTTATTACAAAATTTGGATCCTGACTTCTGCAGACATGGAAAGAATATATAACTTGAGACAAATCTATAACCTCAGACAGACATAAAAATAACATGCAGATACAAAGGAAAACTAATATTCTATCTACTCTTCTCTTGTTGGCTATAGTTCCCTTTATGAAATACACTTTATTTAATTTGGAAGATATGCTATGATATCCTTTCTCATGTGAAGTTTCTTTTTAGTAGAGTATCAGTGTTATATATAGCTTAAGTCATATAATCTACTCATTATCTACAGTATATTAAAAAAAGTGTATTGCAACCTGTTAACTAGAAATTTTTCTTAGTTTTCATTTTAGTCAGATGGTATATTTTAGTTACATAAGCAACTGTCTTCACTAGACTGTTGATTACATTTTGGAAATTTATATCTTTAAATAATGATTGATGATGTTCATGAGAAATAATATTTCAATAGTCATACAAGTTGATGAAATACCCTGATTTTAAGTAAACCTTGGTAATGAGTGCTTCTATCTATAACAGCAAATGTTTTAGCTCCACACTGATGTAAAAAAAGCTTTTTATTAGCTTCTTTAAGGTAGGCATCTATGAGACTATTCATGGGTCCTTTCTGGACAATGCACTCTATCCTTATGCCTATGATAGGAAGCAGACAACTGTGAAAAGAAAAAGAACTGAACCACATTGTTCACACTGCTCATTAATGACAGAAATTTACCTCTAAACCAATACATGGGCACATTTCATGCCTGTACCGTTTTAAATGCTTTCTATGTATTATATATTTAAGCTTTGACACTATGCCATAGATATAACCTTGACATGAATGGTGACTTACGGGATCATATGGTTAAGCAGGAGATAAAACCAGGTTTGAAGCTCAGGGAGACTGACTCTCAAGTTCCCCACTCATAAATACTATGCTAAATTATCTCCTTGGTAAAATGTATACAGGGCCTCAGGATCTCTTTGAAAGTGCTGTGTTTTCATTCATTCAGCATATTTCTAAGGTTGTATTAGTAAATATCTCTTAACTTCAAATGTCTTTACTAACAAGTGTTAAGTGGATTAAGAAAACATGGAATATGATGGTCAGAGAGTAGTGAAAAAGGAACGCTCATAAAATGTTGGTGGGAAATTTTAGACTGGTCAACATCTACAGAAAATGGTATGGAGGTTCCTCCAAATAATAAAAATAGATCTACCATATGACCCAGCCATTTCATTCCTAGCCATCTACCTGAAGAAAGCAACACACTATTTCAAAGGGATATGTGTCCTCTTGTGTTCACTGCAGCACTATTTACAAGAGCTGCATTATAGAAACAATCCAAGTATCCAGTGATACTAAGAAGGTGTGATAGATACACTACTCAGTAATATGGACTATACTCTGCTATTTAAAAAAAAAAAAAAGATGAACTCTTGCTATTTGGAACTGGGGAAGAATGTGCACTACAAAATAAGCCAGGAGGAGAAAGACAAATACCAGATGGTTTCATTTGTATGTGGAGTATAGAAAGAGACAAATCCAAACCCAAAACAAACCCTATAAATCTTATTGCAAACAAACTAAGGCTACTAGAAGGGAAGTGGTAAGGGTAAGGAATCACAACGGACTGTGGTGGACTTGGTGGCGATGCGTTAAGGAGGTGTGACCCCCTACCTCTGAATCACGTCCAGCATTGTAAGCCAATTATGTTTTGAAGATGTGTGATCTTGTACCTCTGAATCATATGCATTATAAGCCAATTTAAAAAGAGATAATCATTTGTCTATCTTATTCTAGTAAAGAGCATATAAAATTATATTTAACTGATTATCTCTGATGATGTTTTTGGTGTTCAATTTTAATTTACCCCAAATTTCATATTTTTCAGATTAGTTCAAAAATTAAAACCAAAGCAAGGAGACACTGATCAGTGACTAGTTTCCAATATGTCATAAATATTTTCTAAAAGTCTACAGTTTCAGACACTGAGATCACAGTACTGTCCAGTTTTAAATAGAGTTTCCAGTTTTTGACTTTCATTTTCCATCTAAAGGGTGGGGCAGTAAAACATTTCCCATAAATAAATGAAATGCTATGACATTCCATACTCTTTTTACCACTAGCTGTTGACCATCTGTCATAAAAAAAAGCCACACCCTGGAAGGCAGTATCAAATTTTTAGAAATAGAAATAGCCATGTCAATTTTCTCTGAGATGAAATTTTGGAAATAAAGAAGTAACTAATTAAAAACTTGAAGATATACCCACAGAGGAATGTCCACTGTGTTAACCCTTTGTAAGCAGCATCATCATCCTCACCTCAAGCTAATGAGTTGTTTCTGTGCTCAGGGACTGTGCTATTTATACCTGTGGGTTTTTAATTGTTGTTTTGTTTTTTCACTAAATCCCACATAAAAGCTTATGAGGTAGGTAGTGCTAATACAACAACTTATACACAAGGAAATCAATACCTGCCAGTGTTAAGTAACTTGCCCAAAAATCACATGAACAATCAATGGAGGAGACAGAATTTGAATCAGATCTAACCAAAGTTCATATTTTTAACCACTGTACTAATGCAATTCCTTGCAGTACATACTTTCTCTATTATATGGGTGCAGGTGATATTGGGTTTATATAAATCTCATGCTCCTTGAAAAGCCATCTTAACATGTAAATATTCCAGTAAATAAAGCAGCTAAACAAGGAAATTATAAAATTTTGATTAAATTTGGTAAGGAAATATGTAACTTAAACTCATTTGATAGAGTTATATATGAAGAGAGAGTTCTTCATGTACATTTTTATTAGGGATTCTTACTAAATTTTAAAAGTGGGCCACTTAAGAAGTAAGCATCATTAAACAAATAACTGAATAACACCCTTAATATAACCTTTTCCTACTCATTACTGAAAAATAATTGGTAGGACTTCTGGGTTAGCATCAGAGCAAACCAGCAGGACCTAATATTCCTTTCTTTCAATTTCCATTATAATACCCATGAAGAATTACAAAAAGATGAAAACTGGCAACACTGTTGGAAACTAAAGAGAAGAACAGATGCCAGAGTCCCGAGGGGATTTTCACCAGTGCCAATGCTGAAGAGATTAACAACATATTTTTGGATTCTACCATAAGAATCAAAACCTGATCCCTAAGAAAACAGAAATAGATGCAATCACTCGGTTGTCTTCTAGCTCAAAAACTGCACTAAACAAAAAATGGGTGAGGATCACCTGATTCAGAGTTAGCCCATCATTCCTCTCCTCCCCGCCCTCCAAGTACAGCCCTCTCTACATCTACATCCACCTGGCAGCCTATACCAGCTGTTTGCTCGTGACATGGGAAGCAACAGAAGAAAATAAGCAAGACACATAGCATCCTAGTATGTGAAGCCATCAAACAACAATAAAAAATATGGAACTCATGGGACTATGGTGATGGCACACGGGTGACTCGGTGATGGGAAACCCATGGGAATTACAATTGAGATTTAAAAAATGTACAAAATGAGGCCCTCCCTGGTGGCGTAGCGGGTTAAAGCACTGCACTAAGAAACTAAGCCACTTCCGCATGAGTTCGATTCCCGCCTGCCCCGGAGGTGACCACATGGCGAGGCAGACCTCTCCTGACCCGCCCGCTGCTCCCCTCAGCAGTGTACTTCGTAGATCTGCCTGTTCTGCTTCCCGCTCTGTCTCTGGTGAATCCTCTCACCCTCTGCATCTCTGGCCTGTACCCCAGTTCTGTACGAATAAATAAATCTTTAAAATAAATAAATAAATAAATAAAAATGTACAAAATGATGTAAAAATAAACTATTATAAAAAAATATGTAACTACCCTCACAGCAGTACATACTGTTGCATACTGTTGGCAGAAGGTAGGAGTTCTTTTTTTTTTTTTTTAAGATTTAGTTATTTATGCATACAGAACTGGGGTGCAGGAGCAGTGAAAGAATTCACCAGAGACAGAGTGGAGAGCACAACAGGCAGATGGATGAAGTACACTGCTGAAAGGAGCAGCGGGCAGGTCAGGGGAGGTCTGCCACGCCATGTGGATCACCTCTGGGGTGGGGATCGAATTCACATTGCTTCTGGCTTGCTTGCAGTGCTAAGCTTTAACCTGCTCCACCACCGGGGAGGGCCAGGTAGGAGTTCTTTATCAAAAAGCGAAGAAACAAAAATATCGCACATCTTTCCATAAACATATTGTTTTAACTTAAACACACACATACATCCCCTTGATAGCCTTTGAATGCAGACCCACTGGTTGAATTCCCCATTATCTTTATTTCATAAGCTTATTTATAATGCTCCCCTTTTAGCTTCCAGAGCTGTTTTTCTTAAGCTGGAGCAAAAACCTAAGAAAATGAGTGTTTCCTGATTTCACAGAATAACAGTGGGCATCTAAATTTGAATCTCTCCACAAAACAAACATATTGAAAAGGAAAGAAAGTAAATCACCCAACATCCAAGCTTACAACATAAGCAAGAAACAGAACATATTTAAAGTTGGATGCATATAAGGAAGTGACTGTTGGAGACCTGAAGGGTCAGAGCTGGTGCCCACCCTAGAACACAGTCAGAGTGGGATTATGCAGAAGAGGTTGGTGGGGCATAAGAGGGTGTGTGAGAAAATAAACCCCAGCAAAGGAAGAGATATCAACCCTCAGTGATAAAATGCTGATACAGGTATGACATCTGGTGGGTCATAGAAATGGCTACTGGGGAGTTAAAAGGAAGGATTTTGAGTATCAGAAAGCTAAGAAACAGGGCCCTCCCTGGTGGTGCAGTGGGTTAAGGCACAGCACTTAGAAGCTAAAGCCTCTTCAGCATGAGTTCAATCCCTGGCCCTGGAGGTGACCCACATGGCGCGGCAGACCGCTCCTGACCACCCAGTGCTCCTCTCAGCAGTGTGCTTTGTCAGTCAGCCTGTTCTGCTCCCCATTCTGCCTCTGGTGAATCCTCTCACTGCCCCTGAACCTCTGGCCTATACTCTAGTTCTGTATGCATGAATAAGTAAATCTTAAAAAAAAAAAAAAAAAAAAAGCTAAGAAACAACAGGATGGCTGCAGGGAAAAGGAAACCCTTGTACCCTGTTAGTGGGAATGCTGAGGCAGCCATTGTGGAACACAGAATAAAAATTCCTTAAAAAATTAAGACTAGAAATTCCATACAATCCAGTTATCCACTTCTAGGCACTTAATGGAAAAATACAAAAACACTAATTCAAGAAACATGTGCACTCCTATGTTCACTGAAGCACTGTCTATAATAGCTAAGAATTGGAAACAACTAGGTGGCTATTGAGATGACTGGATAAAGAGGGTGTGCCACATATACGCAATGGAATACTACTCAACTATTAAAAAAACGAAGAGAGACATCCTGCCACTTGCAACAACATGGATGGACTGAGAATACATTATGCTTAGTGAAATAAATCCGATGATGAGAGACATATTACACAATTTCACTCATCTGGGGAAGATAAAGAAACAAAACTAATAAGACACAAACTGTTAGATCAGTAAGTTCAGAAAGTTCAATACAAGAGGGAAGGGAGAAATAGGGTTGGTGTATCAGATAAAAGGGGTCAATTTTGGAAACAAGACTGTTGATGGTAAGCATAATGTGGTAAATACAGATCTTTATTTATATGTGGCATACAGAAACATATATAATATCATAAAACAAAGTCAGTTCTATACCATTTTTTGAAAAGAATAAAAAAGTAGTGAGTGGAGTGGAAAGTGTGCAGGATAGCCTGGCAACCTCCAATTCTGAAAGGACCAGAGGAAGAAAAGGTGCCTTTGGAAGGTAGATGACGGAGGACAGTGATCCATTACCAAGAGAGAACAAAGGAAGCAAATGTTACCTTGCCTGAATTTTCAACCTCAAGAGAGTTTTCTGTGTCCTGGTGCAGTAGGGAGAACTGCGACCTAGTCAAGAGATTCTGAATTGAAGAGACAGAGCTGAGAGTCACAGGGAGTTCAAGCCCCTAGTACAGAGTACCAGAGAAGAAAGAGCTGCACAGGAAAAAATCCTAGAGAATTTGCAGCAGGTCCCCTTACAGAACTTAGCTGAGTGTTGGTCAAAGGTGAGGTCACCTCAAACTGGGGAAGAACCATCTTGAAGGATTAAAGGCAACATTGCTCGCCATGCAAACAGGGTAGGAAACAGCACTTGTTCCCACTGGCCACATGAAAAAACTCTTAATCCAAGGGTACTAAGTTCCTAGGGGGACTTTGATTCAACAGTGAGTAATAGTTAGCCCTAGACTACTATGGACCAGCCTGATAAATCATATAAAACAATACCCAGAAGGGTCAAACTGTTTCCAAGATTTATAACAATACAAACATATCTAGCATCCAACAAGGTTAGGGTGCACAATGTCTGGCATCAAATCAGAGATGAAAAGTCATGGAAACATGACCCTTAATAAAAAGAATAGTCATTCAATAACTATCAACCCAGAACTGGCATAGACATAGGAATGAGCAGTGGGCATTAAACGTTATTGTTACCGTGTGATAGCTATTCAGGATGTTAGAGACACGGAGGATTAAAAAAAAAAGCACCAAACTGAACTTTCAGAAATGAAAACCTCCAGGCATGAGATGAAAAATAAACTAACTGGAATGAATAGAAGATTGGACTTTGAGAAAATTCTAATAAACTGGAAGGCATAGCAACTGTATCTATCCAAATTAAATACAGAGGAAATCATTTGTTTAATGAGAAAAGCATCAGTAAGCTGGAGGCAACTTAAAGCATCCAGGTGAGAAAAATAAATATACTCATTCTTCTCAAATTAATTTTCAGGTTTTAATCTCATTCATACAATGTATAAGAAGCTTTTATTTTAATTAAACAAAATAATTCCAGAGTTCATACAGAAAAAATTATAAGTAGAATTTGTTAAGAAAATTTTGTAAAGGAACTATAAATGGAGAGATGTATAATTACTTCTACCAGCTATGTAAATATATTCTGAAAAGACAATGATTATAACTGTAAGCTGCTAACATAAGAACAGCTACTCGGTGAGGTAACACAGAAGACAGCAGCACAGATGTTAGTACTAGCAAGAACTGAAGACATAATTAAAGTAGTATCACAAATGAGTGGGAAAGGAAATACTAATCAATAATGATAATTCTATTATTTAAATTATTATTGAGTAATAATGTAATATTCAATTATATTAATATCAATGTAGTATAAAATTATTATTTTTTTGATTATGCTGGATGATACTTTCAACATATATTCTATATTTATAAAAATTATATAAATTATCAAGCTGGATTGACTTGCAGTTTGCAATATTTGCAATAAATTATTATTTTAATTCAGAACTTCTTAACTTTTGGCTCTGTGACCATTAAGCTTCATTGGGCTTTGTGATATCTACAAAAGTGAACTATTTTCCTAAACTCTCTTCTTGAAACTGAATCAACAGGGGAAGGGAAAAGTATAATGTCATATTAACTTTTTAAGTTATTTTACACCACTAGATAATATCTGGTTGTCATGTTATAATATCTGCATTTACAATAGAAGACCATCACAATCAGGGTTTCTGCAGCTGTTTATAGTAAATTAAACATAAAACAAATGAAAAAGTTTATGATTCATGAACCCTTTCAAATGTCTTTAAACAAACTATAGACTGCTTATCAAGTTGGAAACTAAAAAACAAAAACAAACAAAAAACATACAGAACTAGAAAGAGTTTGGAGAAAATACATCCACAGAAATGACAAACAAGGTCTGCGGCTTGGAATAGAAACAACTGAAGGAACCACTACAGCAAATCATTCACTCCAGAAGTGTAGTTTCTTCTTAAAACTTTAACATTTTCAAGCAGGTCTAAGAGAAATCAATAACGACAAAACTAGTGAAACCTCTGATGCACTCAGCACAGGTTCTCATCTATTACTGGCATTCCTATTTCATGAGGACCGAACATGATCTTGAAAATGCTATCTCCAAGTAAATATCTCACTAGAAAAAAGTTCTGGGCACAGGTCAAGTGTCTCTGACATCTGACTATCCATTTGTTTTTGCTGCTTTGGAAAAGGGCCAGGCATCCATGTGACTGGGGCGTTTTGCTATGGGCAGACTTGAGTCCCAAAAGTTCTCCAACAGAAACTGAAGTTTATCCTGATACTATGAAAAGAATCAACTTCATCAGGTCAGGGGTCAGAGGATACAGGGTTAAATAATTTTTCAGGATATTTTATCAAGAAACAAGAGCAGTTCTTCACTTATTAAACAGAAATTTGCTGGATTTCCAGAGGAAAGTCTTGAATGCCTTTCCTCTAGGCATTTTTAATAGAAAGGGAAAGTCTGTTATCTAATGTAGTAGACTTGGATAAGCTTTTGGCTGTCTCTCCTAGCCAAAGCCCATGTAGCCCACTCCATGGCGGCCACTGAAGAAAGGAGCACTCCTTCCTATTCCAAATGAGCTTGGTCAGCAGTAGCTCAGTTTCCTCTAACACTGAAGAAAGATTTACAACCTGGAGTTATGGGAGACCAAATTTCCCCCAATTTCTCTGCAGGTTGTAGCAAACATGTACCAAAATCCTAAAGGTTACAGCTGATAAGATAATCTTACTGTGTGGACTTAAAATTCAAAATTTGGTGATATGGATGGACATCAGAGACTTGACCTCAGTGAACTAGGGTCAGAATAAATTATTCAATTGTTTCTCAACTCAAACCTAGTTTTATTTGGCAATGTTTGCTAAAGAGGTCTCGTTCTATGTGCCACCGTGTGCTTTCATAAGGCATGGCTTACAACACTTTCACCATCAAAACAAAACAAAACAAGACAAAACAAAAATCAAAACGGACTGAATGTTATGGCTGACATACAGGTTGTCACAGCAAAACCACAAAGATTTCTCTTTCTCCTATTTAAGTCAAATTTCATCAGCCTTCACATTTAATGCTAGTATTTAGCTGAAGTGAAGTTTAAGGTTTGCTTTGCTTAGAATTTTTTGTAACACTTCCTTTGTATCATGGAGTGGATCTTAACTTTTGCATTAAAAATAAGTGGGAGTCATAGTTTTGTAAAGAATGCTTTCACCTTTTTTCTATGTGTAATTACATAGGAAAGGATGTGCAATTTCCAGTGTCATAAAAATGAATTGTATTAAAATTTTTGTGCAAATGTTTAGTACATTTTCCTTATAAGGCCACAGCTTTCAGAGTCTTAAAGAGATCTATGATTCAAAAATCTGGAGAAAAACAATACTCCTCTGATTTAGATTCTGACCTCATATAACATAATCATCATTTCATAACAGTTCAAGAATGTTATGGAAGAAAATCAAGCCACAACACTTAGAAGAAAATATAAATATTTAGCAATTTCAGACTGAGAAAAAGTTTTCTGAACAAAAAGCAAGAGGAAAACAGATTTCATGGACAAACATGAAAAACATATGCATGTCAAAAATCATCATCAACAAACTTGAAAACAAAGAGGGAAATATTTGCACAAAATACAACAGTTAAAGACATAACTTAAAAGAGCAAACAGAACAGCAAAAAAACACAAATTTTATGTATGTAAACATCAAAAGTGACTACTTTTAAAAGAGAAAATATGGAATAGGAACATCTAAAATTATCGTTAAATTTAATTTTCAATAACAAATAAATTTAAGTTAAAAAGAGATCATTTGCCTATACTAGCAAATATTTTTTAAAAAGCTATATAGGGAGGCCCTCCCTGGTGGCGCAGCGGGTTAAAGCACTGCACTGAGAAGCTAAAGCCAGTTCCGCAGGAGTTCAATCCC
>NW_004567108.1:34344185-34345492 GCF_000260355.1 Condylura cristata | reverse complement strand
AAAAAAAAAAAAGCTATATAGGAAAAAGCTATGAAGAAGATGAGAATCTCATAAACCAGTAAAATGAGAGTATATTGGCAGTATTTAGGAAAAGCAATGCTATAATGTCTTCTAATTCAATAGTCATTGTCCAAATTCTGTATGATATCACGTATATGTTAGCTTAAAACAAAAAGCCAAAGATATTGATACAGCAAGTAGACTAGTGGTTGCTAGGGGTTTGGGAAGAAATGGAGCACGTTGCTGAAAGGATTTAATGTTCAGCTATATATGCACATATCAAGTTTACATCATGGACAGAAACAGAGATGTGTCTAAGGAACAAATTTACCTAGTGTGAATGAGCAAGCAATGAGTAGAAACTTTCAGAATAACTGATGAAAGAAAAGGTTCTCAACTATTTGCTTTTCAACTTAGCTGTCAAATGGCAATAACTTCCCCGAGACTTGGATACCTCTGAGTGCTCTTTCAGTGGCAAATCATAGACTGATGATTATTTCCAAACTGAAAAATCAACTTGTCAGGCAAGAAGAAGAGAAAACAAACTGGGGCTTGTTAGGAATTTTCCTCCCCAAATAATACAATTTACAAAAAGGATTGAAATCATTTTGCAGAAAATAAAGAGAGAGCTACTCAATGTGTTAAATTTTGCTGTTTGACATTAAAAATATCAATAGATCTACCAGTCAAGTTATGGAAACAAATACATTTCCAAGGAAAGAAAAATAGATCATAGAAATGTGGTATTTGTGCATACATTGGAATACAACTCAGCTGTATAAAGGGAAGAACTCTTGTCATGTGTGAAAATATGGACAGAACTGGAGAAGATAATGTCAAGTGAAATGAGTTAGAAAGAGGAAGATAAATACCAGATGGTTTCATTTATATGTGGACTACAGAGAAACAAAACAAAGTAAGAGAAAACCAAACCAAATACAAACTCCAGAAATCTGATTGTGAGACTGAGGCAACCAGAAGGTCAGAAGGGGTGTGTGGTGGGGTGGGAACTGGGGAGGGGGTGCCTAATGGAGCATGGTGGAGGATTTGAGGGGCTATGATTGTATGGTATGAAAACACATATTTATAGAGGCTTGAACTATAACCCCCCAAAACTGACCTGCTATATGATCCTGCAATCTGGATCTACCCAAAGAATGCAAAAGCACTTACTGGAAGAAATACATGCATGTTCACTGAGCATTATCTACAACAGCCAAATTATGGGAAGAACTTAAGTGCCCAATGACAGTTGGGTGGATTGAGAAGATGTGGTATATCTATATATTTATATATAGAGAGAAAAT
>NW_004567108.1:34288420-34344085 GCF_000260355.1 Condylura cristata | reverse complement strand
ATGTAAACCAACTATAAGAAAGATGAACTCTTACCATTTGCAACAACATGGAACTGGAGGGGATTATGCTACACAAAATAAGGTGGGGAAACACAAATAACAGGTGGTTTCACTCATATGTGGAATATAGAGAAATAAAGCAGGGGGTCAGACAAAACCAAACCAAAATATGAATGTAAAACTGAGGTTACTGGAGGAGGAGAGGGGAGGTGTGGAGCACAATGGACTTTGGTGGAGGAACTGTGGGCACCTTGGTGGTGGTGGTGGTGAGGCAACATATATCTGAAGACATGTGATCCCATACTTTTGTATCATAGGCAGTGTGGAAACCCAATGTTAGCTCAAAAAATATATAAGCAGAGTAATTTCCTGAGCACTTAGTGTGCACTGAAAAAGAATTTAGGATCTGAGGGAAAAAGTTGTCATTAGAAGAATCTAAAACTTTCCACAAACTAATAAAATAATTCCTTCAATTTCAAACATAAAATTAAAAAAAAAGCTAAATGAAAATGGTGTTACTTGTTCCTTAAAATGTTAATAGGTAAAATCAACTGCATATTCTCAGGTCAAAGCGAGACCTGAACAAACACAGACCTGGGAGCCTTTTTCACACAGGATAATGTAGGCAGCAAGGCTATCATAATCTGCATGATGAATTCATCTAGTAAATTGGTATAAGCTTACAGTGAATTAAAAAAAAAAGAATAAAATGCTAAACTATGGAAATGGAGTTTTGCAGTTTGAAAATAGTTTATTTTTAATTATTTTACTTTCCATTGAAATAATAATGTATTACAACATTATATAAGGTGTTTGATGAAACTAGAAACAACATCTGTACATGGCACATTAAGTTCATGGCTAAAAGTCCAGATGTACTGCTCACCGTACCATCATATCCTTTCCTCAGTTTAGTCACCATCTTTCCCCCTTCCCTTTGGTAACCACTAATTCGGTCTTGTAGCTTCAAACGTTTGTTTTTGTTTTGCTAGTTTATATATACCACATATGGGTAAATTCGCACAGTGTTTGGCATTTTCTGACTAGCCTATTTCCTTAAGTAGTAGCAAATTCACCTTTTTAAAATCTTGTTTAACAGTTGAATACGATTCTATTGTGTGGATATACCACATCTTTTTAATCCACTCTATTAGTAAACATGTTTCCAGTTTTTGGCTATTGCAAATAGTGCTGCAATAAACAGGGGTGTGCACATATTTCTTCAAATTAGTGTATTTTGGTTTTTGGTAGATAACCAAAGTGGAATAGATGGATGCATGGAGTTTCTGTTTAATTTTTTGAGAGATCCCCATACTGCTTTCCAGAATAGCTGTACCACTTTGCCACTTTAACTTTCTACCAATAGTATAGTAGGCTTCCCTTCTCTTCACATCCTCTCTAACACTGTTTGTTGTATTGTGGATAGAAATCATTTTCATAGGTATGAGGGTGATGTTATCAATCTTTCAGTGAACACCTGAAATTTATGTGTTTTGGTTTGCATTGCTCTAATAATAAGAAATGATGAACATCTTTCATATGCTTATTATTACCTGTTTGTCTACTTTAGAAAAATATCTATGCAAATCTCCTGTGCATTTTTTAATCAGGTTGTTTGTTTTTTTTGTTTGTTAAGTGTTACCAGATCATTGGATTACCATTCTGGGAGCCTCAGTTCTGCTTGTCAGATCTGAAGGTTTGTTTTTGTCTGTTACTTCTTTTTTATATTCTACGCATGAGTAAAATCGTCGGTATTTATCATTCTCCTACTGACACCTCCCTCAGCATAATACCTGCAGTTCTGTCTATGTTTCATAAATGACAATAGTCCTCCTCTTTCACAGCTGGATAGCATCCCATTGTATATATTTTTTAAATCTACTTATTTGTCACTGAGCACTTGAGTTGTTTCAATAGTTTGATATTTGTAAACAGTGATGTAATATTCCTTCAAATTAATGTTTTTGCATTCTTCAGTTAGAAACCTAAAAGAGGGATTGCTGGGTCATATGATACACTTAATTTTAATTTTCTGAACAGCCTTCACGCTATTTTCCACAGCTGTTTCATGGTGTTATAAAATGTGTTTGGAAGAAATTCCTCTTCTTCAGTTATTTGGAAGAATTAAAGAAGGATAGATTGTTTGTAGGTTTGGTAAACTCATTAGTAAAGCCATCTGATCTTGGGTGTTTTAGTGGGGAGGGAGATTTTGATGACTGTTTCCTTACTTGTAGTCTATTCAAATTTTATATTCTTCCTGATTTAGCCTTGCAAGTTGAGTGACACTAAGAATTTACCATTTCTTCTAAACCTTCCATAAAGATGCTCATAATTTCTTATAATTCTGTCTTTCTGTGATGTCTGTTTTAACTTCTCCTTATTCATTTCTGATTTTATTTATCAGTTTTATCACTTTTATCTTAATGAATCCAAAGAGGCTTTGTCTGTTTTATCCTTTGCAAGAACCTGCTCCTGGTTTCCTTTATTTTCTGTGCTCTTTTTTTTAAACTCACATTTCTGCTCTAATTTTTATTATTTCTTTCTTTCTAAGGACTTTGGTTTCACTTGCTCTTATTTTTCTAGTCCCTTAAATGTGCCTCTCTATATAAATTGGATAGATGTACTAATATAACGTATTCTGTTCCTATAAAGTAAATACTTCTACACGGGTGAGATAAAGTTGAACATAAATATAAGTGTCAAACTTTTCTTCTACTTTCTAAGTGTGGCTCTCCACTGTGGGAGGCAGTTTCTCTAACTCTGGTGACTAAACAGGAAAAGATATACGATCATTTCTGAAGGCCAGTCTGGGTTCTGCTTACCAGCTACAGCTCTCTTGTTCACAAAGACTCATATTTCTCTGATGTTGTCACTTAGCCATCAGAGGCCACCTTGTTTACTCATGTACATGTTTACTCACTTATTACACATACACACATACTCTAGGATCTTAGATGTGTTGTGTTTTCCCTACACTTTAAACAGGACTTGGTATACAACAGGGAAATACTTAGATACTTGTTATGCATAACTGCTTCCCGGCTCACATTCCAGATCCTTCCCTTTTTCTGGGTTCGCCAGTCTCCTAGGAGGCTCAAAACAGGTTTCCTGATGTCCTGCAGGATACAAATAATACCCAACCCTTTCTTCGAGAAACTACTCTGCTTAAAGACCTCCTATTGAGCATTAGTCGGAGACAATTCTCCTCTTCATGTAAAACAGACAGCCACAGTCATAAATCCAGAATTAAAAAAACAACAACAGTATTTCTAAAGGCATTCTTAAGTTTAAAAGCTGAATTAAGATTTGCACACAAAAGCTACTGTTCTCACTCGATGAATTCGAGCTATTTTTGGAGTATCTGTTCTGGTAGGACTAAGAAAAAGATGTATAGGCAGGTACCTGATGGTTTTCCACACGTCGAAGCCGTCCAGGGGCTTGGTGCCCTTGGTGCTTCCCCGGGCCAGCTTCACGAGAGTGGGCAGCCAGTCGGAGATGTGGATGAGCTCCCGGGTCTTCACACCCTTTCGTTTCAGCAAGGGACTCGCCACAAAGCCCACGCCGCGGACGCCTCCTTCCCAAAGGCTCCATTTTCTCCCTCTCAGGGGCCAGTTATTGCCCCCTGCCAACGTCTGCCCTCCATTATCTGAAACACAATTAGGTCTTGACATTAGGACAATGCTAATGAGTCTATACATTTAGGAATAAAAGACTTCTCTGTATGTTGTTACTGAATGGTGTTTAAAGACTAAAAAACTCCTCCTAACTCTCTCCCATATCAACTACTCTTCTCCTACCAACACTACCCGCCATTGCCAGACATAACCAGAGTGTAGCAAGATGCAGATCTGACAGAGACCTTCAAATCCTCAATGGATGGAACCACCAAAAAAGAATGAAATCCACAGAGTATCTGGGACAGAGCCCTGTGCTAACCAATGGCTAGGTTTTCAACAAAGGAGAAGGGATCCAGGTAAGTTAAATTCTTCCTGGTATCAGAAAAGAATCTTATGAGTGAGTTTCACTTCTTATTGACCTACAGCTTCTAATAAGTGGAGACTAGCAAGTCTGTTTTATTTTCCTCCTGGAAATTTCTCCTGTCTCTTAAACTGGTAACTGAATTAACATTATGCTCCCTGGTGATTTGAACTCTTCCTTCAGTGTAGAAGAAAGCTGAAGATTTTGTAAAGGGGAGAAATATCTGTGAAAACACAAAAGTTGGGTGGAAAAAATAATTGCAAGAAAAATTCCTCCCATCTAGACAGGATGGCAAGACATAGCTTCATTGTGCTTTATGTGCCAAGGAAGACAAGTATCCTTTTCAGGACAACCATGGGAACAGAGACCGTTAGCGAAGCCAGAGGAGAAATGACAAGGGTGAGTGAAGTAGCTCAACTGTTGTGCGGTTCAGTGTTAGGAATCAAATGGGACTATACAAGGTAAACAGTGATATTTCTAATGCACTGACATGTACAACCACTTTATCCCCAAAAGTACTCATACATTTAGGTGATCTTAAAGACATGTCTAAAAAAAATGCCTCCTACATGGTCAAACAGTCCATTAAATATTAAAAAAACAGTTATCCAAATGAGCCACATGAGGGCAGTATGGCAGATCGGCTCTGAAGAACAATACATATGAAAATCTAACACAGAAGTCAAGACATACATAGCAAATGCACAGGACACATGCCTACTGTGCACCTACTATGTTAAGCACCTACTGTGCACCAGGCACACATTAATTTTACATGATCTCTCACAGAATGTGGATCTGACAGACCAGAACTGAAGCCTCACACCAGTCACCCATCTATTATGTAACCCTGGGCAATATGCTGCCTCAGTTTGCTCAGCTTTAATGTGGAGATCATAATTCCTACCTCATTCACACCACATGTCTTAATAATTATTTTTATGGTGTGAATTAAGTGAAACCATTTATGGCCATTTCTCGGCTGGGTACCTAGCATAACCTAATATTCAAAAGTGGTAGCTAATATTTATAACAACCAAAGAGTATGTATCAAAACCACTTTAATGCTTAAGAAAACAAAATTTAAAAAGCCAAATAGCTAATAAGTGGCAAATCTCTTATTCAAACAAGAACTGTGTGACTCCTGGGCTCCTTCGGGCCCCCAGGGCCATGCCCCTGAGGCCCCTGGTATGGAGAGGATCTTTAACCTACTGGCCACGTAAACCCTTCACGTATGAAGACCAAAAGCACAGGCCAAAGTCAGCGAAGTGTACATTCTTCCACCGATAAGCAGAAGGACACTTATTTCAAGACAATGATAATCCTCTTTAGAGGAACTTTTATTGCTGGTAGATAAGTTTAAGGTTCTACTGCTGAGGAGACTTCTGAACAAATCCTAATATACCAGGCCCTCAGAAATTTCCTGTGCTTTATGAAACAGAGGGAGCAGAATCTTGATCTAGACCAGATGAAGGTAACAAGTTTTCAACATGTGGAACAGTGACCATCAATCTCATCATTTGCTGTCACATACTTGCAAGACACTCATATCATTTCTTAACAAGAATCAAGGCCCAGTCGCCCAAGCCAGCTTAGTAAATACTCATTCTTCCCTATGAGATGATTTTTATATTCCAAACAAGAAGCACAATCTTTAGACAGAAGAAATGTCTCCACGCTTGTTATCACAGATATCAGCCATTGCATCAAAACTTAAAAGATATTGTTCATGTGAAGCAAAATACTGGTAAGAAATGATTATGCTCTGGGGCCTCCCTGGTGACACAAAGCACTATCAAGTTATCACCAGACACTACAGCATGAGTTCAATCCCCTACCAGGGAGCTGACCCACATGACACAGCAGACTACTTCTGTCTCACTAACTGCTCCCCTCAGCAGCGTATTGCAGTCAATCTGTCTATTCTGCTCACCACCCTGTCTCTGGTGAATCCTCTCACCTCCCACACGTCTGGCCTTCTCTTGTATGCCTAAATAAATAAATCTTTAAAAATAATGATTATACTCCACCAATGAGTTCGAGAGTAGCTGAGACCACAATAATATTTCACTGTGGTATCTGGGTTGCTATTAACAAACCTAGCTCAATACTTGTAGAAGATACCTACTGTGTCCATTTTAAACAGATACACACCTTTGAGATATTCCATTCCTCTTTCCATTCCACATATTTGTTCGCACTCAATGAAACAAAATGCTAAATGATGATGGTGGTGGAATTAAGAACAGAGATGAAGGAGATAAGGGTGGTTGAGTCTGATATCTGACTTGAGCAGTCCTTCAGGTAGGACTCACAAAGGAAAATATTCTTGGCTGTAAAGGGAATTTGGCCCACTGCTACTGTAGGAAACGGATGGTGTTTGTACATGCTATTAGTGGAGGGTGCTGATGCAGTGAGTGTGGCTGTTTTTGCTGTTAGCACACGCTGATGATTTTGCCAGTAGCAATGATAAGCAACTCTATCATGTTATCAGTATGGCTTCCTCTATCATTTTCTCAAGAGCACTCCAGAGAGAAAGCCCTATTAATTGACACACCTGCAAGTTCTCTCTTGGCCTCCCCTGTCACAGAGCCAGTTGTGGATTTGGCTGCTTGAAGAGGCCAATTCAGCCTTGACAGAGGCGTCTATATCCACAGGCAACACCTGGCTGATGGGGACCTGACTCTGGGACAGAAGCCAGAGTGGGGTTCTTGAAAAAATGGGTGCTCTTCATCAGTGTTAGCAGTCTTCTGAGTATCCAAAGAGCCGGTCATTAAACTGATGAGAGCAACCACAAAAATAAATTCATTTGAAACAAAACAGAAAAGCAGGCTTCTTATATTGCTCACTTAAACCTCAGCACTATCAATTAAAACTAAATTTTTATTTAATTAAATCTAGTTTATTTTAAAAGACAATGGAACTACTACCATCTCAAACACATTTTGCTTGCCCTCCTAATTTTCTTTCATGCAAAAGTTAAATTTTGTTCTTGTTAAGAGAATCTTTTTTCTTGTTTTATTTCCTGACTGATTTTAGAAAAAAAAAAACCCTCCAAATCAAAATAAGATGTCTTTGGTAGTAAAGGAAACTATGAAACATTTTTTTTTTCAGGAAAATCATTTTTCAACAATGTTTTTGGTAGAGGGAAAACATAATTATAAAACCCTCGCTATCTAAAAAAGAAATGTCAAAATAAAACAAATGCTGTCATCTACTGATGGCAACTCTCAAGAAGTCATGGAAAACCTTCACTTAGCCACAGATCTCAGCAAAAGCACTCTGTATGTGACAATGCAGCCTCATCTGTGTCCAGCTGATAAAAATTTATCTGGGAGCCTGGCAACAGCGTTAGGTTTTAGTGCCATTCCCTGAGCAACGCGCTGTTGTGGCTGACTCCAGAAGTCTGCCCTGACCCGTCAGTGTATCCCCCTCTCACTAGCCCTGCATCCTTCAGCTGGGGCTTACCTGAGACTTCCTTCTTTGCTCACTAGGGGAGCAGGGAAGGAGAGGAAGGCTCCCGGAGCCCTGCACAGGGTCTGGGCTTCTCTCTGAACAGGGCCACCAATGTGAGCAGGACAGATGAATAAACACCACCATTTCACATTCTGAGAAGACTGTCAGGAAAAAAAGGACCTACTGGCGGTTTATTTAGTCCCCTTTGATTTATTTTTCTAACTATTAAAATGTATTCTGGAGAGTTGACGTCTTGATAGTCCTATAAAAGATTAAGTTAGGCCCTCCCTGGTGGCGCAGCGGGTTAAAGCACAGGACTGAGAATCTAAAGCCGCTTCTGCATGAGTTCGATTCCCGCCTGCCCAGGAGGTGACCACATGGCGAGGCAGACCTCTCCTGACCCGCCCGCTGCTCCCCTCAGCAGTATACTTCGTCGATCTGCCTGGTCTGTTCCCCTTCTGTATCTGGTGAAGCCTCTCGCCGCCCCTGAGCCTCTGGCCTGTACCCCAGTTCTGTATGCACAAATAAATAAATCTTAAAAAAAAAAAAAAAGATTAAGTTAACTCAATCTTGCCCTACTAAAAGATTTTGGGAAAACTATCTACCCAGATAGAGGTACACCTTGGAGATCTTGTGGGTTGGGTTCCAGACCATTGTAATAAAATGATTATCATAATAAGCAAGTCTGATGATTTCTTCGTTTCCCAGTGCATATAAAAAAGTATGTTTACAAAAAAAAAAAAAAGTATGTTTACACTATACCATGTACGTGTGCAGTAACATTATGCACAATACAGACCTTGATTAAATGTGACAGAGAGTGTGAGGAAAAGGTGGCCGACAGACTTGGCTTGATGCAAGATTGACACAAACATTCAACCTGTAAAAACCAGTATTTTGTGGTGCTTTACAGTATCTGGGAGGCACAATAAAATGAGGTGCCCTGTACTCACGTGTGGCCTGCGCTCTTTACTTTCCCACTTGCTCACATTCCCTGACTGAGTGTGCCCTAGCAGCTGCCAACCTGCCGGCCTCTCTCCAGCCCCACCACCATGCCTCCTGTGCGCCTCTTCCCTGGGCCCCTGTGATAAATTACACACAGCTTCATGCCATGAAGGTGTCTCAGCAAAGCCCCAAACCAAGCAGTCCACATCCCAATTCAGTGTTTAAATGCTTCTTGTTGCTTTCCAGTCAGGAAAAGTTCATATGGAATCCTTCACATTTTTTTTTTAAAGATTTATTTATTTGTGCATACAGAACTGGGGTACAGGCCAGAGGCTCAGGGGCGGCAAGAAGCTTCGCCAGAGACAGAGTGGGGAGCAGAACAGGCAGATCGACGAAGTACACTGCTGAGGGGAGCAGTGGATGGGTCAGGAGAGGTCTGCCACGCCATGTGGGTCACCTCCAGGGTGGGGATGGAACTCATGCAGAAGTGACTTAAGCTTCTTAGTGCAGTGCTTTAACCCGCTGCGCCACCAGGGAGGGCCTGAATCCTTCACATCTTAAGTAAAGACTAAGTTAACTATACTCTTAAGGACACTCTATTGCCAGAACTTTAAAAAAAAAAAAAAGTTAGCTGAATGAAGACCAGATATATACAGAAAAGTATCTGGCTGTTCTATGACAGTTATCATTCGTCTTTATCATCCCTACTGGCAAATTTTTAATTTCACTGAAATGTATTCAAGAGAAATGAGTTAAATGTTATAAGCTTAGGCAAGTTATTCGAGCTCCAGTCTTAATTTCCTCATTTGAAAAATGAGGATGACAACCCACCTCATTATACTACTTGGCCCAGAACTAATGCTCAAAAATATTACCTATTTTTATTGATGATGATCACCAGCAGCAGTAGCATCAAATACACACATCAGAAGGGGCTCCTATCTAGGAGCCCCTGATTAAACATAGACCATAATGGCTTTAGATATTAGAGCCACACTATCTAAAAACACCATGCTTTCATAAGAAAAAAATTATTAATAGCATAGAATCCAGATTGCATTCTCTCTCCTGTAGGTAATTTTGTGTGAGTCATAAGAACACCACCCTCCCTGGTGGTACAAGAGGTTAGGATGCAACACTGCAAGCGAGCAGCAGCCACCTCAGTGCAAGTTCAATCCCCATCCTGGAGGTGACCCACATGGCACAGCAGACCTCTCCTGTCCAGCCCGCTGCTCCCCTCAGCAGTGTACTTCATCAATCTGCCTGTTCTGCTCCCTACTCTGTCTCTGGTGAATACTCTCACCCCTTGAAACGCTGTATCCCAGCTCTGTATGAATAAATAAATAAATCTTAAAAAAAAAAAAAAGAACACAATGCCATGATTGAGGTAGAACCAGGTATCTCCTCTCTATTTCCATGAGTTGGAACAGTATATATCAGCTAACAAAGAAAGACGTACAGTAACCACAACCTGTCATTCAAACTGAATTTCTGAAATGGAATCCTTATTCAGCTATTCAGCAGAATATTTGTAGGGATTTCAACTGGTCTGCAGCATTTGGGGCAGATAAAAGCCCTGACCCCCAACTCCTAGTCAGACAAGAATCTGTAGCCTTGATTAAAGTTAGGGACTATTCCTGCTGAGTTAGCATAAGAGGACTGTGGTGGAATAAAATTGACAGCCAGAACCCAAGTAACTGATGCAGTCCCCAAAAGATTTCAAGATAAAATATTAAGGGTTTATAGAGAGGACAAAATTAGAAATGAATGGTGGTTGAAAAGAAAAAGGGTTATACAGTGTTGTAGTAAAAGATTTCCTCATTTTAATGGGGCTAATGTCATGACTTAGAGTGATAAAATAAAAATTGGATTTTATCTCAACAGTAAGATAGGAGAAGACTCAAAAGTCCATTGAAAGACAAAAAACAGTTGGTCTCTAAAAATTAAGTGGAATTGGGAATTGGAAAACAGTTTCCAATTTATACATGTCTATAGCAAATAATTGAATTTTTTCACCTGTAATTTAAAGCATATGTAGTTACAAATCTTGGAGACATTTAAATAGAGGTTTGAGGATCATCTGTAAGATGAGTACAGAATGTTGCCTCATTCTCACTGAAAGGCCTGGGTAATGCTAAAAGAGGTAAAGGCAAATCTGGGCTTTCTAGCCATATTTTGTGTCCCCCCAACTTAAAGCACAAGAAGCCCCATATTTGGAGCATTTAGGACAAGCAAAAGTAGCAAATGTTTGTTGTCTTCTTTTTACAACTCTAAGTCCAACTTGCTTTCCCTGCAGTTTGATCTTGAAAAGAATGCTCAACTTTAACTAATGAAGTTAAAAAAGTCAAAAAAAAAAAACTGAAAAAGTTTGAGAACAATCATAGTTTAATCCACAAATTATTTGGCCCCCCTTGCAGGACATCAGTGCCTCTAAGGTGGCCAGATAATTTTTTATTGTACAGTTATTTTTATTCATCAGTAGTGCCAATCAAGAAATAATAGATGAGCAAAGTATCACAAAAGTGCTTTTGAAATGTGGCAGATTTTTGAGCCTGGAAGGAGAGAAGTTAAATTACCATCAGTATAGGAAAAAAAGGCAAAATTGTGGTTTCAAAATAACATGTGTAGTGATTAGCTGTCTGAAAAGAAAGAAGGAAATTGAGGTCAGTGATTTTTCAGGTAAAATTAAGCTAGAGAAAGTAAACACCTTCTATTTAGCATCCACCACTTTGTCTTTATGTTTCCAAGCAAATAACACAAGTCAATCTTCTGATTTTATGCTACAAGCAGAAGCCTCATTTGGTGGAAAGCTACATTACAAGGAGAACCACTTTTCCCTGTCATCTTCTAGCAGAGATCACAACTACAGGCAGACAGTAACTTTTAGTTTCCTGCCAGAGACTTAAGTCTACAAACTGGAGACATGGTAAGTCTGGGTTTTCTACCCATAACTACAAGTGCAATAGGGTGCCTCATGTACCTTACATGAAAGATGCTTCAAAACAGTAAGTCAGGGCTTATCTCTCCTCTAGTAGTTCCCATCCTGAGACCCTTTTTCCACATAGGCAGTGGGTAGGCAGTTTATGTATGACCTCAGGAAAGGGATAATCCGCAGGCAGGTGATCTAACAGGCTTAGTTTAAATAATCACTCAGAGGAAGAAATGGGGACTGGAAAGGAGCAAGAGGACATGTCTGTGACCCTGAGAAAGGCCTGCAGCTTAGTGTACATGTCTGTGATACTAAGATGGGCCTGCAGCCTAGTGGGCTGGGAATGACACCATGTGGGGATTCACGTGTGGGAGCAATTGTGCTTCCTCTCCGGATGGAACCTGGGCTCAGGGCAGGAAGAGCAAGGCTCCCTGCATTTCCCTGCCCAGTGGGCTGTGAGAGCAGCAAGGGCACTATCTGTCAACCCAGGGCCCCAACATGGCAGTGTAGAAGGGCCACAGCCTCACTGATGAAAGGTCTGCTGTTGAGAAGAGCATGGATGAACAGTACCGGGTTGCAGCACAGACTGGATAGATGACACAAAAAGGCCAGCAAGGAATGGGAACATTTCTAGAGCGTGGGTAGGGATGATGACTGTGGACCACAGACTTCCTCCAGCTCCAATGCTTCGGTGCCCTGAAGTGTATCAGGGATGAGACAAGACGGTGAGTATCAGCTGACCTGAATGTACTGAAACCAGGTTCCCTCCACTCAGCATAAGGGGACCCCAACAGTACTAAGTTCAGTTACTGGGACAAAAAAAAAAAAGAAGCTACAACGTTGGGATTAGAGTCTAAGTGGTGCGC
Source organism: Condylura cristata (assembly GCF_000260355.1). Lineage (NCBI taxonomy): Eukaryota > Metazoa > Chordata > Mammalia > Eulipotyphla > Talpidae > Condylura > Condylura cristata. Next base: position 34,331,911 of record NW_004567108.1, on the reverse strand, counting down.
TGAAGACTGTACTGCAGATGCATGAGCATGAGCTTCACAGCTGGACTGCTTCTGACCACTGATAGCTGTGTTGCGATAATGCGCAGGTGAAACGGAAGGTGAATCTGTTCATACTGCTGTGATTGATTGTTTTAGAGTGGTGCCAGGAGGATGTGAGCATGTGAGGACCCATCCACAGATTTTACCTTTTTATAAAGAAGCAACAATAAGCGCTGGGAAAGCTCCAAAGTAGGATAAAAAGGTTTATTTTCTATTATGATCTTAAGCCTTTCAAGCCCAATAGTAATTCTCCTTTTACTATCCCATAATAAAATACACACACAATATTGTATTCACAACTTAAAAAACTTTAAATTTAACTCTAAATGTAATATGGAGAAAAAAAGGCAGCTGATAATAAAATAGTACATTATTTTACTTGACCTAGGTAATCATTTTTATTCTATTGCCCACCAGAAAAAGAAAAATTAGGTCTTTGCCCAAAAAAGACAATAGCATTCAGAAAATTTAAAAATTTTCAGATACAATATCAGGCACTTAATAAAAAACTGTAAAGCATGAAAAGAAGAGGAATGATGTTTTATATATATATATATAATAAAAATTAAAATTGTACATATGTTATATGAGAAATGCAGGCATGATCCTAAAAGATACAGAAAATTAGATGATTGCATGTACTATATAGTAATAAGTTAACAGAGAATTACCATATAACTCAGAAATCCAACACCAAGGCAAATACCCAAGAGAATGTTCATAGGAGCATGATTCATAATAGCTCCCAAAGTGAAAACACCCAATGTCCATGAGCAGCTAAAGAAAATGTGATATATTTTCAGCAATCTAAAGCAATAAGAGAAATATTACTCAGAAATAGAAAAGAATGTGGTATTGCTATATGCTAAAAGGTGGGACAAACCTCCAAAACAGAGTAAGGCAAAGGAGCCAGGCACAGAAGATCACATATTGTATTGTTACAAGAAATGTCCGGAAGAGGAAAATCCATAGAGGCAGAAAGTGGACTGGTGGTTGCCAGTTGCTGGGAGGATGGAGTAATGGATACAGAATATTGGGGTGATGGTAGTGATAGATAATGGTGATGCCTATATTACTGTGAGTATACAAAAAAAAAAAAAACTGCATACTTGCAAGGGTGAATTTTATACTTAAGATGTAATTCATGTAACTATAAAATTCACCCTGGAAAACAGTGTAAGGCAAAGGAGCCAGACACAGAAGGTCACATATTGTATAGACAGATCAAAGATCTAAGTAAAAACATAAAACTTCTATAGACAAGCACAACAGAACAATACTTTCATAACTTAGGGGTAGGCAAGAATTTCTTAAAACTAACAGTTTTAAAATTTGTTGTATGTAAATTGTGAAAAGTGTAAGTGGAAGATAATGAGGTTAAACATTTCAAAGGCAGAATAAGCAGTGGAAGAAGTTGCAGCTCTGGTGGCTGCAATTAAGCATCCATTCCACAAGAGTTAAAGAAATCTCACAGTCAGGAAAATTCTACCTGGCGTCATAGGAATGTATACTATCTGCTTTTGGCAACAGTCCACGCCTGTCCACTCCATGTATATTTCGGAACACAAGCAGGATATACCTCAGAAGATCAGATGTGGTTCTTTCAGACGGGGCATTCTAAATACCATCCTAATTATCAAAACACAGAGCTTCCAGGACATGTCAGTCTTTGTTTTTCTTCTCATCAGTTCATCAAATTGACTTGACTTCTTTTAAAAACAGTAGATCTTTTCTGGAATCAAAGTGTCTCTCTCTTATAGACAGACCCTTTTATACCTTAATTTTTCAACAGGATCTTTTGTGTTAAGCCAATCCCACCAAACATCTGCCTGGCATGTGAGACACAAAATTCCTTTTTTGGAAAGTGTTTTGCATGGACCCAAAGAGATTGCCTCACTGTTTACTCCATTTTTGGCTTCTTGTAAGTTTAAATGTGGAACCAAGTGGAAAATGACTTCAAAATAGATAAGAGAATACATGAATCTCTTCCATACTTCATGGAGTCTAGAAGCTATTAACCCCATATGGCATGAAGTGCTGTGCTAGTGATTTCTTTTGTTGGTGGTGTTTTTTCTGACTTACATACAGTAAAATTGACTTGTTTTGGTTAACATGTCTATGAATGTTGACAAACAGCTACATAACTGGTGCCACAATCAGGACACAAAACAACTTCATCACCCCCTGATGCTGCTCTCTCTCTCTCTCTCTTTTGTTTTTATAATAAAATAGTTTATTTTTACATCATTTTGTAAATTTTTTTTCTATCTCAATTGTAATCCCCATGGGTTTCCTATCACCGAGTCACCCATGTGCCATCACCATAGTCCCATGCACTTCCCTCCACACCCCCCCACCCCGGTTTTGATCCCATTCCCTACTCCACTCCCACAAAATGTCTCTGGTATACGGCTGTTCATTATTCTTGTTATTTTCTCGCCTGGTCCATTATACTCCTGCTATGAGTGAAACCATCTGGTATTTTTCTTTTTCTTTCTGGCTTATCTCACTAAGCATGATCTTTTCCAGCTCCATCCAAGTTGCTGCAAAAGACATGTGTTTCTTTTTTCATTGCTGAGTAATATTCCATTGTGTATATGTACCACATCTTTTTAATCCAGTCATCTACTTTTGGGCATTTGGGCTGCTTCCATGTTTTTCCAATTGTAAGTAAAGCATGCTGCTCTTTCTTAGTCAAACTCTCTACCTACCCTTAACCTGTGGCAACTTCTGATGTTTTCTCTGTCTTTAAGCTTTGCATTTTCCAGAATGTTCTGTAAAAAAGAGCTATACCATGTGTAACATTTCATGCAAGCTTCATTCACTCTGCATGTTTCTGAATTTGAAATTCATACACATTGGAGTATATATCAATGTTTCCTTGTGTTGCTGTGTTCACTACAGAGATATGTCACCATTTCCTTTGTTCATATGCACTAGTGGAAGGACATTTAAAATTTCCTACAGCTTTTAGCAATTATGAATAAAACTGTATAGACATGGGATATAGCTCTATGTATGAATATGGTTTCATTTCTCTTGGATAAATCCTCATAATTGGGCTTGCTCCTTTCAAGGTATTTGTTTCATCCTTAGTTTTCAATAGTTGGAGTGACTATGGGGATAGTTTCCTTTGGGTTCATCCTGATTGGATCTTACTGAACTTCTTGAATCTGTATACCTATATTTTAGCCAATTTGTGTAGTTCTTAGACATTATTCCTTCATATTACTTTATGCACCAAAATTTCTCCTCTCTTTTTGGGACTCTAATGATTAAACACATTAAGCATTTTAATATTGTCCCATGGTTGCCTTCTGCTTAGTTCAATTTTCTCTCATTCATATTGACCTATCTTGATGTTCACTAATCCCTTCCGCTATCATCTTCACTCTGCTATTGGACCCAGGGTGCTTTTATCTTGATACTGTATTTTTAGTTTTAACATTGTAATTTGATTTTTCATACTTTTCTATGTTCCCATTCATTTCAAGAGTGTTCCACTTTACCTAATGTAGAATGGTTGTAGTGGATGCATTAAAACTTTTGCCTCACAATTCTGACATTTGGGTCAGCGCAGAGTAGGCATCGCTTGATATTCTTACCATTTGAGTTTCGGCACATTTTCTCAATTCTTTGTATGATGAGTAACTGTGGGTGTTACCCTGGACATTTTGAACATCATGTTGTGAGACTCTAGGTGTTAAATACTGTTCAGGATATCTTTCTTAGCAGATAATCAACTCCATTATATTCAGACTACAAGGTCTCTCACCTTCTATAGAATGTAGTTCTAATGTCAGTTTACTGTGATTTCTGTATTATTCTGTTTAGTGTTCTACACTGTGTGTACTTCTCAGAGTTGGGCTGGGATTTGGGCAGTGGCTTATATCATGGTTGAGTTCCTGAAATCCTTGTTTAGCTTCTTTGGGTCTATTAGGCATGTGCACAACTTGCAGGTGAGCCTGAAACTTACATGAGTTCATATAGAATCAGGGAACCTCTTCTCCATCTATCTCCTCTCTGAGACTCCCCCATACTTTCTAACCCCTTGAATATCCTTTTCCTGATTTCTTTGGTCAGGAAGATGGTATCTCCTGGATTTCAGCACCTATTCTGCCATGCACGTCCATATAAATGAGACTGCCTTTGGGAGCAAAGCAGCAAAAAGAAAAAGATAAAATTATGGAATTCTCACACTCCTGAAACAAAAGGTCTCCCACATCTCAGTGCTCTAGTCTGGGAGAATTTTCTTTTGGGAATTTATGTGACTAAACTCCCACCACAAAACAATGCAGATCCTCACCTAGGGTTGTTCTTGGAGTAAGGTTAGGAGAGAAAGAAGAAACAAGTAAGATGAGAAAACATTATATTCCTGAGCAAAGGGAAGGTCCATTTCCTAAACCTCTGGTCAGAAATATGGATTTCACCTGGATATCTTCCTGTCAATACCTACTACAGATTTCCATCAACCCTTGGTCAAAGATGAGAGACAGAGGAGAAAACACAACCACCACAAAACTCACCCCTGGGTAGGAATTAATAAAGTTTTAACTTCACAGCCACTCACCCTCTGCCTACTACGGCTTACTCTTCAGGTACTCAGGCAACTGCTCTTTGTAACTGCCTAGAGCTTTTGGTTGTATTCCACAAGAAAGAGAGGGGCTGGGAGCCTCATTCCATCCTGGCCCCAATGGATGTGCTCATAGTTTTAGTAAGAATGGGCCAATGGGACCTGTGGCATCTGGACTTGGTTTTGTTGCTTGTTTTGATTGCTTTTACCTTTGCCTGAATTAATACAGGAGCAGAGTGAATGATACCTCATGCCAGGTAAGGATAAAAGAAAAAAACCATAGTCTGAAAAGTCCCAATGAAGCTCTTTCTGAGTGCCTACTACTGCTGACAGTGCTCTCCAAGTTCCATTGAATACATGGTTCCTCTGTCAGGGGACATGTCATGTGTGGAAATCTGGCTATGGGAAGAAGAGAAGGCTGCCCACTATCAGGACTAAAAGAAGATATAGCAAAAGGAGAGAAGAATACGGGGGAATTAAAAAAGGTGAGGTTGTTTAACCCATTGCCAGACCTCAATGGAAAAGAAAAGAGACATTACTCTAGAGGGTAAGGGGGCCTAACAGGTGATTACTCTTCCAAAGTTGGTTTTATACTTTTTTACCACATGTTGAGCTTACCGAAGGAAGCTAAGAAGCAGTTTCTAAGGATATTTAACTATACCCGACCACTCCCTTACCTCCTTTTCTATCAACTTAGTAGGAAGGGTTTCCAGAGCTTGGTTCACAGTGAGGACTGGAGGCCCAGTTATGCTGGAATGAGTCATGGGCTCTTTCCTGGGGAATCTTGAATTACCACAGACAAAATTCTCAATAACTGTTATAGCTCAGCAAGTTGCTGGCATTGTCCATATGCTTCAGCTGAGTTAAAGCATTTAGAAGTTTATTTTTCATATTTTGTTTGGGCTTATTCCTAGAATCTCAAAGGCAGTATTTTCATTGTAAGACATATCTATTCTATTTGAAAATATCGTTTGTTAAGTATCCTGAAAGGCTGTGCCCCAGAGTCCCTGTGGGCAGCCAGCCACCAAGAAGGAAAGGCCATGGTGCACAGGTGTTCTGTGCGAGTCAGCAAGGACCAAGTTCACTGACTCTTCGCTGGCAGCTGTGTGGAAAATACCTGTGCTGGTGACTCAATGTCTTTGGATTCCTAACATGAAATTACAGGGGAGGGAACATTTTCAAATGTGGAACACAGAGATTGGTTAACTTCAGCCAATGTTGAGCCCCATTAGTGATCATGCATTGCAACAAGAAGGAAAATTTTATAAGAAAATAACAGGGATTCCTTTTGAAATCAGCGGAGCAAGCAAGGTACCTAGACAGCTGGTGCAGAACCGACTTGCCAGACCCTATATCTATTTCAAATAATAAAAATTCACTTCCTTTTAGAGTGACATCATACCAGAGTCTTGATTTTCTTTCCTGAAATGAGGTGTGCTCGGATTCAAAGTCATTGCTTGACCAGCCCATGGTCAAGCCCATGGGGTGACATGTAAATGGCAAGAACAGTAATTGCATCACATTTGTGACTTTTTTGCAGTTCTGTCTGGGAACTATCTTTTGGGGAAAAAAACTTGCTTGTGTCCCCTGATCCCCATCCCCCCACATCTACCCTCCTGGCCCGTTCCAGGGACTATTTTGTCGCTTATCTAACACAAAATAAACAGAACAATCTGGAGCTAATTTAAGCGGTTTACCATATCAGGATACAGCTGGGAAAGATTTTAAGAAATAGGCTCAACAGGAACAATAGTGCTGTGAAGTTGAGCAGCAGTGGAGAGCACAGGAAGGCAGTTTCAGACAGCCTGGCAGACAGCTGTCAGCCACTCCAAAAACAATCCCTGCAGCCAATGCAAACGGGCAGGGTCTGTGCAGGCAGCTCTGAGGAACACTGACAATGAAAACAAGGGATTAGAGGGTGTTCTGAGTTAATGACTCAAGTGTCAGGGCCACCAGTCTCCCAGGAGCCTTATTCTAGTGCTCCCATGCAGCAAGGACTGAAGAGGAATTGCAGATGAGGGGACAACACTTCATTTCTCCACAACACTAGCCAAGACTTCTTTTTTTTTTTTGACATGCATGCATACATGCTGGCTTTATTCTGACTTATGAATTCAGCAAGGCCAACAGAGGAACATCTGTTTCTAACATCAATTTCTTCTATTCTGCAGGCTGGTTGTCTTTTTAACTCTTTGGGGGCCTCTGGCTAGACCCTGAATTTCCTAGTGCAACTTGACAGAGGTGAAAAGACTTGAGGGAGTTAAATAAAGATATGTGCTGCCCTTGAAAGAACTTGCAAATGCTTTATATATTAAAACAAAAACTCCACTTGGAACAAGCTCTTGATAAAAATCCAATCAATTAGGTAAACTGTATAGCCTTAAAGGCAGTGACGTTTCATGCAGAGAATACTGAATTAGAAGCATGGAAATTTGGACTCTGCCACAAAAGGTGCCTGGGTCAAAGTCTCCTCACTTAGGACCAAATGCTTTCATTCTCCTCACCATCTAGTGATAAATACTAACTTATGCTCACACCTTCTTCCAGAGAGTGCTCAGCTTAGTAAAGATTTCCTTCCTACCACAGTAACTTCTGGGTCTATAACAGAGAAATTCCATTTGTTTGAGGATTACTTTTCAACATACTCCTCTATTTTTAAAATTATTATAATAGTTTAATTTTACATCATTTTGTGCCTTTTCCCATCTCAGTTGTAATCCTCATGGGCTTCCCATCACCAAATCACCTGTGTGCCATCACCATAGTCCAGTACACTTCCCCTCCCCCCCCCATTTTTGATCCCATTCCCCACTCCATCCCCATAAAATGTCTCTGATTGTTCATTATTATTTCCACCCCCACCCCGGTCCTTTATGCTCCTGCTATGAGTGAAACCATCCAGTATTTTTCTTTTTCTTTCTGGCTTATTTCACTAAGCATGATGCCTTCCAGCTCCATCCATGTTGCTGCAAAAGGCATGAGTTTATCTTTTTTGATCACTGAGTAGTATTCCAATGTGTATATGTGCCACATCTTTTTAATCCAGGCATCTACTTGTGGGCATTTGGGTCATTCCATGTCTTTCCTATTGTAAATAAAGCAGCAATAAACATAAGGTGCATGTATCTTTTTGAAGCAGTGTTTTTGTGTCTTCTGGATAGATACCTAGGAATGGGATTGCTGGGTCATATGGAAGCTCCACTTTTCCTTTTCTATTTTTAAAGTATAAAGAATGCCATCTAGAAGCTTAAATGAAAAAGTGTTATGCCGAATGTGAATAGCACTGATTATCAAAGTTTGCATGATAATAGAACTTACTGAAGACTAAAATTTCAGTGAGCAAATAGGCAGATTTATGGGTAGCTTTTGTAAGATAAAAAAAAAGAATATAAAAACTTCTAAAGGATAAAAAGAGAGGAAGACAAAGGAAATAGTCCTTTAGAAATGTAATAATGTCCCTTCTATTTCCAGAGCATATAAGCATGGGCAATGATTACTTCAAAAATACCTAAGCACTTAACAAAATCCCAGCTATTTTTTAAAAGATTTATTTATTTATGCATACATAGCTGGGGTACAGGACAGAGGTGCAGGATCAGTGAGAAGATTCACAGCAAAACAGGCAGATTGACAAGTACACTCTTGAGGGGAGCAGTGGCGAGACAGGAGAGGTCTGTCGCACCATGTGGGTCACCTCCGGGGATGGGGATAGAACTTGCACTGAAGCGGCTGTGGCTAGCTTGCAGTGCTGCATCCCAACCAATTGCACCACCAGGGAGGGCCCTCCAGCTATTCAAAAACACAAAATATGTCTAGAACAACTCTGAAAGAATAGCATGTAGCAGAGTCACCTGAAAGGTTGTTAATGTAGAAATTGCTGGGTCCACCTGCAGAGCTTCTGAGCTAGGCATGGCCCGATAATTTGCATTCTAACATGTCCCCAAGTGGTGGTGATAATGATATTCCATACTCTGATAATCACTGCTGCAGGGAGAGAATGGCTGCTAGTCAAACATTGGTACTGGTATCTCCTTTGTTTTTACCGTAAGTTACTGTTCAAGTGTGGTTGAATGGAAAAATAAGCAGGAACACAAATGGATATTGAATCCATATTGAGGGCAAAAATATGCATAAAGTTCATACAAAGATAAAATGGCTAGACCTTCTTTGAGAATTCAATTGCAACGGTTCTTTTCTGGAGGGTAAAATTGTCCTTGACTTATAGATAAAAGAATGTAGCAAAAGCGAATGCTTTGTAATAATGAGTCCCTAGGTCTAGACTCTGCAAGTGGTTCTCATCCTGGCTACATTAGAGAAGTACTTGGGAAATCCAAACCTTGGAGTAGGTTTTCCTGGGTGATTTGTGAACATGAATAGAAAATGCTAGGCCTTATAGAAAAGTGTATTAAATTTCCATGATTGGTGGCCCTCCCTGGTGGCACAGCAGGTTAAAGTACAGCACTAAGAAGCTAAAGCCACTTCAGCATGAGTTCGATCCCCATCCGAAAGGTGACCCACCTGGCGCGGCAGACCTCTCCTGACCTGCCTGCTGCTCCCCTCAACAGTGTACTTTGTCAGTCAGCCTGTTCTGCTCCCTACTCTATCTCTGATGAAGCCTTTCACCACCCCTGCACCTCTGGCCTGTACCCTAGTTCTGTATGCATAAATAAATAAATATTTTAAAAAATCCATGATTGGATCAGAGAATCTCAAAGGTGATTTTTAAAAAATAAATAAGTTTATTTTTACATCATTTTGTGCATTTTTCAATCTCAGCTGTAATGCATGTGGGCTTCCCATCACCAAATCACCCATGTGCCATAATCATAATCCAGTGCATTTCCCTCCCCGCACTGTTTTTGATCTCAAAGGGGATTTTTTAAATTAATTGATTCACATATTTGAGATAACATTGGTTTAAAATGCAGCATATGATTCAGAGGAACAGATTCATACCTCCTCAGGTGTGCATTACCACAGAGCATCTGCACCCCTTTACTGTACACCATTGGGCCCCCACCTACTCCTCAATTCTGCAGTCATTTCTAGACTTTGTTTTGATGCAATTCTGTCAGTTCCTTAATGGGTATCTTTGAGATCAATCCGAAACATAATAAGGTCAAGAAAGATTAACTGGCATGTAAAAAGAAGCTACATAGCTAATTAGAAGCAAATCACAATTAAACCTATTCTCCTGAAATCCATCCAAATCTGTCTATCTGTTATTTGACTGCAAAGACAATATTAATTAGAAGGACAGAAAAATGCCATAATTGGAGGAAAATCTAAAATAGAAAACATAACAGTAAATGATCACCCTGGAGATGTTAGTGGTCTCATTCAAAATAATCTTTCTAGGTTCTCAACTCTGAAATTATACTGCTTACGAATAATTTTGTTACCTAGCCTTCACCATCTACAAACTAAGTAACTGGTGAGTTTGGTTAATAACATTATTTGTATCTAAAGACCATCTGAATTTGAAGAACAAGGAAAACAGAGGAGGATGACTATGATGATACTGAATGTCAGCTTACGGTTCCCAGGCAAACTCCTCTCAAGCAAACTGTTCCTGAGACTCCAGCAGTCATATCACCACAATGCACAGAGAAAGGTTTGCCAGAGGGAAAGTGAGGTCATGTAGTGATTTGGTGAGGCCTAGTTTGTCTGTGACTCAGCCTATTTTCCAGGACTCAAAATGAATTAAAAGTCCACTTTAAAAGCTGTATCTTCCACCTGGTTCCCATCACTGATTTTTGGCTAGCTAGTAAAGGACCTGTCAGCTTTTATCTGCAGGAGGTAAAAAAAGGACAGCACATTTCAGGGAAAAGCAAATAAACATATTTGCCATGATGGTTTCAGATTTACCTACACAGCAGGTGGGTCAGGAAGCACTTCACTGATCCAGATAATTGTAAGAGCAACATTTCACTCATCCAGATAACATGACACCACGAAGCCAAGGAGAAGGTATGTTCTGAGCTGACAATATGCACCTAAGGTTTGCCAAGAGATTCTCCAACTATCTGACTAAGGTACCCATGTTTTATGGGAACCTTTTGGATCAATTCACAATACCACTGTCCACTCTTGTTTCTTGATAAAAATCACACATATAAGCAGATTTTGTTCCGAAGTAGCTTTGCTGAGAGAATACTTAAGACATTAGAAAGAAGAATCTATGTGTCATTTTGACAACTAAAACCTTTTCTTCCTGGTTACTTAAACATGCTGTGAGGTAGGGAACAGGACTTGTGGGTCAGGAATGTTTTCTGGCCAGGAAGCACATGCCTCCGTCACCACTCCTTTTCATGCCAGCCAAACACCTGTGGGAACCATGCTTCTAGATCGTGTTTTCAATTTACTTTGAGTATAAAGTAGGCTGAGTCACAGACCAAAGCAAGTTTCGTGTGGACTTTAGGCCTTTACCTGTCCTATTGTGTGAAGGGAACTGCTTATTGCATTCGATTCTCAAACTTCTTAATGACGAACATAGATAGAGTGGTTCCAATCAGTTTATTTTACAAAAGTGTTAGAACTTCTTGCTCCACATTTCAATATAGTTTCAGTGTTGCATATGTGAGTTTGGGCCTGAAATTTACAGCCTTGCCATTTTAGATATATTATGATTATTCTCTGCTACTGCATGTAAGTGTTCATGCCAAAATATCAAATTAAGGTACCCCAAATTTTAGCCAAAAAAAAATGCTCTTTATCCAAATCGTGATTTCTTAAAATGACTGCTATTGCTAAAAATTATGGTTTGAAGAATTTTGAATGTAAATCTCCTTTATAGGAAGTTAACTAACTTGGAAGGCAGGATGATAAATAGTTCGCATTTTTCTCTTTACACCATGGTCTCAGATTTTTTTTTTTAATAAGAAGCATGTGATTCAGTAATTTTAAATACACTAATGAAGATTAGCACCAAAGATTTCTTTCAAACGCTGGTATTAGGCCCTCCCTGGTGGCACAGTGGGTTAAAGCACAGCGCTACAAACAAGCCACAGCCACTTTCAGTGCGAGTTGGATCCCCAGTCCGAGAGGTGACCACATACGCAGCAGACCTCTCCTTTCTCATCCACTGCTCCTCTCAGCAGTGTACTTCATTGACCTGCCTGTTTTGCTCCTTACTCTGTCTCTGGTGAAGCCTCTCACTGCCCCTACTCCTCTGGCCTATACCCCAGGTCTGTGTGCATAAATAAATAAATCTTAAAAGAAAAGCTGGTATTAAATATGGAAGTGTGGCTTGGTGTACAATTAAGTCTACCCTGACAAGTCAAAGGTTACAGCTTGTTATTTTAGATGTTAATTTACAAATTAAAAAGAAATGAACCAAGGGGTATGTTTTAGAGAGAAAAAAAATAATACTTTAGAGCCATATTATTGAAATAAAATAAAATGAAACAAACCCTCACTGTCTCCCCAGTCCTTCTCAATGTCACATCTTGTTAGAACAGAGCAGATCACAGGTTGGAATGGGACCACAAACACTTAGTTATACAACGGTGTGAATATACTTTATATTTATTCTATTTCATGAAAACCTTCTGAAACATTCCTGTTAGTTTTTCAGGTAACTTGTCAACCAATAGACCACTTTCTTCAGCTCTCTACCCTGTTATTCCTTCCTTTACATTTGTTTCTGGCAGAAACAGAGCCTTCTGTCACATAAATATGGTCTGGTCTTCACTCTCAACATGCAATCGGCCCAGTTTCTGTTTCCCATTCATTTACTGGATGCCTTCCTGAGTTATCTGAAAATTGCTTGACCAGCTCACTACTGCTATCACTTCAATTAAAATCGACATGTATCTAATTGACATACCTAGACCCTTCATTTTATTTTAGCTTCATGAGTCATGATATAAAGGACTTTTCTGAGTTGTACTGATATTGTAACTAAAAGTAAACCAGTGATTGGAGGTAAAGATTTACTACACTGAGATTCATGATCTATGAAACACATCCTTTGAGTAAGTCTAAAGCAAGTGAACTCTACACACGTAGAAACAGTAAATGGGGATGGCCAGGTAAATTTTATTAAAAAACATAACAACTACATTAATTTGGGGTAAAAAGAAAAGACAGGAGAGGATTTGAAATGAAGGTAAAATGGAACCTGCCCTGTGTCAGAGCTACATGCACATCTGTTTGCATCTATAGCTTTCTGTAATCTTAGTGCATTTGTGTTCTGAGATTAGTATTTATTACAAATATCCCCTAACATGCATGATTCATTGTCATGCATGTTCTAGATAAGGATGCCTGTGACAAGTGAGGCATGGCTTCTATAAAATATTCCAGATATTCATGAGCATCTCATGTGTGAGCAGCTTGATGTAATCACACCCTCCATCTCAATTCTTTTGAGGCTCTGAGGTTTGGGAAGGCTTCACACAGGACCTATGGCAGATAAGAAGTCACACCAAGTCAAGGTGTCCTGGCTATTGAGGGAATGAGAAAGATCCAACTTGGCAAATTCCACTCCAGAGCAAAGAAGATGGACTGAGCACATAGGCAAACTTTTTTTTGTCTCATGCCAAGAACAGACCTCATCAAATGGCTGGGTTAATATGGTAAAACACTAAATATGTCTGTCTTTTGGGAATATTCAGGTAGTACAAGAGGTTACTGAAATAATGACCCCTATCCCAAGATTGCCTATATTTCTCTCCCATCCCTGAAGTCATCTTTTTCTTCTTACTGATGAAAACCAAAAGATAAGAAGGGAGCTATAACATCAATTTGTTCTGCAGATAAAATGCTACCTTAATGCCAAGTTTTCTCCTTAAGATTTATTATTTCCCTGTTAAATGGTATCATTTATCATGCCCTAAAGCAATATATGTGTCTAAGGAAATCAGAAACAGAGTAAGAAACAAGAAAAGGATTTAGTAACTAGAGGTTACTGGAGGTTCACTCGTGGGAAGATGTTTTTGGCCTATTTTCTACAGGAGTTATGAATGCATATGTGTTACAAAGTCAAATACTGCGCAGCAAATATTGAACAAGACACAATGTCCCTGCTTGCCTTGGAGCCTAATTCTGGTCAGGGGGAAGGGGTGAACAAGTAAAGCAAAAACCCTTGCAGACAACATAATCCCATAGTGATAAATGCTATGAAAAAAATCCCAAATGTGATATGATAGACAGTGGGTAGTTGGAGAGGCAATATAAGACAAGGAGTTAACTTGTGAGCTGAGACTTAAAATAACAAGGCATGAGCCCTGTGGAAGTCAAGAGAAGAGAGAGGGGAAGTCAGCTTCAAAAGATTTGTTTAGTACAAGAGAAGGGTGGTGGGGTATGCTATACCAGAGTCTTTTCAATTCAAGAATCTATTATTTATATTTGGATAATTTTCTATTGTCAAGGAAAAATGTTACGATACCTAGCAATCAATCTCCAAATTAAATTCTTTGACTATCATCACGTTTTTTCCTTCCATTATCTATATTGCCCACCTACTTGATTTCATCAAAATTTATTTACATGATACATGTCCACTTGAATTTTTCCCCTTCAAATGTAATTATGTTCAGAGGTGGCAAAATATCTTAAGAAAACTTAACATCCTTCGATAAATTTGGCCAAAATCAGTCAATTTTTTTAGATACTTAAAATGAAAAAAGCCAAGAGAAAGCACAATTCAAACTGTCACCACACTTCCTCAATCAGCCCCTCCTGCAACACCCTATTCAACCCTAAGACAGTGAATGCATAGTTTTTAATTATAAGTTTGCCTTGGGTAGAGTTTGAAGGACAGTAGGCACTGTTTCTCTTAAGAAATGTATCTCTTATGGAGCAACTGAATATTCTACACACAATTTTACAGTTATAGATTTGCACTTCAGGGATTTCTGATGGTGTTATTAGATAATAAAACTACCAAGCCAAATATTGGTGTGAGATAGTCATGAAGCCTCAAGAAGGCACCTGTTGTCAACCTGATTTTCTAATAAAAGTTTTTTGTTTTGTTTAAGATTTATTTATTTATTCATACAGAACTGGGGTACAAGACAGAGGTGAAGGGGCAGTGAGAGCATTCACCAGAATTGGGAGCAGGACAGGCAGATCAATGAAGTACACTGCTGAGGGGAGCAGCGGGTGGGTCAAGCAAGAGAGCTCTGCCTTGCCATGTGGTCACCTCTTGGGCTGGGGATTGAACTCTCACTGAAGCGGCTGTAGCTTGCTTGCAGTGCTATGTCTAACCCGTTATGCCACCAGGGAGGGCCTCCAAAAATTGTTTTTAAAAGTGGAATTAAACTTCATGGAAAATTTTTGAGTACGTTCCTATTCAGTTTATTATGAAATGTATCTAATTTGATTTTAAGGGCCTTTCATATGTGTGTATAACTTTTAAACATTTAATTTTAGAATAACTTTAGATGTATTGAAAAATTGCAAAGATAGGGCAGAGAATACTCATATGCCCCATGCCTAGTGCACTTCATGCTAATATCTTAATTATTGCTGTATATATGTGCTAAGTCTATTTTGGGTGACACAAATATTAATTTCATGTGCACAAACACACAAACACACTTGAACTTCCAAACCCAACATAGCATTTTTTAATGTGTTTTAGTATGAAAGCTATAGTCTTTCAAGATCTTTTCTTAATGTCTAATTTTTTAATGTTAAAACTATAGTGATTTATTAAACTAAATAATTTCCCATTTTTAGAATTTTTATCAAAAGATCAGCACCAAATAATTGCCTAATTTGCAAAAACATTTCCCTTAGTTCAAAAAGTAATTAGAAATTACAGCCGTAAAGGGTGCTAATTGGGTTTTCACAGAAGCACAGTGCACCAGCACATTTGTTATCTCCTTTCACTTGCTTCAGACAGTTGCCCTAATTAACCCTTTGTTCTCTGCCTGGCAACACCAGCAGTCCTTCAGTAGTGGCAGTAGAGGAGGAGGCATAAAACAACATTCCTGTTTGCAGTGACATGAATGGAACTGGTGGGCATGACGCTAAGTGAAATAAGTCAAAAGAAGAAGGGCACCACCTCCCTGGTGGTGCAGCGGGTTAAAGCACTACACTAAGAAGCTAAAGCCACTTCTGCATGAGTTCGATCCCCGCCTGCCCCGGAGGTGACCACATGGCGCGGCAGACCTCTCCTGACCCGCCCGCTGCTCCCCTCAGCAGTGTACTTCGTCGATCAGCCTGTTCTGCTCCCCATTCTATCTCTGGTGAATCCTCTCACCGCCCTGCACTTCTGGCCTGTACCCCAGTTCTGTATGCATAAATAAATAAATAAATAAATCTTTAAAAAAAAGTAGAAGAAGAAGGGCAAATACTGGATGATTTCACATATATGTGGGATAGAGAGAGACAAAACACATGAACTGACAGAACTAGACCAAAACAATTGAGGGAGAAGGACAGTAACCAGTGAGGAGAGGGACAAGGGTGCTCTAGGGTGGATGGGTGGGTGATGCTCTGTACCCATTCATCTGGATCATATGCAATGATACAAACTGGTGTTACCTTAAATGAGTTAACTGGGGGAAAAAAGCTTTGACATTTTTCTTAAGTGTGAGATTTCTGATAGATGGGCACAGTTTCAATGCGGGAAATGAGGATTCTTCTACTCCAGCCTGGGAGACGGAAGGGAAGGTGAGATCGGGAGAATGGGTCTCAGTGTGCCCTCACGGGCACAGACACCAGACTCGGTACACAAGTTGTGGAAGAAGTCACTGGTAAATCTTTATAATGACTATTTGTTAAAGTAGTCATTCAACAAATCCAAAAATGGGTTGTAGATACGGTGAGTTGAGTAAAATGTATTACTAAAAGTGGTATCATTTGTTTCTTTTCAGTTTTTACAAATTGAGCTACTTAAAATTATAGACGTGGCTCATATTTGTTCTCTGCATTGCATCACTGCTGGACGGCAGCAGTTTAGAGCCTGCCTCAATTTCAAATCATTCAACCTTCCTCAAGGTAAGGCAAGCCTTCAGCTGTGTCCATCTGTCATCCATATCTTAACTCTCACCAAGTCCTAATTTCTCTCCTGAACAGTTTACTCCCATGACCCATCATTATAACTTCTTTTTACCACTTTGATCTTCTCGCTTTTCACTGGATTTACCTGGGCAAGCTCATGATCGCCAACATTCCATGGCTACTCAGGCAGCCAAAAACTAAGTATCATCAGTGTTTACCTCATCAAAGTTTGCCATCATTAATTCTCTTGGAAGCACAAGTGGCTTGAAAGTCAGCACACATCCAGTCTGGAACAGGATGAGTGAAAGTTTTAAAGAGAAGACCTTAGCCACAATACCTGGAAGGCATCCGCATCTCCCTTGCTGTGGACTATATGTAAGCAGGATGAAACTGCTCAGGATTTGGGGCCATCATTCTCTGGGCCATCACTTGCGGCCTTGAATGCAGGAGGTACTTGGGAGTGTGGGCACAGGGCATGCATGCCTGATGGCGGACACCTGGAGTGTGGCATGGGCTGTGTGAGTGGGCCACCTGACCAGCCAGACTGAGCATAGAAAAGGCGACATCGCAGTGGACAGGGTGTGGCACAGGACCATGTGGCAGAGATTATGGAGGGAACTCCAAGGAGCCCAGAGAACCCCACCCCTGCACCTGGTTACCCCACTGAAATGATGTGGAACCATCATTAAAAGCCTGGAGAAGCCACTAACCGCTCCAGGACTCTCCTTTGCCTACTCTGCCCTACTTCCTGCCTGCACTACACTATAGAAGGAACTTGACCTATTTGGGGCTCAGTTTCCTTGGGTATAATTGAGTCCCTTGGCTTTTCTAGCCCCACTGTGCTATGATTTGGCTTATGAACAGGAGTCACTGTATCATGGGTGATAGTGAGGTTTTTTGATACTGTCTGGGCCAAAGGCAGTAGTTCGCATGCAGGTAGTTTATCTTGGAAGTGATCCCAGAGAAAAAAAGGCATGAGTGCTGTTGAAAGGGAAGTGGGAAATGCTACACAGGGATGCTAACAGGGTGGCCACTGACGCACGTGACTCTTGCTCACTCTCACTGGTATCCTTTAAGGATCATGATGAACTTAACCTCAAAACTGTCACTCTGGGAGGTTATGGGGGAAACATTTATCCACATACACTCCCAATAAATAAGGCTGGTCCATCGGCTGTCAATTCATGTGAGCCCCTTGGCGTCAGACAATAGGTGAACTCAGGGCAAGATGCTGTGGTTGCCCTCTAAGAAGATAACCGAATTCTGCTTGAACTGGTCACCAGGGCAGCAGCTGCACAGATATGGGACTCTGAGGACCTGCGTGACACAGAGGTGTCGGCAATGACAGATGTCTGACCAAGTGTTGTTGCTAAAGAAAAGCCGAGAGCCTAAGGGTGCAACTGTGGCTTTGCTTCTTAACTCTGGATCACTGCCCCTTAAATCCATCTCTTCATCTGAGAAATGGAGAGTGTCAAACCTACTTCACATTCTGGAAAAGGTTTAAAAATCAGTGTTGTGATACAATACTTTTAAGAACTTAAATAACACATAAAGACAAAATATAACTATGGGGTCAGCCTGCCTGCCTAGCCCTGACCATTTCTTTGACCATAGTCTCTTAACCATTTGCTAAACTCTCCCTCCACGGTGGTCTTAAACTTGCTACATTTGCTCTGTCAATAAAAATGGCAACCTCTGGGTGCCAGTCCCAAAGCCAGCCCGGATCCCTGGCTCTCTTCAGACATGGCTTCTGCCCTCTGTTTGTTCTCAATATGTTAAGTAATTGCTTTTCCAGGTAATGCTATATTCACCGAAGCTGGAATCTTTTTTTGGCACATTATATTGTTTTATCAGGCAGACTTTTGAAGTTAAAAGGTAATAGCAATTTCTGATACATTCTTTAATTAAAGACAACATCTAGATAGTTCCATTGCCATGTTCCTACAATAAGCAAAGTGCACTCAATGCCAAGAGTGTAAAATTGAGCCGGGGTAGGACAGAAGGTGCTTCTGGGAATGAATCATATTGAGGTTGTGGTAACAGCATGTAACTTCTAAAACCATGTGTTATCCTGAATACCAATTCAAAATCATTTTCCTTATTCATTTCCAAAATGTTTTTCTGCTTACCCTTCATACCTTGTGCACCCACATGACAAAAAAAAAGGATCTACTTGACCATTATTTTTGCACTTGCAAACATATTCTCACAGTTCTATTCATTTTTTAATCACTAAGACTTTACGGAAACAAATACTGACTGATTTGCTGGTGTCTCCAAGGAAGAGGCTGTTTATCTGATCCTTTCTGAATCCTCAAACTTAGAGCACTTTATTATCATGACCCATCACTTTGCTCTAATTTACAATTCTCAGCAGGGTCTCTGCTTAATGGTTCCACAGACCATACACTAATCCACAGGAACACAGTTTCTGCATTTAGTATAACAAGTGATCTTGCTGAAGCTCCAAAATCAATTAGTGTTTCAAGACTTGAGAAAATATTATCAACAAAGAGACAGTCATCCAAGAAATAAAGTAAATAAGTTCCCGCAGAGAAAATAAATGCTGTTGGTTTTCAGTCACACAGAGCAAGAAGATTGATTAAATTCCTGAAGAATATGAACTGAGAAATAAAGCAGTGGGAATGCGATAATGAAAGTTGCATGGCTTCCCAGCAACACTGTCTCTGAGACGCTAGCAAGGCTGCGTAAATCCTTTTTATTACTGTTGGTAGGAAAGAAAAAGTACCAGCATTGAGAATTCAGTTGTAATTTACCTCCCATAACTTTCCAGATACCTTACGAATATCTACGATTATTAAACAAAGCATGCTATAGAATTTAATAAAAAGAAGCTCACTGCAAAATATTGCCCTTCCTCTGAACATGTTATTCTCATGTTTCAGTGTGAACAAAAGACATTTTAGTGCTCACATGGCCCTGGGAGGCCATGAAGGTAAAGCAGGAGAAGAAAGCAAATGATCTAAAATTTGAAACCAATTCAGTTACTGGTCCCCTTTCTTTTCAGCAAATGCCTCTCTGTGATTATTTTTCTATTTACAAAGAGGTGATAGTTATTTCTGAGCTATCCCAGAAAATCCGAAGGCAATGTGTGCTCCACGAAAAGCGTACTTTTTTGAAAGACTTCGGAAAGCAGCAGCACTGGTTGGGGAATGCTGTGCTGTGGGCGGCCAGGGAAGGTCTGAGATATCTTTCTCCCTCCCTCTTAATTCTTCTGTGAACCTAAAACTGCCCTTTAAGAAGGAAATCTTTTTTTAAGCAGCTATCTTTTTGGGGAAAATATTATTTCTATTTTATGGTGAAATACCTTAACAGTGAACTTAAACCCCTAAAAGATTTATAATCATAGAAAAGGATTGCTGAAAATCAATGCAGTAGACTTAGAGCGTCTGACTATGTAAGTCCTCATTACTAACTTCAAAGAAAATGTTATACAAAATGGGCATTTAATACTAGGTTGATCCAGGATCCCATAATCCTATTTGTTATGTTACAGAAATATTTTTTTCTGGCACTGAGGAGGAAGTACTAGCATATCATAGCATAAGTTCAATATTTTGAGTTTTCTTTGGAACAGTTGGAAAAGGCTTTCTTTCCCCCTTTTGCTTCTATCACAATGCATTCTGCATTTATGAAATAACAAAAAGGTGTAATTATGGTTCTTCCCCAAGTGTCTTATATGGAGAGAATCTTTTGGAGGTATGGCGTTAGAGTAATGAGACTGCCTTATGCAACCAAATGAAGTTCATCTTTCAGTTGATCATTGAGAGGCAATAGCCTTATTTCAATCATGCTGTCAATGCTCAAAACTATTTTTGGAATTTCCTTCAGTCATTTTATGAGCCTCCTAAGCAAAATGACCTCACCACTCATGCTCTACAGTACATTAGACACACTCTTGGTTGGTAGAGCCTTAAATCAACTATGTGTTAGTCCCATCTTAGTCTTACCAATAAAGGAGACATGTTCAATAAACACCCCCTGGGGAACTCCTAAAAGATATGAATTACTGCAGTTATGAAGCTACAATCTAGAGCAACACTCTATTATTTTTCATTGTTTTCTTTTCATACTAAATCTTTAAAATTCAATTCAAAGCAGAACATCTCATTTCAAATATCCACATTCCAAATGTCCCATAGCTTTCTGTGGCTCGTGACCAACTGTTGGGCAATGGGGGAGAGCCTATTCTCCCCCAAATAACAGAAACTAGTATACTGTTCAGTATTTGGATTAACTGAGTTCTTCCCATTTTCTTAATTCCTTTGAGTTGTGAGTAGACAACCCTGGCAAATACTTCTCTGTAAGTGTTTGGTAGAGTTTGGTGTTATAACCAAATCTTTATAATGTTGTTAAGCAAAAAAAAAAAAAAAAAAAAAAAAAAGGCAATTAAAACTGAAATGGTTTAAAAGGTCTAGAGGTTCTTTCATCCACCAACAATTCTGCCTCTGGTTGGCCTGTGCCACCACCCTAGGTTAGCGAAGCTGCCTGTTGTCTTTTCCCAGAGGTGGGCAAAGTCAGGATAGCTGAGAGGGAAGGATTTACCTTTACCTACAAAGAACAGAACCTGTGATGTAGGTGACCTAATGATTCACAGCCCAATCATGGTGCAAACAAAGGACTAGCATGAGGGAGAGAACCTAGGGAAAGCAAGGAGCCAGAGGGGCTGCAGAAGCTGGGATAGGAATGTAGGGCTTAGGGCCAGCAGGGGAGAAGGGAAATTAAAAACTCAGAGAGTACCACTAGAGATTCTTCAGTCCTCTATCCTTGGAGATGAGGCAGGCAGGTTTCCCTACTCCTGAGTCAAGGTGCAGTTTTCTCATCCCAGATCTGAGCTCTCAGTGGCTTCGTGTGCCCTGTGTGGGCAGAAGGCACATCATCCTCTAGGGAGCCACACTGAGCACCACCAAGACTTGCCATTGGGAGATGCAGTGCCCAAGTGCGGAGGCTCCCACTGCAATCTCTGACAGCGTGGGGAAATCCTGTGTTAGACCCCCTGTGTCACCACTCTGAGGCACATCAGGGGAAATTCATCTGGTGCCCAGAGCTCTAAGTCAAGGGTTAGTGTAGCAAATTTTTGTGAATGAATGGCGTTAAAACTCCTTGAAAGATTTTATTTTCTTTCTAGTGAAACTTAAAAAAAAGGAACATTTTATTATTCTCAGATTGTACCAGGGAGAATCTGACAGGACAGAGCAGGGAGAGTTTATCTCTGTTCCAAGAAGTGCCATTTGGGACCTTGTTCAGGGCAGCTCACTCACATATCTGTGCTGGATAGTGGCTGATAG
This sequence comes from Condylura cristata, assembly GCF_000260355.1. Taxonomy (NCBI): domain Eukaryota; kingdom Metazoa; phylum Chordata; class Mammalia; order Eulipotyphla; family Talpidae; genus Condylura; species Condylura cristata. The sequence goes on along the minus strand of NW_004567108.1, from coordinate 34,310,035 downwards.
CCGGGTAGCCGGGGGGTGGGGGTGGGTGGGTTGTGGACCAGGAGCCAAATTTCCTTTTCTTTTTTTTTTTAAGATTTATTTTTATTTGTTTATGCATACAAGAACTGGGGTGTAGGTCAGAGGCATGCGGGCTGAGAGGATGCACCAGAGGCAGAGTGGGGAACAGAACAGGTGAATTCACTAAAATACACTGCTGAGGGGAGCAACCGGTGAGACAGGAGAGGTCTGCTGCGCCATGTGGGTCACCTCCCTGGCTGGGGATCAAACTCAGGCCTATGTGATAACAGGGTGATAGCACTGAGACTCAACCCCTATGCCACCAAGGAGGCCCAGAATTCCTTTTCAGTTGGGTCTTTTCATGCACTTTTGAACTTCCTCAAAATCTAGTGTCTGGGTAAAATAATTTAAAATTGTTTTACCAAAAACTCAAGAGTGGAAACCTGAGGTTTTGAACTTAAAAATGTCCATGTAATTAACTGTCCACAGTATGCCCTTGCTTGTTCTACTTTTGAAATGTTTTAAATTACTAGTGAGTTAAGCAACTTAATTTTTCTTGCAATATATTCAAGTTAAATCAACATTCCAGGAGAATGTGTCCTATTTATGCTGTGGATTTTTTTTGTAAACCTTTAAGCACCATCGGCAGGCAGGACCAGACCATCACCCTACCCAGAACATGGCTTTTGCTCCCCTCTTCCTGCCGTCCGCTCATGTCTCCTGCAAGGTCAAAATGTCTTTCCCTTTCTTTCCATTAACGTACCAACATGTCATCAATCACTCAAGCAGAGCTGAACTATTCTCATCTTTTCTAGGGAGCCTCCGGCTGATGCTCCCTGCCCAGAGGCTCTCTCCTCCAACTCCACCCTCCTGTCACCCAGTGTCACTTGACACTGTATTGGTGTGCTGTGGCATCTGGAATGCACTCTCACCTCTTCACCTGCCAACATTTCCTGAGTTCCATGCTACCCACTGTGCTGGACAAGTGGCTCAACATATTTCAGTCATCTTCCTGGTCATTTACACTGCCATTAGTAACACTTCTCCTTTCCCTAAGTGAGTCTTAGCCTAAAAGTCAGGGAATAGATGAAAGTTCTTCTCAGAGATGTGTCAGAGTCACTTCTGACTTCTCCAGAAATGCACCTGCCTGGCCCACTCCTCATTTCCAGGAGAATCTGACCCTGGTGCCTCAGGCTGGCTTCAAGCCCTCCACCACTATCCACCTCTACACTAGGGCCACAGCTGGTTCATCACCAGTACATTGTTTTAGATGAAACAGTTGTGTCTATTAACTAATTCCTGTCACTGAGATAACAACAAGACCTTACCTGGTCAAGTGATCTCTGTGACAGCCTGAAGTCCACCACCAACAGGAGATACCAATCATGTCACTTCTTTCAGGGACTCACAGATGTGAACTGTTCACACTGTACACACAGCTCTGAGGGTCATGGATTTTCGGCGCACCCACCACTGCAGGTGCCCTGTCACCTCTGGACTGACACTAGAGGTGCTCAACGTGGCACCACAGAGCCAGCTTTTCAGGCCACTCACAGCAGCCCCTCTCTCCCTTCACTCTCACTGCTTTTATGCTTTTGACTAATTTGTGTATTTGTTGGAACATATCGTCAGGTTCTATATCTGCTTTGAGGGCAGATATAGAGGGTCTTTTTTTTTATGTTTGTTACATTTTTAACACAATTATTTTAAGAAATCCACACAAATAAGAAAGCACTCTGGTGTGGCAATGATTTAAAAAAAAATCTCTATACTTGGAATGGTCATCCTAGAGAGGCTGGTTAGATGGGGCCCATACTGTGAAGGAAAATTTAAAAAGAGATCATAGAGATTACAGTTTGTCAAGAGTGAAAACCACCGGAAAGGAATAAACCTGCAGTGCCAATAATCTCTGAAATATTTTCTCACTAAGAAAACATGGGAGAAGAGCCCACAAGGCTAAGGGTTGCTCTGTAAGAAGGGAACAAGCCCAGAAGGCAGAATTTGTGCATACAAGGTTTTGTTGATGCTTTGTACCTAACTGCCAAAGACAGCAAAGTGGGTTTTTTTTCAAATATCTTTTTATTATTGTTTTTAGACCTGGTGGAGAGAATCTCATGCTCCTGAAAGCGAAGGACGAGCTGCCTGTTTGAGGCCAAGCACAGCAGGTCTCTCTCCCACAAAGCAGACTTGCAATGGTTCCCAGGCCCTCCGCGAGGAGCAAGAATCTATAAACTCCTGGGAAGCAAGAAGCCCGCAGTCTCTCCTCAGCTGTCTAAGGAAGGGCCTCAGCTCAAGTTAGAAAACCACAGCAATTGTTGTATAAAACCAGAAAGGAGCAGAAACTGGGACAGAACACTGGCAAATGCTAGCCCTGAAACGCTCTGATTTGTGAGCAAAAGGCTTGTTTCAAATGTATTCCGCAAGTATGCATGGTGGTCACCACTGCTGCAAGGGAAACCCCACATGTGGACAGTGAAAGGGAGAGGAATTAGGCTGTTTGGCTTCTCTAGTAGCGAAAATCTAGCCATTCTCATAGTTGTTATTTTCTTTTAGAAACTACTACACAGTATTTCTCCACTTTTCTATTCTATAAACAGTCCACAGCTTTTGCTCTTTAATACTGGTGCCTCCTCTTGTAGCTTACATCTATTATTAATAACATTGATTTTTTTAGATTCTATACTGAAAACACCTGAAACACCATCTGCTTTCTGCTGATTAATAAAGTAGTAATTCCTGACCATTTAGTCCCCTCTCCTCTTTCAGCTGCCTGCTGTGTATTATGTGTCTAGGGCTTCATTTCAGTCCCTTCCTTTTTCTGGGACCATATTTCCCATGTGGTTATTTCTATGTAGAAGTCACTTTTTCCTTTATTTATCTTCTAGTGTAACCTGACAACCTAACTCCTTGCCTTCAAAGGGAATTTTGGCTCTAACGATTTCTGAGAGGAATGTACAACATAAGAAATAGATCTACTGTAGATCTGTCCTTCCAAATAGAATGCAAAACAGGAGGAGAAAGCAAACCCAATAATTATGCGCAGTTCAATAGGTATCATCCATTAATTATAAACTCAGGGAAGTTTGCCAATTTCAAAAATACATTTAAAACCATGGAGGTCTCTGGTGGTCCTCGGTGCTGTCGTGGCACTGACCTGAGTTCCAGTCCCGGCCAGGGAGCCAACCCACATGGCACAGCAGTTGTATCACAGTAAATCCACTGCTCTGCTCTCTGTCTCTGGTGAATCCTCTCACTTTCGACACCTCTGGCCTATACCCCAGTTCTTCTAGTCAAAAAAAATTTTACACTCAGGGAAAGATCACAGTGCTATTTTTGCACAGAAGTGTGGAAAGATTATTCTTATGACAAAAAATTCATAATGCCAATAAAACATAGTTCTTACAGAATATGCTATATTATATATCAGTACATTATATATTACAGAGCATAATAAAACATGGAAGATCTGATAAACAGGGATTGAGAGACATCTTTGCCTTAGATCCTGGGATTGTGAATTCAGGAGCTTGTTACAGAGAATACAGATGCAAGATTTTCTTCTGGAGATATTGATATGTATCGGTTACTAATTTTACCCAACAAAATAAATAAGGCTGTATGTATTTTTACCTATTATGAATAAAATTTTAAGTAATTCAACATGCTTAAAGTGTGGACATTAATAGAGAAGGTAAAATAGTTTAGTGGTTTCTGGCTAAGGAAACGATCATTCTTGTCTCATAGTTTTGAGCCATGAATTTTTATTTCCCTCTTCACTAGCTATGATAAATAAAGAGGTAATAAAAAAGGACACTATAAGATTTAGTCACTTATTGGGTTTTCCTTAGCTTTTACATAAATTCACTGATGTGTTTGAAGAACCCAGTGGGATTGATTTGTTAGCAGCGAGACTGCTTTGCTCCTGGCACAGAATTTCTATCATACTTACAGTTTGCCAATTTCAAAAATACCATGGAGGAGTTCTCTATTTACTAGTGCAACTTTTTAAAGGAATTTCTTATATAATGAAGAAAGACAGGTGAAGGGGTATTAGTTAAAATTCTTTATTATTCTAAGACAATAAACTTGCACTTAATTTTGTGAAAGCTCAGATAATAAATGTAGCAATTCAGTCTCCGCAGAAACAACTCCCTTTGTTTCAGTGGAACTGTGCTACTGAGCGGTGTTCCTTGATGCTGGTACTGCTGGCGTCTGGGCAGGACGCGCCTCCCCTGGGCAGGGCTGGCTTGAGCACGCTGTGCCCTTCGACGACTTCTCCCTCAAGTCACTGTGACGACCAAAACTAGTCTTTCTCATTTCTAAATACGGTGGCCACGCTGCCCCACACTCAAGTAGACTACAGATCCACTGCTGTGCTAATCATACGGCACTCGGGCCAGGAGCTGCACTCTTCCCAACTCAGCAAAAACACCCCATTGCCAAGTGAAGGCTAGCACTGGCACTGACAACAGTTCTGGAAACACAGAGTTATAGTATGATCACTGATTCTAGCAACACAATTTAGAGAAAAACGAGGTCCAATCGCTCCAAACTCTTTCTGAAATCTGCCCTCTCGTCTCCATCAATTTTACCTCCGCCCTTAAGCAGGCCTTCCTCAACCTCTTTCCCCCACTTCACAGAGCCTCCTGCCAGGTCATCCTGGCTCTGGATCATCTTCTCCACCCATTCTGAAGTTAAACTAATCCTGCTGGGAACGTTCATGTCTCCTCCTCTCTTTCAGAGCACCTTGGCGATTTCTTGCCTTCTGGAGTCAGCTCTGACGTCAGGCTTTCCAGTTCCCATCTCACCTTTCCCTACTGGCACACCAGCTCCCGACATACTGAACCATCCACATAACTGCTCTCTCCTCTCCGCCCTCATTCAGGTTCCTCCCTCACAGACCAAAATGCTGTCCATTTTCACCCCCATCTGCACAGTTTACCTGCCCATCTCATGGCCAATCCTGAAATCTCAATATGCTTCCCCCTTCCCTCTCAATATATTTCTGTAGATCAATAATCTATATACACACAAACTATTCAAATAATTTTATCTGCTAAATACATATACGTTCCTCATGAGGCAAATTCCAAGGCTGAAACAAGAATTACCTTAGATCAGATCAGACATTCTCAATTTCCACCAAAGAATCACCTGGATTATTGTTAAAAATGGAGATTCTTGATCACTGCCCCAGACACCTGATTCAGTATACCTGATTCAGTAGGTCTGTGATGGAGCCCACAGTTGCACTGTTTTCTTTAAATGCAGTGAAATTCACATAATGTGAAATTGACATTTAAAAGTACCCAGTTGCACACTCACAATCATGTGGGACCATCATCGCCTCAGAAACTGCATTTTAACAAACACTCCACTGCAGGTAGTCCCCAGATGGCGTGATGAGAATAACCTTCAAAGGTTAAGATAATGGTGACAAGGAATAGAAGCCTCAAGGACTTCCCTCATTACACAAATTGGTTTTGTTTTCTTAAATCAATTCCCCTCTGCCCCCCAACATCTAATCCTAACAGATAAAAAGGCCTTTGCTTCTCCTTTTTACTAAACATAAGCACAACACAAAGAAATTAGTTTATTTCAAAGTTTTCTATATTAATGGATTCAACATTTATTTCTGGATGCACCCAGCTTTTTTATGCTTATAAAAACGAGTTTAAGTGAAGTGAGAAAACTGGAAAAAATGAATCACTACTCTGTGATCAGCCAGAACCAGGTCGTGTTTCCTTGAGTTTTAATCACATTATTATAGCACATTATTAAATTCTACTTCAGGCAATGAAATCGTCAATAACACAGAAAAAGTCTCCAGAGAAAGAACTGCAAATTAGGCTTCCCCCTACAGCCAAACGCTCATCTAGATGTAAGTGAAGGTGATTATTCCGATAAGAGTTAATATAAATATGTCATAGCTGCAGATGAAGATATGCGGTCAATTGTTTTCAAGATTTTAGAATCCTTTTTTTCCTAGTCTCAATTTATGATTGAACTGCTCCAGAGTTGACTCTTAGTTTTGCTCATTTTACTCAGATTTTTGAGCAGATTCCCAGAGTTTAGCAGCTATAAAATTCAGCCACAGTGCTACAGTGTCCAGGTCTAAAATGGTACCTTCCCGAGAGCTGCTTCTCTGAGCAACATTTGCTAAAATAACAAAGACACAGAATGAGATGAAAACCCATCACAATCTGAGAAACTCGGACAAACAGACAACCTATAATGTGAAACAGAATTTTGGAGCAATTTCCATAGGCTGGAAGACTGAAGGAACTAGGCTGAGGGGCCAAGGGTTGGCATAGCTGCTTTGCCTCATGACACAGATTCATCCCACAGAGGCAGGAAAGCAGCCAGAAGCGGACGGTGCTCATTTTAGACAGAACCAGAGAACTATCACCTCCTCAACTTACAATTCCCAGAAAACGACATACAAGAGAAGAAAAGGGTTTGGCCCTGGGATATGCTTTACCCTGGAAAACGTCCCCAAAAGTCAAAGCCCTGAAGACACAGGGATAAGAAGCATCATAACTGCATGAAAGGGTTCTTTCAGCCCATCAGAGAAGTAGCAGCCAAAACAGAAGAATATGTCAAGTGGAACTATCTGGTTCAGTAATTGAGGAGACTTAATGACCAGAGACCTCTGTGAGCTGTGTGAGTTGAGCTATAGGTTTGAAAAAGAATTAACCAGGGAGCAGTGACCTGAGGTCGGGAAATGACTGTGCACGCTGTATGGCTAGAACTTCCTTCCTTCATTCATTCTCAGAAAAGAGTAAATAACTTGGTAATGATTTTCAATAGAAGGGAAACTTTCTGTTCAGAAAAGTTTGGGGAAAGCATGGGTTCTATGAAAAGAATTGCAGAAGGATGAAAAGATGACACAGCACAATTGACTAGCGTTAATGGGTATTGACCTCAAGTCAGTATGGATTTCAGTTCTTGCTCCTCCATTTGTCAGATGTGTGACTCTCTCAGTCAAGCTGAGCTGTTATAACAAAATATCTCTTATAAATATCACAGATTGGGTGGCTATAAACAACTTTTTTTTTTTTTTTTTTATAGTCTGGAGGCTGGAAAATCCGCATTAGCTTGACAGCCTTCTGGTGAGGACTTTTCTTGGTTCATCGCTGACCCCGTTCTCATTGTGTCTTCACATGTTGGAAGGGTTGAGGGGACGCTTTGAGGTCTCTTTCATAAAATCATTAATCTCATCCATGAGCACTCCACCCTCATGACTGAATACCCCTGAAGTCCCATAGCATCTGTCATTAAGATGCCAACATTTGAATTTTGGGTGAAAACATTCAATTCAAAGCAATGGATTTGGGCAAATCACTTAGCCTTAGCCTCTAAGTTTCAGCTTCCTCATTTATAAAACAGGAATAACAAAACCTATTTCATAAGGTTACTTTGAGTTTTAATGTAGACAATGTTAATGATAATGAGAAAGCATACGAAAAGTTCTGTCCAAGCCCTGAGCATGCAGTTATATTTAATAAACAATCATCATCATTATTATTAACAAGCTCAAAACAAAAAAACAAAAAACAAAACAGGCACTGTTGCTGGAAGCAAAGAAAGGACTTTAAAGAAAATAAAAATGCAACCAATAATTGTCTACAGTACATATATTAAAAAGCAAAAATGGAATTGTAAAAATATCTAACTGGTAATGTAGAAGCACTCCATAAGGCTGAGGAAAAGAACAAAAAAGCCCTGGAAATGATGAAAGTCAATTCAATACCTCAACCTACTAATTAGAGATATCTTTGAAAAATAAATCAAGCAGAACAGAAGCAATAACCTAAAATATGAATAAGGAAAACTTCCCAGAGTGGAAAATAATTTCAGCATGTAGATCGAAGGGGTCACTACATCTTAGGCAATATTAATTTTTAAATATTTTAAATACCACACCTAGATATAATTCAGCAAAAAAAAAAAAATTAAACTATGGAACTAATTTAAAAAAAAAATAGTTTCCAAAAATATTCCAGGAACTACCTTAATCAGAGAGATATTTCAAACAATCTGTAAACTGTTCCAGTGCATAGAAAAGATAGAAAAGCCATTCCCAACTATTTTATGAAGTAAACATGACCAAGACAATAAAGCCTCATAGAGAAAAAAGAAACTACCAACCCTCATTTTAATTTTTGAATTAATGCAAAAATTCCAAATTAAACTCCATCAAACTTAATTTAGCTGTATAATAAAAATACATACACATGATAAAACTGGATTTTCCCAAATAAAACAAAGATGGTGTAATCTTAATATACATATTAAGAAGTTACAATGTCAGAATATGACTATAAGGGAATACAGTCTCTGTGAGAAAGTCCAAAAATTATTTTGGAAAATTTAAATATAGGATGTATATATAATAGTCAGCTATATATTTAAAATATAGCTATGTACATTTGAAATTATATAATTAAAGAGATAGACTGATCTTAAAACACTGCTTTCATTCAACCCTCATATAGCACGAAAAAAATTTTACTTCTTCCCATGTATAGTTGCTTCACAGCTGCTGTCACAAAGTCATTTTGAGATACTTAAGCTTTCCAAAGTACCATCTTCACTCCTGTCAGAGTACTTTTCAGTCTAAGTATGATACATTTTGCACATATACTTTCATTTCAGGAAATCATTTATCCTTATATAAATGTGATCCCTACAACAATGGCTTGTTTTATAAACCTTTAACTACCAATTCTTGAAATTGTGACGACATTTCCCAGGAACAATTACTAAATCAGTATTAAATATCTTGGTCACCTTTTTATTGATTCTTTCTAGTGACTTCTATAAGCATTCAATACCAGCACTGATCAAAGTACTTTGCCAGATGTTCAAAGTAAAGTAAATTGAGAAAGAATATGAGAGCTCCTGTAAGGACTTAAGTATAAAATGCCTCACTCTTTCCTAAAGGGTAAGAGTTTTGGGGAAAATGTTATCTTATAGTCAACATTTTCAAAACAGGGGATTCTAGGAAATTTATAGTACTTGTACAGCACTGAAGCAATTGATCAAGGCTGCTCAGAGTAGATGTCAACCAGCCCTGCCTAAATCTCAATAGATCAATAAGGCAGTGCCATGGGAAGAGCTTCTAAGTCACGAGGTCCAATATGAACATCCAGGTCTTCATCTCAGAGGCAGAATATGCAGTGGAGCCAGAAAGGCTGAAGCCTGCCTGAGTGTAAGACCACAGGCAAATTACTCAGCCTCTTTGTACTTTTGTTCTCACATCTGTTAAACGGTACAATATTAGTGCCCAGAAAATTAACTAAATTAATTCATGTAAAGCACTTGGAACTATGTCTTATACATAGTAAGAACTTGATAAATACTAGATTCAACAACCATGCCTAATTAAAAATAAAACTACTCTTGGGCCCTGCCTGCCGGCGCAGCGGGTTAAAGCCCAGCACTGAGAAACTAAAGCCACTTCAGCACCCGTTCGATCCCCGCCTGTCACGGAGGTGACCCACATGGTGTGGCAGACCTCTCCTGACCCGCCTGCTGCTCCCCTCAGCAGTGTAATACTTTATTAGTTGGCCTGTTCTGCTCCCCGCTCTGTCTCTGGTGAATCTTCTCATGGCCCTGCACCTCTGGCCTGGACCCCAGCTCTGTATGCATAAATAAATAAATCTTCAAAAAACAAACAAAAACTACTCTTTTAAAAAAAGTACCTTACATAGTTACTTTAAAGTAAAGCTCACCAGATGACAAGTCTTGACCTCATCTTAAGAGTTTCCAGTCAATTTTTTTTAAAGTTTTAGTCAAGATCACTTGGGATCTTCATGAAAGACAGATGAAAATAATGACAGTAATGACTTTAGGAGGAAGAGAGACATGTTGGGAGTCTAAGCAAACATATATAATGCATTTACATACACACACATACCTACACACACACACACAATTAATAATTACAGGTCAGGCTCCAGAGAAGTAAGTTATTACACATAATGTAAACACAGAACTTCACAGAGAAAATAAGAAACAAGTCTTGATAATTGAAAATATTGTGATTGCAATGAATTCATTTAAAAAGGTCCTAAAATAATGTTAAGGTGATTTCCCAAACAGTGGAAGAAAATACGTGATGAAAGACACTAACTAAGGCAGTTAGAGAACAGATAGCTAATTCTTCTTTTTTTTTAATTTTTAAAAAATATTTTATTTATTTATTTTTGCATAGAACCAGCATGCAGACCAGAGGTCCAGGGTGTGAGGACTCACCAGATATAGAGAGGGGAGCAGAGCAGGTTGATCTACGAAATACACTGCTAAGGGGAGCAGCAGACAAGACAGGAGAGATCTGCTGAGCCATGTGAGTTATCTCCCTGGCTGGGGATCGAACTCTGGTCATAGCAGTGATACTGCTGAGATTTAACTTTTAGGCCACCTGGGAGGCCTATAATTCTCTTTCTTTACAGAGAGAGAGAATAGGAGAAAGGTGTGTGGAGAGCCAAACACTTGTGAAATAAATTAGAAAATTTTCTGTAAAAAAAGATTTTTGTTTTCAGATAGGAAATGCTCTCTGAGTAAGCAGCTTAATGAATAAACCAAGATTTACACACAAGGAATATCAAAGGAAAATTTTAGAAAACTCTGTCCAAAGGAAGAAGGTAAATCACATAGATAAGAGATCAGAAAGCAGAATGGCCCTGTAACAATAAAAATAGTTTTCAAAATTTTTCTTTTTTCTTCCTTATCTGTTTTTTCCATAGTCAGCACGTATGACTTTTATTGTCAAAAAAATCTTAGTATAAAAAAATCTGTACAAAAGAGATTCTAACCTAAATTTAAATGTCACCATTTCTTATCTGTCTTCTTAAAGCCACAATCTGTCTTTCTGCAAAGATACAGAGACCCCTTTGGCCACAGAACTCCTATTCACTGATGATGCCTGGACTGCAGAAACTGCTGAGAACAAGTCACTCTAGAGATTCACTGCCCAGTGTTCCTGCCTATGAATTTATTCAGTGAACAAATGCTTATTTTCAAGCATATTCCGAGAATACTGTGATGTCTGAGAGAACTGGGGAAGGCCCATAATTCTTTTCCCTTAGGGACATTTTTCTATCCATTATTATCATGTCTCCACTCTTGCAGTTAGCATTTATTTTACTAAGAAACAGCTAAATGCTCTAATTTGTCTTCATTCCATTTATCGAATACCATGTCTCAGGCTTTGCCAAGAGATGATTTTTCTATTGACAGACTCACCTGTGGAGAAGATGAACACTGTGTTGTTCCAGAGTCCATGACTTTTTAAGGCTGCGGTGACATTTCCCACTGCTTCATCCATAATGGACACCATTCCTGCATAGTAATGCCTGTTCTTATCTTGGATAAAGTCATAAGGCTTCAGGTACTCCTCAGGTACCTGAAGAGGTTCATGGACAGACTGGAGAGCAAGGTAGAGAAAAAGAGGCTGGAAAGAGAGTTTGCAATTAGTTAAGAGGGCATGGAAGCACTGAGTATATATACATAAGTCCACTTGTATCAGTCAATAAAAGTATTATCAAGACAATCCACAGATTGGTTAGAAAATACTTGTAAATCATACATCTGGCCCTCCCTGGTGGCGCAGCAGGTTAAAGCGCAGCACTGCAAGCTAGCTGGAGCCACTGCAGTGTGAGTAGGATCCCCAGCCCCGGAGGTGACCACATGGCATGGAAAAACTCTCCTGACCCACCCGCTGCTCCCCTCAGCAGTGTACTTCCTCGGTCTGCCTGTTCTGCTCCCCACTATGTCTCTGGTGAATTCCTCTCGCCACCCCTGCACCTCTGGCCTGTACCCCAGTTCTATGTGCATAAATAAATAAATCTTTAAAAAAAAAAAAACATACATCTGATAATGGACTTGTACCCAGAATCTATAAGAAACTGTTACAACTCAATAATAAAATACAATCCCATTACAAACAAGCAAAGAATCTGAATATCTTTAGTTCACTAACAAAAATATGCAATAAAAATGAAAGATGGTCAAGTAGCACAAAAGATGCTCAGCATCATTAGTTATTAGGGAAGTAGTAAATCCAAATGACAGAGATACCACAACCACACTCATGGGTGGTTACAATGTAAAAAATGGAAAATAATACATGAGTATTTAGAGAAACCGGAATACTCGTACATTGCTGGTGAGAATGGAAAGTGGTACAGCCCTTCTGAAATTGTAAAATATAGTTACCATATGATCCAGCATTTCCATTTGTAGAGAAATGCAAGCATATATCCACATAAAAATTTGTACATGGATAGAAGTATAGCCCCTAATAGTTCAAAAGTGACAACTTTCTACGTGCCTACCAATTGATGAGTTGATAAAGAAAATATGGTACAATTTCAACAATATTATACAACAATAAAAAGGAACAAAATATTAACATATGATACAATAGAGACAAATCTTGAAAAAAAAAACCACTATGCTATAGGAAAGGAGTCAATTACAAAAGATGACATTTTATATGATTCCCTTTATATGAAATGTCCAGAGTTAGTGAATCTACGGAGACAGAAAGTAGATTAGTTGTTGCCTGGAGCTGTAGAGAGTTGGGGGAAAGGAATGACTAGTGACTACTGATAGGGACAAAGTTTCTTTTTAAATTTATACTGTAGTGAACTGAAGTAGACACTAAATTGTATACTTTAAATGTGTGGATTTTTACTTATGTCACAAGAAAAATGTTAAAATATAACAAAAGACAAAAAATAAATAAATAAAAATAAAGACCACAATCCCAAAATGTCCTAATAGGAACTGATATAAAAAAAAAAATCATTAAGTGCAACAATATATTTAATGTTGTCTAATTAATTGTACTATAATACTATGATAACCAGCATATGACAGAATATTTTCTAGCTCATTTGATGCTCAAAGCCACCACCCTATGTATATCCACTTTACAAGATAAATTTCCTGAGACCTAGAAAGGTTATATGAATTGCTTAATTTCACATTAACTACTGTGAAATTTCCGATTGTAAAGTGTGAATCTGTACCAAAAGATGTTTTAGCTGAAAAAATAACTTTCCTTCTTTAGGAGGTTAGAGGATTTTGATATTTTTATGAGAAAACAGGTGAATTCCATGTATTATAATAGCCTTTGATATAAGACCAAACACAAGGTGTGTTTAGTTTCTAAAAACTAAGGAGTGTGCTACATTACCTCCATGCAAAAATTAACATTTAACATTTAAATTTAACATTAGTAGTATTCCAGGTCAGCCTCTCCTTCTCAATGAGTCTTTCTGAAGGCATCTCCTCATGGTGCTCCTACAGCATTCTTTAATGAGTTGAAAACCCTCAAAAAGACAACTGGTTCAATCCTAGAGCAAACATATAATTCTGTTAAAGTATTTGAGGCACTTAAATGTCATAAATGACTGGCGGAAAGTCAGAAAACAGACTGGGTACAGGCGAGCCTCGTATTTCATCTTTGTTGATAATTGTTTTAAATTAGATATTTTATATCTCTGTGATGGATGAAGGAATGTTTATATATGGAGCTCAAACAGATACCCAAAAGATGTAGTTCAGATCTTTGGAACTTAAAAACACTTTTTCTCCAAAATCAATTTTTTTTAAAGATTTATTTATTTATTCATACAGAACTGGGGTACAGGCCAGAGATGCAGAGGGTGAGAGGATTCACCAGAGACAGAGTGGGGAGCAGAACAGGCAGATCGACGAAGTACACTGCTGAGGGGAGCAGCGGGCGGGTCAGGAGAGGTCTGCCACGCCATGTGGTCACCTCCGGGGCAGGCGGGAATCGAACTCATGCGCAAGCGGCTTTAGATTCTCAGTGCTGTGCTTTAACCCGCTGCGCCACCAGGGAGGGCCCAAAATCAATTTTTTAAAAAGCTATTAAATATCAGAGCTATCACTTTAAAACCTATTTCTGTAAAGATGTGGGGGAAGTGAAAAATGATGATAATGTAGCATCTATGCTTCATTTGTATATTATCTCCATGGAGAAACATTCCAAATTCCAATTCCAAAAGAATTGGCCCCTCTAACACACACACTTTCTACTCCAGTCATATAGGAATTCTATGTGTTGCCCCAGACTATGAAGATATTAGCCCTTTGTCATGTGCAGTGTGCAAATGTCTTCTTCTATTCAGTAGGTGTCTTGTCATCTGAGCCATGATTTCTTTCACTGTACAGAAGCTTTTTAGTTTGACGTAGTCTCATCAGCTGCTACCTTCATGGCAACACTGACTGTAAGTCTTTCAGGTTTCTTAGGAATATAAAACAGAGTTGGAGTTGTGCATCATGCCCAAATGTTTAGGTGTTACCTAAACTTGTTAGCATAATAGTAAGATTCCACTAAACACTTCTGCCCCTTTCTTAATATATCACAGGCCTCCTATGATACTCTAAATATCCTCCATGCTAAGAAACTTAATTTCAGTGAGAGAGAAAGACTTATTTTCATCACTTCAGTATATTTTTCCTAACTCAAACTACAAATTTTAAAAAGTATATGATATACTTTAAATTATTATTCTATCTTTGACTTTCAAAAAAGACATTTCTTTCCAAAGTGTGTCAGGGAAAATTAAGAGTATACAAATTCACATTTACTTTAAGAACTTTCTAGCAGATTCAGGTATATGCAAAAAAAAATTATTTTTCTTCTGCAAAGTGTTGTGGGGAACTATTTTTAACTAACACATTTTATGAATATGATACTCTCACATTTCAGTGTTAGTGCCAAGGGAATTAGCCCGTAGGGAGAGAGAAAAGATTCCTCAACACACAGCACAGCAGTTATTAGCAGTATCTCCCTGAGTCCAGCACCAACTATACTTCTGTTACAAAATAGCTCCATCTGCTTTCTCCCCTCAAATGCTCTTTAAATGGGCACCTTTTTAATTAGCTATGCAGACTGCCAGGGTAGTTCTTAAATGATTAGAATAAGTTGCCTATATTATAGTCTATATAGCACCTGAAAAATTAGCAAGAAATCATGTTCAACACTAGGATAAAATGGAAGTAAGTGCAGCTCCTGGAACTGTGTGATGCATCATTTTACTGAGAAATGAAAATGTAAATATCTGCATTTGCTGCCTTAATCTCTCTGGGACTATTGCTTGCCTACTAATTATTTCATTCATGGATATCTATCCACGAAGCCACTTTGAGTAGGTTGAGGATGCTGGGTACTGCTTCAGAATATTTCAGCACTCTCATCTGACTTCAGTAACGTGATCCATGAACAGCATCTTGCTAACTACAATTCAGATGGTGTGGGGACTCTGGGGGCCTCCTTTTCCTCAGTGCCTGTGCTTTCCCCACAAACCAGCTAAGCAGCCCACCCACAAAGAACTGTTTCACCCCAGCTGCTTCCTCTTATCCGCTTACTATTATGGGCCCTGTGAGAGAATACTCTATTGTTCCATAATAGGAACTAATTTTTATTGTAGGCGTATGACAGTCAGTGTGTAATTAAGTAATGTTAGATTGTGAACCCATTAAAAAAATGTGAGTTGGCCTCAGTTTTCCCCTCTGAGGGGAGTCAATAGTAACCACACATCAGAATCACAGGTGGGAGGTGGGGCAGAGAGGAATTAAATGCTAATTTCCACTACAGACAATAAATCACAAGATTTGGTACTGGTTCGTTTTATAAGTTTCCCAGATGATCCTAATATGCTATCAAGATTGGAACCATCAAGTTGAATCACATGCTATGGCTTATTACCTAAAGTCTTGGATATTAGCTGCAAACTAGGGAGATTTGTTAAATTACATTGAGCTCTGGAATCAAATATTGTGGGTTCAAATTCTCATTCTGACTCTCAATAGCAATGACCTTGAACAAGTTAACTTAACTTCTCTAACCAAGTCCCGCTTCAAAGGATAGGACAAGGAACGCAGTTCCCTTAACATTTTATCTTGTTCTTTGATGTTTTAGCTATATGTATATATACACACACACATGCCAAGTAATAGCAAAAAAACTGAGAACTTAGCCAATGATCTAACAATTATCTTAAATATTGGCTTAAGTCTAAATTTCAAAATATGCACAGGCTGACATATCTGAAAGAATGCTCCAATTACTTCCATGTTCCACAGCAAGCATGGTTACTCCAAAATGCAAATAGGTAAGAGTGATAAAAAGCCAAAACCTAAAGACAGATACCAGGGAAGAGCAGTAGGAGTTAGACTAGGCAAAGGCAGAGCCAAAAGCAACCACATCAAGAAGGGAGGCAGCAGCCACCAAGTCTGAACAGGCACATAAACTGGACTCTACACTGATCTGCACTAAAGACCTTTAGTTGCTGTTGAAGAGACAACAGGCAAGAGATTCAAAGAACCAGACACGACACTTTCTGTGATTTGCTATGTCAGGGTCCCATGTGTGAAGGACGAATTTCATAGGAGTGCTAACGAAGTTTGAAGGAAATGACATTGTAGTCCAGTGTCTGACAACACAATATTTGACCCCATTGAAAGACAGCACTCATATGCTAAGCCCAGAGACTATTTTTTAATTGAAGTAACTGGTTTACGTATGATTGAGAGGCACAGAATCACACACCCTCAGGCCACACCCACCACCAAGGCACCCAGAGTTCTCCACCATAGTCCACTGTGCCCCCTTCTCACCCTGCTCCCCACTCCCACCTCCCACTCCCCACAGTCCATAGCCAGTTTGCTGGGCCTTGTTATTGGCTTGGTTTTATCTGCTCCTTTGTTTTATTTCCTTATATGCCACATGTCAGTTAATACCATGCAACATTTGTCTTTTTCTTTTGGATATATTTTTCTTAGCATTATTCCCTCCAATTCTTTCCAGGTTGTTTCAAGTAGTATGAGTTCATCTTTTTTTAAATAACTGAGTAAGTTTTCTTTTGTGTGTGTGTGTGTGTGTGTGTTATCAAGGGATTGTAAAATATGTAGAATAACCAAAATAATCTTGAGGGGAAAAGACCACGTTAGAGGATCACCCTGACCCTAAAGCTATCAATCACGGAACAAAAAGTTTGAAATGAGAAAGTGTCATCTTACAAAGTGGCCTATTGTTTAAAAGTAAATTTACTAACTTTCACAGAATTACAATTTACAAAACATGCAAATAATACACCAATATGATTACATTTGTACTAAAATTCTGTACACACAGGAATCAAGTGCAGGGAGCACTTGCATGCAAATCACCCTTCAAAAATTTGTATAAAATGACCCTCTCTGGTGGCACAAGGGGTCAGGTCTCAGCACTATGAAGCATGAGTTTAGTCCATGGCCATGAGCTGACCCACATGGAGAGTTCAATCCCAGGCCAGGGAGGTGACCCACATGGTGCAACAGACCTCTCCTGTCTCACCCACTGCTCCCCTCAGCAGTCTATTTCAGTCAATCTGTCTGTTCTGCTCCCTACTCTGTCTCTGGTGAATCCTCTCATCCCCTGTACCTCTGGCCTGTACCCCAGTTCTTGTGTGCATAAGTAAATAATTTTTTTTTATAAAAGAACTTCTGTAAAATGCCAACATATGGATTTCCCCCACACCTATTGAATCAGATGCTTAGTACCACACTACAGGAATTTCTATTTTTACCAAGCTTCCAGGCTGATATTGATGTACTCTAAAATTTGGAAACTACTCTTCCTGTTTTTTCTAAAACAACAGAGGTCTTTCCTATATTCATCTGAAGAGATGCTATTTTAACCCAATTTTGATGTCAATGAAGAAGGCAAGACTTACTTTCTCAGGTGGATGGTGAGCTATGAGGTCCGTAGCCCTTTTGGTAAATATGTTTGTTGAATACATATTTTTATATCCTGTTGCAACTTCTTCACCATCTCGAAAATCAAGAGCGCATCGAGTGACATTCAGAACATTGATTAATGTACAGCGCTCGTGGGAGTAGTAATCTTCACTACCTAGGAGATAGCCTACAACAAGAATGGGAAATGAAAGTAGTCAGCATCGCATACAACTTGCTAAACAAACTAATGTTTCAGCATTTAATTGCCTAATGCAATTGATTACCCGTGACATGGCTAATCATATGACAAGGTTAATAAGAACAGCATCTTAACATCTCTATACTTGACAGCAGAAGGCATTAAAATGTGATTAGACAAAAATTCCAATCCACTGCTCTTTCAAGTCTTTAGAACATAAGGCTATATCATAACTCTCAAAGTGGGTGATTTCAAGTAAATGTTTTAAAAATAACAGCTCAAATTTAGTAAAGATAATAATATTTTAATCTTTTAAATCTACCCCGGTGGCTAAAATCGCATATGGCAATTGTGATATTTGAAGTTTTGACTCTGAGATGATGACATAAATGAATTCAGGGTTCAAAACAGTGTTGATGTTGACCTTGGGAGAGTATCTTCAAGGTTATTTATAAAAGCAGCTCCAGAAGGAATCATCTGTAGTCTGATGCTGACACCCACTGGTGAAAGACACAAACATTTACAAAGAGAGGATCTCTAGACAACTAAACAGAGCCAAAGATAGCACCGAAATTAGATTTTTCTACCTACAGTGACCTTATTTTCACTCTATATTTAAATGGCACCAACTGCTTATCAACCACAATTTAGACTTCAAAATGAAAGGAGTAGTTGCTTTTGCACATATTCTATATTTTCCTAAAATACTAAAGTGAACTGTGCTGCATATTATGATTCCATTTATATGAAATATCCAGAATCGGAAAACCCATAAGGACAAAAATAGCTTTCTGGTTGTCTAGAGCTGGCAAGGTTGGGGGGAGGGAGGGGGAAATGGCTAATGGGGCTTCTTTTGGGGACAAAGGAATCTCTGACAATAAATTGGAATGGTATTCACCCTGTGAATTTGTTTAAAGTTACTGAATTGGATACTTCAATTGTATAAACTATATGATATGTGAATTATCTCAATAAAGCTGTTAAAAAGAAACGGTTCTGATTGACTTTAAGCTATCTTCTGCTTGTTAACCTCCAAAGGAGGATGATAAAGCATGAGATTGCTCCCAGACAATCCTGACAACAAACTCCTTGGAGGAGAGGTCAAAGCTTAAAAGAGGCATTCCAAGCAAAACGCATATTCAACTCAATGCATAATTTGTTCCTAAGTGAAAAAGGAAAAAATTAGGATAAGCAGGCCCAGTTCTTTCCACAACCTTTTTCCTCTGAAAAGCCTCGCACAACTTTTATAACAAGTTAATTTCCTCCTTTTCCAGGATATATTCTGAAAACAGTGAATACCTTCATATTAAGATACATTTTTAAGAGACAGTTTTTCTCCTATGCATAAAACACAATGGGAAATCCAATGTGTTGGTAATTAGTAGTGACAGAGAAAGAAAAGCATACATAAAAAATAATTTTGAACCCTTTGAAAAGGTCTATTTGGGCTTTTAATAAATAACTGGGTATTAGAGATTACTTCAGGCTCTTTATTCAAAAATTGTTTGAATAAATTAGTTAAAAGATGTATGAACTATAAATAAAAGCAAGATACTACAAATAGGAAGAGTTAAGAAGAATTATTTATTCACATACTTTGCCAAATTTGTACCACGTAATCACATAACAGTCATATGGCACTTTTCTTAATATAGTGATTCACAAATCTGAACTTACATGGGAAGCCTAAAGAACATGATAGCCTATGTTTTTCCAGAAGAAATGAGGAAATAATTTTTAAACAGTCAAATCTTGACTTCCTTCTCTAACAGCTTTACTGAGATATAATTTACATACCTTTCAAGATACCCATTTAAACTATACAATTCAGTGACTTGAATGCATTCAGAGTGTACAACCAGCCCTACCATCTCTGACTTCTTTTGAACAGAAATTCTGACAACAAATTCTGTTGTCATACCAGTGACAACATGGTCATTTTACTTTGTCTCCAAATCTCTATTCTATGAGTATGGGGTGTGTTTTCATTGAACTCCTGTTAGACTTGTTAGTACTCATAAAAAGGTATCATTTCTACCTTTTGTCCAACTGAATTTTATATAACTTAGGTGATAATAGAAATTTTAAATATCTACAATCTTCCTCTTCCCAGTGTATGAGTATTGAACTACCTTTTAGCAAAGACATGATTGAAAACTGTCAAAGGCTACTTTTTCCCTCTAGAATTCCCAAGTTGACAAAGAGGACTTGTATTCAAGCCTCATTTTTAACAGCTACTTGAGGACACTGAGGATGTATCCAAATTCATTAAGGAAGAACACCATCGGGGCCTCACTAGTGGTGCAATGGGTTAAAGCACAGCACTATGAAGCAGTCTGCAGTCACTGCAGAATGAGTTCAATTCCCTGCCGGGGAGATGACCCACATGATACAGAGACCTCTCTGACCTGCTGTTCCCTTAGCAGTGTATTTCAGTATATTTGCCTGTTCTGCAGCCCACTCTGTCCCTGGTGAATTCTCTCACCCTGCCCCCCACACTACCTCTGGCCTATACCACAGTTCTTGTATGCATAAATAAATAAATCTTAAAGGAAGAAAGAAGGAAAGCCATGACTAATTAGTAGTGTCTGCTGGAGGACCCAGAAGGTGTCACGTCTTATGTCCCTGTATCTTGATCTTAACCTGGCATCCTACAAGCAGGACAGAACTGTGTTCTTCCACTGCACTGTTTTGCCACCACATAATCATTTTTTACTGAATGGACTTTGGTGTTTTGGCTCTAACTTGAATAAGAGGGAAAGCCATGAGAAAATCACTTTATTACTGAAATGATGTATTTGAGGCTGCTGTCCACCTTACCTCCTCATAAAGAAGAACTTTCACTTATGTTTAAGAGCCAGAAAATGTTTTACTCTTCCTGAACATATGGTTTCCATTTATCTTATAAATAATGTGATTCTTACAGCCTTTTCCTCCCTCCCACCCCCACCCCTCTGGACATAGGAAATCTCAAATCTCAGAGTTGAATTCAAAGCTTGCCCAGAGCCAGGCAGGTTTTTTGTAATTTGATAGCTTGAAATTATTCCATCTTTTTCTATTCACCATATTGTTTATTCTATTTATTTTTAAACTGTTTTGTTCAGTGTGTGCTCCTTTTTGAATATGGCAGGTTGTAAATAAATAGACAAATGAAAGGTAACTAGGTAGCTAAATAGCTAGACAGAAAGATAGCTCAATATGAAAAGAACTTGACAGAAAGACATACAGCCACTGACAAGACACATAAGACATGATTTATAACAGATATAAAGAGGGCACTAAACAAACTTTAGGTTTCACATTTATTTTTATAGAGCCATCAACTCATAAAAGACTTCTTTATTATTATGCTTCCTAATGCAACTTGTTATTTATCTTTTCATTCTATTTTTTTCCCTCCAATCTCCTGATTTCAAAAGTAGATCTCACAGTAGTGGGGGGGGGGGAAGCAGGGGAGGATAATGAAAAAAGAATTTTATCCATCATCTCCGGGGGGGCGGGGGGGGGAGAGGAGAAAACAACA
Source organism: Condylura cristata (assembly GCF_000260355.1). Lineage (NCBI taxonomy): Eukaryota > Metazoa > Chordata > Mammalia > Eulipotyphla > Talpidae > Condylura > Condylura cristata. Next base: position 34,288,556 of record NW_004567108.1, on the reverse strand, counting down.
TTCTGAACCTCTGTAATGGAAATAATTCTCATATTGGATTTTGCCTTAAAAAATCAATCTGGGCCCTCCCTGGTGGCGCAGCGGGTTAAAGCACAGCACTGAGAATCTGAAGCCACTTCCGTATGAGTTCGATTCC
>NW_004567108.1:34276116-34288285 GCF_000260355.1 Condylura cristata | reverse complement strand
TCACAGGCTCCAACATGGCATTCAGTACCTGGCAAAGGTAACTGCCGCCTGGGAGCTCCCAGCACCTGGAGTGAGGAGCTGCAGTTAGAAAGGGACACAAGAAAGCCTCCCCTCTGTGGTACTGACCGATTCACTCTGTGCTCACATTACCAGCTACTTCATTTGATTATGCTTGGATGTGTTTTATGAGATGGTTGCAGTTAGTCTGGTCATTAAAGAAACATGTGCATTTCCATTACCAAAGTAGGTATCAAATCCTCGGCGAGTTGGAAGGCATTCTTTCCGGTACATTCCCAGATGCCACTTTCCAACCATATGGGTAATGTAGCCTGCTTCTTTTAGTAGCTGGGGCAAGAGTTTTTCATCCAGAGGAATGCAGCTGGGCTGACAGGGCCATATTATTTGGTGCTGTAAACCTGTGTGGATCTTAAAGAGACAAACATAAAATGATCAATTAATAATACTGTAACATTCCCAACAAACAGATAAAGTGACTGTTTAATTTATTAGACATATCTATAGACCTAATGTTTTAACTCTATTTCTGTACTGGTTTATGGATATTTCTGAAAGGTACTTTATTCACTTATTCAAATAAAGTAAAGGATAGAAACAGGATAGGGAGAGGAATGAATAAACACACTTAACAACTGCTAGATATTAAAGAAAGCATATATTCAGCATATACTATTAGAAATTATTATTAAGTACTCACTTCCTACCTCAAACAGATAGCCATAATGTGAGGTATAGATTTATCAAGGAAAAGCATTCAATTTCCGTGACATGAAAAGCAGGTGTTTTATGAGGAAGACTGCCTATAACCTTTCAAGACTGTAATTTTTTATGGATTATTCAATAATATAATAAAAGTAATTATTTTTATCTCTCATCCCCTTTATAAATACCTTAATTTCAAAAGAAAATGACCAATTTTTCCTTTCAAAAAGAGCCATCTGCCCCATAGGCTGGGAGGCGGCTCGAACAAATATGTCCAGGGTACAAGGTCCACACAACAATTAGCCTTCAAAAACCCACCACTTCCTGAATCTTGATGTAATATTAAAATAGAATAGCTACAATTAGATGAGAAGGCTATTATAAAAACCTTCCCTTTTCCAGCTACATATCTGTGTGAAGCCAAATATGCAACTTTTATCAAAACAACATTTGACAACAGATTGAACACAGAAGCAGATGTGACTATCTAGCTATCTTCTTTCAATAGAGAACACATACAAAAATATAAAACAGTATCACTCATTTCTTAACATTGTCTTGTTGTTTTTTTTTTTTAAAGATTATTTATTCATACAGAACTGGGGTGTAGGCCAGAGGTGCAGGAGCGGCGAGAGGTTTCACCAGAGACAGAGTGGGGAGCAGAACAGGCTGACTGACGAAGTACACTGCTGAGGGGAGCAGTGGGCGGGTCAGGAGAGGTCTGCCGCACCATGTGTGTCACTCAGGAAGTGGGGATCGACTCATGGAAAGTGGCTTTAGCTTCTTAGTATGGTGCTTTAACTCACTGCGCCACCAGGGAGGGCCCTCATCCTCTTGTTTTGGAAAATACCATTATCTTTTAAAAGGTATGTTAACATTTAATGGTATTATTACTCTATCTCAATGAATAAAAAGTATTTTTAATCTCTTTTAATTTCAATATGGTCAATTTTGAAAGGTGTAACCTACACACACAGCAGTTTTTTGGAGTCTTTGACAATATTTAAGTGCGTATAGTGGTTCAAAGACCAAAAAGTTTACCTACTGACAACATATTATCCAATAGTGACCACTGTAGTGAAGAAAAGAAAGTAGGAGAGGGAGAGAGCAACAGGAGTTATTTTTGAAGATATGGTGGCAAAAGAAAGCTTCTCTGAGGAGGAGATATTTCAGCAGTAATCTGAATTAAGTGAGAATGAGGATTTTGCAAAAATTCTGGGGCAAGAGCAATATGTAGGCATAAGGCATTAAACTATACAAAGGCCCTGAGAACTGAACTTGCTAGGAAAGTCTGAAGGCCTGAACGGAACCCCCTACATGGCTGCATGGCCCTGTGTACAGCCCATACCCTGACCCTCACCTCCACCCCCACTCCCCCAGGCTTGCTGGGGTTTCTTCCTTGACTGCCCAATCAAAAAACTTCACATCTCCTGTCCTTTGTCCTGTTCTCGCCAGGGAGTTGCTGTCCTGTGCATAAAGTGGTCCTGGGGTCTTGCATTCAACTCCTGCACCAGACCACATGCCAGCTTGCCCTAGTCCAGAAGGAAATGGTGATGGAAGAAATAGGGGCTCTGTCACCGGAGGGGGTGGAGAGAACAGTTGTCACTTAGTCATGACTCTGGCCCCCCTCAGCTGTAAGGTGATAACAAGAAGTGACAAATAAATGGTTTCTTTAAACATTCGTTTGTAAAGGATTTATTGGTTTTCAGAATTTAAAACAGAATGAAGTTCAGAGAATTAAATCCCATCCTGGCTCTATCACCAGCACATTCTAAATGCTCAACAATTGTCAGGTAAAAACTGTGAGCATTGGTAACAATAGCACATCCTGACTCCCATGAAAATGCAGGACATGTGCCTACACCTGGGTCTTTCTGGGACCTTGAGGCACAGCATATGAAGATCTATAAAAGCTATACTGAAACTACTCCTTGTTGACACTAAATACTAATTTAATGCTTATTCTCTTCCATTTAACTATTTCTCAGAGTGATTTCAGATTTTTATTTTGTTTTGTTTTAAATATGTGGCCCAAAAACACAAAGTAGAAATAAACCACAAAAAAATCTCTTGAACTCAGTCTTTTTTTCTAATTTGCTATAAGCTACTATATAGCTTCTTCATAAGTTTTGACACTGTCTTAAATTTAATGTTTTGTGTCTCTCTAGGGCTGACGCTAGTTGGATTTGCCCCTGCCGCTGCTTTATTTCACTATCACACATTTTATATATATATATATATATATATATATATATACATATTTTTTAAGATTTATTTATTTGTACATACAGAACTGGGGTACAGGCCAGCGGCTCAGGGGCGGTGAGAGGCTTCACCAGAGACAGAGTGGGGAGCAGAACAGGCAGATTGACGAAGTACACTGCTGAGGGGAGCAGCGGGCGGGTCAGGAGAGGTCTGCCATACCATGTGGTCACCTCTGGAGCAGGCAGGGATCGAACTCATGCGCAAGTGGCTTTAGCTTCTCAGTGCAGTGCTTTAACCTGCTGCGCCACCAGGGAGGGCCCACACATTATATATTTTAAAAGAACCAAATGGACTAACTTAAATGTAAAGAGGATTTATCTTAAAGGAGATGGATATATTTGTCTTGATTGTGGGGGTGGCTTCATTGGTAAATACAGAATACTTATCAAACTTTATGCTTTAAATATATGCAGTTTTTTGTAGGTCAAACATGCCTCAATAAAACTTTCAAAAATAAAAGTGAGTTTGTTTTGTATTGAGAGTTGTATGCCTCTCCTAGGAATAACCGTATTCCAATACCTGCATTGGGGCAAGTGGCAATGCCTTCCATCTGCCCTGCAAAACCACTCTGCCTTTTATCCTGCCCTACCTGCCCTGGGAAGCTGACTTTAGGGGACTCCAGTTTTCAGATTCTGACTGGGTTCACTTATCTGGAGGCCCCCAGGTGATTAGAGGGAGGGAGATGAGTGGCATCTGACTGCCAGACCCTGCCTCTTCCAGCAGGTCATTCTGCAGGCAGCACTGGCTGCAGGATGCGCTCCCCTGGGTCCTGGCAGCACCCCTTCCCTTCCTGCCCTCCTGGTCTAGAGAACGAACAGCTCTACCAAGTCACTACATTATCCTATGTGTCCTCTCCCTCCCCACTTCACCCCCATACATTCATACCCTTCAAAATAGTCCCTCTGTAAATAAATCTTCCCTAAATTATCCCAAAATTTTTCTTTCCAGCTGGAATACTGGATAAGGATGCTACAATACCTAGGAAACACACACACTCTCTCTCAGGATTTTACTGGTTAACATTAGAAGTTTTCTCAATCAAAAATTAACCCTGAGTTCAAAAACTCCATAATGTACATTAGTTGGCACCAGAGCAGAATAAGAAAGATAACATTTTAAGAAATGCAAAAGACCCAGTGGAAATAAATGCTCTGTGCAAATTTGTTAAATGGAAACCTTATCTATCACATGCAGAGCATTAACTCTGATGGCTATAAAGCACTGTCAAGGGATGCTGTATGATTCAGCTTTCGCAGGCCATGGCACCAAGCCAGGTGGTCAGCTGAAGCCTGCCTCTATTATCTACAATCATATGGAGCAGAGAATTTGTTCTTTTCAATTCCTGAGAATTTATTTGACGAAGTATTTTTATGGCATTACTGGGGAAGCAGAAGCCAAACTATGGAGGCCAGCCAAAAACATGTTTCAGTCTGCTCAAACACTATTTGAAGTGAGGAAGCTGTAATGTGTAGAGAAGCAGTAAACAGGCTAATGCTGAGCCAGTTCCGACTGAATACTTTATTTCAGTAGAGAACTACAAAGCTACACCATGCTTCATGGAGCAGAATGGTAACAGGGCACCAAAAGAAATCAACAACAACAAAACAAAACAAAACAAACAAACAAACAAACAAACAAAAAACAAGCATCCCCTTGTAAACAACTCCATTCTACCACATAAACTTCAGTCAGAATACCTGTCAATAGAGAAGGTTCTACAGATAATACACAAAAGCCCCAAGGATTCTACTGTGTGCAGCTGTTTCTTCTTCATTAAACCAACTGCTATCCTAAAAGACAACTTCTCCTAGGATTCCCTCCACTAAGGCAGTTTGCAAACTCAGAGGCTCATCTTGGGTTCCTTCCTGAGAAAACTGATTAGGACACTGGTTATAAACATTGATTTGATCCTGCAAGTTATCTGTGTTCTGTAGGCTAGAAGTTACTATGAATTGAAAAAGCAAATAGCAGTCTGGTGCGGGTAGAGAAGAGGGCTGCTCTGGCATCCAACCTGGGACATCAACCCTTTCAGAAGTTTAGGAGGTCTGCGATCTACTGATTCTCTTTGGAAATTCAGAGCATAATGTTTCAGCTACGCTTACAATAACCCCCACCCCCACCCCGGCAGGTTAGGTGAATCCCAGCTACACACACCGCAAGGACTGACTTCTCTCCTCACTTCAGTATTGTTGAGGTAATATCCATTGGAACAGAGGGAAGGCTCTATCTTGTACAAGGTAAACTTATATTCTCATTGCGCCCACACATTTGAGCAGCACCTTCTGCTCCAGTACTTGAATATTCAGAAAGCTAGGCAGCTGCATTCCACTTTATATACCAGAGAGCCTAGAGGGAAGCTTCCTGACTGGAACGCAACCACAGAACCTGCTGGTGGTGGGCCAGGAATTCAGAATTTCCAGCCTGCGCCTTGGCCAGTACACCATAGGCTTTAATCACGGTCAAGTACCACTCGTGCCACTTTACAGTTTATTCCTGGAGATGCCCCACAGAACAAATGGCTAGTGGAGAATCTGCTCGTTCTCCCCTTACGCCTTCTAAAAAGCGGTCAGCTGCCTGTTCTGTGGAAGCCAAGAGCTACAGAACACACATTATGTGTGTTAGGAGTCTGGCTCCGCCATCTGGCCCGGTCCTTCAGAACTCAGGCAGCAGAACTGGCTGGTGGCACTGACAGTTTTAAGGGTCTATTTATTTTGGTGTTGATTAGCAAAGATTGTAAATATCTGACCAAACCCACAATGGGATGTCATTTGTAAGAAGAATAAACAAGGCAAGAACTGTTAAGAGTGCCTTCCTCTGCATAGATTATAAATCTAACCAACATCCCAAAATGAAAAGGAAGCCCAAAATGAAGGGGGACATTTTTTTTTTTAGTAAAGTATGATTAAGGACACAAAAACAGACAGTGACAGCTTATGCTCGAACTTATTTTTAAAATAACAAACTTCAAAAATCAATCAAGGAAAAAAACCCCATAAGTCAGTGAGTCCTATTCAACTCAGCTCCAAACTTGGTTCCTTATTTCCCATTTCCTGGGAAGCAAAATAAGTAAAAGATTGAGGAATCTCTTTAAAGTATCTGCAATACTTGTAAAAAGGCTCTCAAACATTTCTTCCTTTCTGGCAAAAATGTTTCTTGGTTCTGACTAAGCTTAGGAGGGACAGTGACCTTTCCGACAAGGAGCCCTATGGACAGTCACCATTGGGATGTTCATCCTTCCCCAAACACCCCACCCCTTGTGCCAGGCTCTTCACCTCCCTTTGTCCCACTTTCAATCTTAACAAGAGTTCACTGAGGGTCAAACATAGGGGGGCTAGTAAGGAATGGGCAGGCAGGACACTGAGGACAAGGAGGAAAAGAAGAGGGAGGGAAGGCCCCACTCTGCAGAGTCCCTCTGCCCACACCATGGTTGCCCAGTTCTGCCTGCAGCAGTGGGTCTCACCTGCCCTCACTTGTAAAGCAACATTTGAAGTGAAAAATTACCCACATCTCTCATGCAGCATTCTTCTTATATTGCTTGCCTAAGGTTCTGCACCCAGGTGAGTAAAAAACTGTGAAAGTGTCATGCTTATCAATGTGATTAAGAAAAATGTAGGGGCCTCCCTGGTGGCACAAGGGGGTTAAAGCACCATGAATCTATCATAGCCACTGCGGCACAAGTTCGATCCTTGACCAGGGGGGTGACCCACGTGGCGCGGCAGCCCTCTCCTGGCCCGCCCGCTGCTCCCCTCAGCAGTGTACTTCGTCGATCTGCCTGTTCTGTTCCCCACTCTGTCTCTGGTGAAGCCTCTCACCACCCCTGCACCTCTGGCCTGTACCCCAGTTCTGTATGCATAAATAATCTAAAAAGAAGAAGAAGAAGAAGAAGAAGAAGAAGAAGAAGAAGAAGAAAAATGTGGCTTGGGTCCCTTAAGAAACCTCACAGTCATCTTTCATTGTTTCTATTCAGTGCCAAGGTTTAGTGTCTGCTGCAGTGGCCTCTGCGTCCCAAGGTAAGAATGTTCCCGGTTAAAGGCCAAAGTTAATTTTCTTGACTTTTTTCCCAGAAAGAAGTGTTTCCACTAAGGCCTGTTACTTTGGTTAGCTTTTAATCGTTTTAATCATTTCAAAAAGGAAGCAAGAGGACTTGGAATGACACATCAGCCCTAAGCGCTCACGGTAGGGAGCTCTTTGAGGACCTGCTCGTATTAAAACCCTCAGCTTAAGAGAGCTTCCCTTCACTCATTTACTTGCTCCACACCGCTTGCTTCTCCAGGCCGCACACACGCACGGCATTCTAATGGAGAATCAGATGGGAGAACAAACACCCACACTTAAATTATGTGCTAGGAATAATAAACAAATTTTATATCGAATAAAGCCAATTCATAAGAATATGAAAAATAATTATTAGAATATTGACATTTAGTATTTTCAAATCTTCTATTTGAACTAAAAGCAATATACACATTCTACTGGAAAAATTGAGAATTTTTTAAACTAATATTCTTAATCTTGAGATTTTTAAACAAAGGAAAACAAAAATAATATTCCTTATGGGTAAACATGCTTCCAAGGGATACCTAGAAACTAATAATTAGGGGCTATCTATGGGGAGGAAGGCTGGAAAACAGGATGAAAAGATTAAAAAACAACAAAAACACATACACTATTTTAAACCTTTTACATTAAAAACTTTCAGTGTGTTTCCTAAGGATAATTTAAAAGATAAGCTTATTTTAAAAAAATATAGTGATAAAACATAGAATTTATTTCTAATTGGAACTGCATGTATACAAAAATGCCACAGGGCACTTTATTGAGGCTCCTTAAATACAGTCATTTAGAACCCTGCCAGATGCTTTAGCCCATAGTGGCTCAGTGTGACACCATAGAAACAGGCAGAGCTGAGGTTTAGGATGTCATCAGGAGCAGGTGGTAAGGACACAGGACACCCCGCCTCTGATGCAGTTGGAGTTCATCTGGTGACGCCTCCTTTCTATTCTTTCCTCCATCACCTGCCTGCCTCCCTCCAGTTAGCTCCCATTCTCAGCTTCAGCCACAATGGCTTCCTCCATTCCTAAAACAAGTTCCTTCCTGCCTCAGAGCTTTTCTGTCTGTCATCCTCCCACTATATCACATTCTTCTTTCCCAGGGTCCTTGTCTATCTAACTCCTTTTCATTCAGCCCTCTGCCCTTATCACCTCCTTGGAGATACTTTCCCGAATCACTATGGGCTTTCCTACTTTATTTCCCCCCACATCTATGGCTCCACCTTCTAAATTTATCTTATTTATTCATTATTCGTCCCTCCTTTTGGTCACTCCTTCCTCTCACCTGACAGAAATAAACATTGGCAGACACCAGAAAATCACAGGATAGTACAATGTTCAGTATAAACAGTCTCTCAATAAATGTTGAATAAAGAACAAATGATGGTGATGGACGAAAAGCTTTCCCTCTAACATCAGGAATAAGATGTCCATTCTTGCCACTTGTATTCAGTGTCTACCTTTAAGCCCAGAAGATTCCTTTTCTAAGAATTTACCCTAGAGATATTTTCAAACATGTACAAAATAACACATATATATGTATATATGTGTGTGTGTATATATATATGTATATGTATTGTATATGTATATATGGTACTGCCGTAAGTATTCTTTGATATGTCAGACACTAAAAATCACATATTAATGTGAGAGATTAAATAAACTATGATCTATTCATTTAACACAGCTGTAGAAATTAATGAGAATGCTTTTTATGTAGGAATATGGAATTATTTCAAAATGTTAAGTAAAAAAATGCAAAATAATATGAAGATATGTTGCCATTCCTATAAAAAGAAAGAAGGGGACAATTTACATATGTATTTGTTTGTATTAGCATAAAATACTTTGGAAGAATATATACAATTCAGATTACGTTGTGTATCTCTAAAAAGAGGGAAATGGATCCCTAAGGGGAAAAATGTATTGTGTGTGTGTGTCAGTGGAGTAAGTGTAAGGTAAGTGTAAGGTTTAAGTGTAAGGTGTAGCCTTTTGTGACTTTTGAGTTTTAAGCAATGTAAATGTATTTTCTATGTAAAAAAATAGGTAAAACACTTATTTAAAAAAAATTGAAAGAATGAATGAATGGGCTGTGGGAAGAATCCTTGCCTAAGTGTGCACACTTGAATTTACCAGTCACTTACTTGCCTCATCTCCTGACTCATCAGTCTCCCTCTCCCTCATTTCCCCTCACCCCAAGCATTTTTTTTTTTTTTTACCAAAGCACGCAGTTTTTAAAAGCAGGTTTAAACAACACAATCAGCAGCTCCTAAAACTTAAAGTAGCAGTGTTGGGGGAGAGTAATCTCGCTCTATACCAGTAGGTGGGGTGAGTGAGTATGATGCTAATATGGGTTAGCCCAGTGTGTGCATTTGCTAGAAAGAACAGTCTTGGGAGTTGAGGGAATTTGGAGCCAGAAAAAGCCTTTGTAGAAAAAGAGATGGATGCATGCCACAGAGAGATGGGGAAAATAATGTCCAGGGATGTCAGAGACTCAAGACTGACATGCTGAAGACTGAAACCCACCTGTTAAAATTCCTAACCAGTCCTTTTCACAATAACTTTTATAAGCCAAACAACTGAAACTCAGAAAATCTTGGAAAATCAGTTCACGCAGTCTAAACTAATCACTTTGTTACAGCAATGAAGGACTGGTCTCTCTATCCTACCAGATAAACTCTTCCATTTCTTTGACTTACCTTCTAGGTTTAATAAGTTATGATGTCCTACATTCCAATGGTAAAGGGTGTCACTAGGAAGATAACATCTGAATTGCTGACTGTCAGCTGACAGCGAATACAAGCTGGTGTCAAATGAAATGGCCAGATGTTTATGTGACAAGGATGGACATGCTGACCTTAGCCCACTTCCCCTTCCTATTCCCTTGTAAGTCTGGATAAATACCCCTGCATGGTGCCATGAGCAGGACAGTGAGTGCTTTCAGAGTCTGCTGCCTTTCTCAGCTTGTCAACAAAGTGCTTTCCTTCTCCTCAAACTCTTCTTCCTTTCACTGGGTAAAGAAAACCAAGACAGGCATTCGATATCAAATTTATAGCTTCCTAGCATAAAGTTAAATGATTTTGGAATGGAGGGAGTCTCTAAATATTAAAACATGATTAAGTTCATAGATAATTTTTTCAATTACCTAATTATAAAATTTCCTTATTTTACCACCAAAAAGTATGCACAATAAATAATTCATTCAGAATAAATGAATTGTTTTAGGGTACCAAATTTCTAGCCTCTTTCCCTTCTCAACCACAGGGTACTCTAAATATTCAAGGTTTTTCTCCAAGATGAGGATGGAAGAGGTTGAATTTGCCCAAGGCTATAGGGCTAGTAAATGGTGACTGGTGAAGAAAAATGTGTGAACAAAATCAGTCAATTATATATGCATATCTTCAAAGAATGATACTCACTTTCTTGTTGAAGTGTGTTGGAGGGAAGTTAGAGCTATAAAAAGCCCTCCCATTTTTCTGCAATGTGTGCTCAGTTCTCTTACATCAGAGCAGATACAGAATCTGGGGCTGACATTGCCTTCTCCTGTCCCTTCTTTATTCTAGTGTCCTTTTACTCCTACAAATATCTAAGGTGCTCTATGGAATTCCTAATTCCCCAAAATTAATATGTGGGAATTACTTAGGGTTGATGATAAAAGGAACCGTTATTTATCGCCACTATAAATCTTGGACATAGCTCCTTCTCAATTCTGTAGTAAAAATGCTTTCTGTTTCTAACAGTCTTTAGAACACTGTACAAATCTTTGTTGCAGATGAATCCCCCTTTGTCTTGCTTTCAGGACAGCAGGAGGCAAGGGTTGATGTGAAAGGCTGCATGAACACAGATCTGGGGGGGCAAGTCTCATGCATATCCCATGACCAGCACAGAGGAGTCCAAAATATGCCTGTTCAACAAACAGCAACTTCACAAGAAGGCATACATGTGTTTTCAAACAGTTCTCGTGTATTCTATTTCTTAAGGTCATAACCACACTAGGATCTTTAACAACAGTCTAATTGTATAGATCTGACATGACTAGTTGATGCACGAAAGGCACAAGACCCAGCTTTACTACTTTCTAGCTGTGTGATTTTTTTTATTTATTCATTATATCATCCTTCATTTTTACACAATGTATGATTTCCCTGTGAAATTCCCAACACCAATTCACCTGTGCACTATCACCATAATCCCTTGTGCTCTTCCCATACCTGTCCCTGTCTTTTCCCTTCCTACTTCCCTACAGAATGTCTCTGATCTATAACTGCCTGATGATTTTGGTTTTTACTTTATTATAGTTACTTTTTTTTTTCTGATTCCTTTTTTGTTTTCTTTACATTCCTCCTATAAGTGAGACTATTCTATATTTTTATTTCTGGCTTATATCACTGGCAAAATCACTTCCAGCTTCATCCATGTTGCTCAAAGGGCATGCTTTTGTCCTTTATGACTGCTAAGTAATATTCTATGTGTAAATTTCCACATCTTCTTGATCCAGTCATCTACTTTTGGGCATCTGGGTTGCTTCCATAGGTTACCTATTGTGAACTGTGCTGCAATAAACATAGGGGTGCAGGTGTCCTTGTCAATTAATGTCTTTGTGTCCTTTGGGTAGATTCCTAGGAGTGGAATTGCTGGATCATATGGAAGCTCCCTTTTTAGTAGCCTGAGGAACCTCCACACAGCTCTCCGGAGTGGTTGGACCAGTTTAGATTCCCACCTCTAGCTGTGTGATTTTTAACATGTCATACACCTCTGTAGGTTTATTGCCTTATCTCTAAAAGGATTCAAAACAACAACTACCTCGGGGGCTGTTTCAAGAATCCACTTCACAGAAAAGCACCATTCCAATGTTCATAATAGTCTTAGTCATCCAACATATATGCACTCTCTACAGATAAATTTTTAGAGATAGTAGGGAGGTTCTGATGCTTAGAACACATGTTAATCTGAAAGGAATGTCAGTAACCCAACAAAAATCAACCTCGGCAGATTTCATTTCAGAGCTGGTAAGGACTTGTGTTTCAGGGCCCTCCTTGGTGGCGGCGCAACGGGTTAAAGCCCAGTACTGCAGCCACTTCAGTTCGAGCTCGACTCCCAGCCCTGGAAGTGACCCACAAGGCTCAGCAGACCTC
>NW_004567108.1:34268656-34274946 GCF_000260355.1 Condylura cristata | reverse complement strand
GGGCCGGTGCGGTGGGGGGAGGAGCCGGCGGAGAAGGGCGCCCGCGGCCCGGGCTGCCCCGCAGGTGGCAAGGGCCCTGGTGGTTCCAGCACTCGTCCATAGTGCACTTTGCACAGTAGCATCCTGAAAAAGGAGCAGATTTGTTCTTTTTTAAAATAATTCACAGTTTACAAAGCATTTTAACATCCCCTATCTCTTTAGGTCTCACAACTCTGGCAGCTTGGAATTATATTCATATTCATTGCCCATGTTATTATTTTCCCCCCGAATAAACAAGCTGGTAAATGATTGAACCTAACCCAAATCCAGTTCTGACTCCAGATCTTGCGCTGTGATGTCTCGAAGGTCCTCTAAGACCTTTCTCTAGCCTCTGCAGAAGGGAGAACCGACAAAAGGCAGAGGTATAGATGAAATTATGATTCATTTATAGTAGGCCTATGTAACCACTTCCTCCCCGCCATCATAAAGGAGGCGCAGGCTGCCCTGGGAGTTGTTGGGGTGTTGTGTGGCCACTGAGTAGCTTATTAGTTTGTCCATATATGAACTGACTCCCCGACTACCAAGTAGTGAATCATACTGTGTGGAATCTAATTTGTCTGAAATAATATGTGAATGGGAAGAAAAGTCCCACACTTGTTGAATTGGGAAGTTAGCCTTGTGACCGGTATATTCCCGTTGTCATCCAAGACTTTGTTGACTCAATCTGAAGAAAGATAAATTATTGAATAGTTAGTTCTAAGGGGAAGGCTAGAGAAAAAAACATTCTTCAATGTGATCTGAGCGATTCCATGGGAGTTGCTTTACAACTCTAAAAGTCGTAGTAACTGCTAGTAATGCAAAATATTTCTTGTCTGTGTACACACAAATGGGCAAATGGTTTCTATCCACCTGAGTAACAACTCTCCCCACTACCACCATGGAAGAAACAGTTTGTCTCCAGTGGCAGTTACGAAATATTCCTGATCTGTTTCTTGGATTGTCCTTTCAGCTGGTTTGGAACATTACCAATTTCTTCATTAATGAGTTAACATATTCATTTTATATCTCTATGAATCATTTCATCCTTTTTTGAAAATTACTTGACAAGAAATGTTTCCCAGGCCTCCCTACATTAGGGAGGCTTAGGGGTTAAGTCTCCGTGCTCTCACCTCCATGGCACCAAAACAGCCTGAGTTCCCTACCACCAGGCACCTGACCAGGCACCTGACTCACACATGGCCAGGCAGACCTCTCCTGTCTCACCAGCTGCTCCCCTCTGCAGTGTATGTCAGTCTGCCTGCTCTGCTCCCCTCTGTCTTTGGTGAATCCTCTCACAGACACCCCCTCCACCTGCACTCTTCCCCACCTCTGGGCTGGATGCCAGCTCTTCTATGCAAAAACAAAAACAAAAATACATACATACATATATATATGCAAACCCACATCATTCAAAGGCTGAGTAAGACAGGATGGTCCATTCTTTAAATATTTTTTCCATACCTATACTTTTTGCACTAAAGATTATTTTATACTTTTTATTTCTAATTGAATCAATAAAAATAATAATTAAATCTTGCATTAAATTAAAAAGAATAATTTTTAAAGACTCTTATGTTAAGGCCTGAAAATTTCAAAATACCCAGCAACAGACTGCCCTGCTCCTAACTGTTCTGCCCCACCAATCATGATAAGAATCAAATTGCCTAAACAGTGGTCACTGATCTGCAGGGACAATTTCTCCTTTGACTAACTGCTCCTGAAACCAGCTAGATTTCTCATGTCCTTCATTTTTCAAATAAAAGCTTCTGCTAATGGTGCTCTAGAAATAGGCAAATGGAAAAAGATGATCCTATTTTTTATATATTTACTGAATACCTATAAGGTGTAGGACACCATTTACAATGAAAGCTCTTGGGAGTTTAATCTGATGCCGTTTAGTGATTAGACTCAGGTTATGGGTTTGTGCAGCAACACCACAAAGTAAGTATTCTTCACCATGCTTCATATGCACAGGCACGTGATGGTCATTAGCCCTATTATTTGATCACTTAATGATCAAATCATTTCTTCTTTGTAGAGTTACTACATATTCTGTTATACTTAAAACTTGTGCTAATTAGTTTTGGCACCCCATTGACAGGTGTCTTGGATGCCTCAGTCTAGACTTCAACAGTGGTCTCTTCTATAAGGTAGTCCAGCCTGACCCATTTCAAGCTATAGCTGTTCTGTGCTAAGAGCCTAAGATTCAAGCCGATAGTCCTCGCTCTGTGCCCTCACCTGTGGCTCTCCAGCAATGTGCCCATGATCCGTGGGCTCCCTTACCCAGTGCATTGCCAGGTCCAGGAGTTCTGATGTTGGTAGATGCCCAAGTCAGTAGCTGTAGGGAGCTCTCATCTCTCTTGTGGATTACAAGGTCCTGTTACTAGTATAAACAAAGTTCACCTAAGTTTTCTGCCCCTTTCAGTCAGGTTCAAGCACCTATGTCTGTGCTGATAATCAGTTCTTCCTCAGCAGTTTTTGGCTTGGCTTTGCACGGGTTTGTGCGTGTCTGAAAGAGGCAAGCCAGGCATCTTCACTCAGCTGCCAACTTGCTCGACTCCCACTTTTCATATGACTTTAGTATCAACAGGTCTGATTTCATAAAATAGTTTTGAGCATTTTATTGGAATTGTCATAAACTTATAAATTAAGTTAGGGAGAACTGAAATCATATTAAATTCTTTTCTAAAACAATGACGTCTTCTGTTTATTAAAGTCTATATTTTTGTGTATTTTAGAAAGGTTTTTAAATGTTCCTCATATTGGTTTGTGCTTTTCTTGTTACATTTATCCTAAGTATTTTTCTTCTCTCTGCTGTCAACATAGAATTTTCTCTACCATTATAGAGAATGGCTGGCTGTTATTTGTGGACAGGAGGGCTATTGATTGCTGTATAGTAATTTATATTTTGCCAAATACAGAATTATTCTATTTTTTGAGTTAGTGTAATTATTGATTTTTCAGTGTCTTCCCAAGATACAATTATATCAGTAAAAAAGCATTTCAAACAAAAGATGCAAAAACTAGAGCTGAAATAAAGACAGCTCCCAAATCACACATGGATATAAATTAATTGGTTCATAAGTGGGATACTTGGAGCTTGGGGTTTCTTTTCCAAAATTATTACACATAATCACAAATTTTGGTTTGAACCCCACACAAAACCAATATTTAAAGTTAAAATTCCTTCATTCCTAGTATCAGTTAAAAAAAAAAAAGACCAACAAACCAATTTTTTCAATGGAAAAAAAATACAGGAACATAATAGTTTACAAAAAAGGAAACAGACATGATCATTAAGTATGTGAATAAATGTCTGACCTCACTCAAAAGGAGAAATACAAATTGAAACTTCAATAATGTGCCATTGATACTAGTGATAATTACCACTTGGGTCGGATATAAAGAAACAAGCCCTCTCCTACATCAATCACTAAAGCAAAATTTGGCACAACCTATAAAGAGAACAATTTTACATGCATGTCAGATACACATATACTTTAATCCTGAAGTTCCAAATAAATCCCCATTTATTATCTTTCAGATATACTCAATATGAAGAACATGTTTCAAGATTGTCACTTTACTATCATTTTATTAGAAAAGCAAATAATGGGCCCTGGCTAAATTAATTATTAGATATTAAGCAATCATATAAAAGAAGTGTTGGAATAATCTCCAAATACATTAACTTTACAGTTAAGCAAAGAACACAATGCTTGATATGCTTTCTTTTACTTAAAATATATGTATACATAGGTACTCATTCACATATTAAGGCAGTGATGTTTGCATACTTATAGAGTAGCTCAAGAAAGATAGAGATTATCACATGCCAACTAGGGTCAGGATAGGAAAAATACTAAATTCTCACTATATATTCTTTATATATTTTTAAATTTGAACTCTATATTACCACTGTCTAATATTAATGTCATCATGATGATAATTGTAATTTACATTTTTTAAGGAAAAAGCATTACAAGTGAGAACAGTGTGAAAATCAAATATTCCCCAGTGAAGAAGTATAAAGCCTAAAGATCAGGCACTAAGAACATCACAGACACTTATTCTGCCTCTTGATTTTAGTTTTTGCGTTGCCCTACGCTCTTGCCTGGTACTCAGAAGTTAGATCCCTTTATTTCAAAGCTTCTCTCAACCAGTTCGTGGTTTAGCAACTTTGAACATGATAAAAATTGCATACAAAGACTAAGTAAGTTTAAACATTTTATTTCTAAATGTTTGACCATTGGAGTAAAGCTAAGGCTGATAAGAGGCCTTTCTTCAGAGAGAAAACCTGAAGTTCAGTAAATGTGGTAAATTGTGGTTGACATTACTCATTGTTCCATTACTAGCCTGAATAGTCCGGGGTGAAGAGAATCTTGTGTTCAGAAAAAAATATCCAAGCTGTTGTTTTAGATATCAACTATCGTTATTTTCATGTTACATTTAGTTTTTGAAAGTGACCTGGGATGGATTTATTTCTACCATGTGTAAGTGAGGGAGAAGTAGCCTTCTCAAAAACCTTTGAGACCATAAAACTGGATTTAAGAGATGCATGAGATGAGTATTTTAAGGTTTATTTATCCTTCTTCTATTTGCCAGTGGTGACATGCCTAAATTATATGCATTAACTACCATCAGTGCTAATTACTATCAGTGCATAGGGATTAAGGTTCCAGGCATAGAGGAAGACAATTAAAAGCATCTTACATCTTCATTTCTTTTTCTGATTTTTTTTTAATATTGAGGTGAGCTTCTTATACATGTTTATAACATTATATAAGGTACAGGTATTCTCTGTGTGCTAGTGTATGTGTGTATTTTGAGAGAGAAAGTCACATTTTAAAAAGAGGAAAGATTTCTCTTTAAAATTCTCCAATATATAAAATTGATAATCTAGATAAGAACAGTTTGTCTAAAACAGGTTGAAACTCTGTTGAGCCCTTTCACACTGCCAATTATTACATCCCATTTCTCAAACCCAATTAGAGGAGGGTGGAGAGGAAAATAGTACCATTCATACAAAGAGATTTTGGCATAGTACATTTTGGTGCATATAATAAACAAGCAAAAGTACTTATAGATCAATAGATTCTCACAAAGCAAACACTCATGTAATTACTACCAGATCAAGAAGCAGGCTATTGGCATGACATTTTGTCTCATTTCCTTTCTTCTTTCCCAAACCTTTCACAGAACCTGAGCCTTGGTGTTCATACAATACTTTTTTTATACAAAAATTGAACTGATTTATTTTTTTATTACCAAACCCTTTTTTTTAACCCTACTTCTAAAGCATCAGTTCTAAGTGAATGCTTCCAAACATGGTATTTCAAACCAATTCGTAAACTGTATTAAAACAAAGAAAGTCATATTGTATTTTTTAAAAAGTTAAAACAAGCTGGACTTCCCTGGTAGCATGGGGGTTATTGCAGCATGAGTTTGATCCCCAGCCAGGGAGGTGACCAACAGGGTGTGGCAGACCTCTCCT
Source organism: Condylura cristata (assembly GCF_000260355.1). NCBI lineage: Eukaryota > Metazoa > Chordata > Mammalia > Eulipotyphla > Talpidae > Condylura > Condylura cristata. The sequence continues at coordinate 34,269,434 of NW_004567108.1, read as the reverse complement.
GTCCCACCTGCTGCTCCCCTCAGCAGTGTATTTCAGTCAGTCTGCCTGTTCTGTTCCCCACTGTCTCACCTCCTGCACCTATGGCCTATACCCCAGTTCTTATATGCACATATAAATAAAAATAAATTATTTTAAAGGGGATTAATATTTTTTAAAAAGGCATACAGTGAAAAGTAAATTTCAACCTTTTCCCCAAAATACCAGTGTGATCCAGAGAAAATGTATGCCTATATAAATACAATTAAAGGTGCAAATACAACTTAAATGTATAAATTTTTCCTATTTGAACCTAAAAGGTAGTATGTTGCATATGATAATACAACATGTTTTTAAAAATACTGATTAAGTTACATTTTAAAAGTGTTAGTTAAACCCACCATCTCCCTCAGCAATGCATAACCATTTTGAGCCTCCCTTCACACTTGTTACTGTAATAAGATAAGTTATTAACAATAGTTAATTGGGTCTTGTTTTACTTGAAACCAAAAGCTCCTTATCAATACACTTTATAACTATCTTAGGAAGCTGCTTCTGGATAGAAGGATTCTTTGTTCCCCAACTCCATCCCACCGCTCATTGTCCAAGGCATCTCCTCACTAGTCCTCTGACTTAGTGCCTCTGTGGCTTAACCTGCTGGTCACTTTTCAATCATTAATCTTACCTGACATCTCTTTACCTTCGACAAGGTTTGCCATCTTCACTTTCTCAAAATGTTTCCTCTCCTTGGCTTTCAGGGCACCACAGTTGGGAACTAAATATAACCTTTTTTTTTTTTTTT
>NW_004567108.1:34221738-34267901 GCF_000260355.1 Condylura cristata | reverse complement strand
CTGCGCCACCAGGGAGGGCCGATACTTTTTATTTTTATAGGAAGTTTTATCAGAAGAAGGTACGACTAAGTTAATATTTGGTTCTCGGCTTTTTTGGGACTTTGGCTAAATGATGCTACTTGTTTAGCTGAAACTTTCTTCTTTTCACAGCTGCTGCGTTTCCTATGTCAACCTTGTTTTTTGTTCAATTCCAATGTGTACAAAATTCTCTCCATAAAGCTTCAAGATCTATTCCGTTTTCTATTTAATGTCCCACACAGCATACTTCTAAATGTTTTATTTTTCAGTCACCTTTCCTATCAGTGGAAAGGGAGAAAGATATAGATTGTTTAGCATGTGAACATTAATAACATAACAGTATCCATAAATATTTTTGTGCTGCTAATCCTAAATTGTCTATCCAGCCTCCATCTTGTTACCTACAGTTCTGTATTCCTAAAGCAAGATCAGAACTGCCCAGTCATAGCAGTCCAACCCTACAAGATGCCTTTCACATCAATTAAGAGCATAAAGCTGGATCACCCTGGGAAGGGTATGCATCATGAGGTATGACCGGGAACGTCCAGGGGGCGGTTGACTGGTGTGTAACGAAAGACCCCAGAAGCTGATCAGTGGAATGCATTGTTGATAAGATTGAAATTCTGACTGGGGAGTGAGGCTTGAAATATGGTTCGGAGCTATCAACAGATGAGAAGTACAGTTCCACCTTTCCCCTGCTTCTTCTACTTCTCCTTTTCTACGTCCTCACATGATTAATGCTGTATGACTAGTTTACCAATCAAAAGGCCAGAATCTTGCTCTTGGGCAGCATCCTGCATTATGTCGTCTGCTCCAAGACTCCCGTCTCTATCAGTGTGGTGTTGCCCAACGCAACATATTTTGATGATTTCACAAGGAAGTGTTTCTGCAGTTCCAGAAAGCTTTTCTAGCTCAAAGGAAGAAAATATTTAATGTTCACTATCATGTACTTGAGAGCAAAATGAGTGTGTTTCTGTGTGGCACTAGACTGCTTTGGAGCATGCTGGCTGTTTCTGTTCACAGCTGACGTGAAGCCTGGAGTCCATTCCTTTGAGACACCTCATGTGTGTAATCCACTTTGTAGAACCTGTGGTTTTAGTCAGACTCATCTAAGTTATGTTTCTCATCTAATTGGCTTATAGGCCATCAAGAACTTCAGGACATCACTCTGTTTCTCTCTCAAGGCCTTTCTCCTTGTTAGGACCTCTCAATGCCTGGGGCCTCTCAGCATCTCTTTTTATGCTCTTTTCAGTTTTTAGTACTAATTGGTTTATTCTTTGATGGGTCAGAGTTCAGATTCCTATGGGAAGAGATCTGGTTAACTGGGCTCTTCTTTCCATGACCAACTTGCGTTGTATGTCAGTCTCTGGATTGGCTGCCTTGCCAGGACCACTGAGCAGGGTGGGAATGGGGGTGCTAAAATGACCCAACAGCAGCTAAAAACCAGGGCCTCCCTGGTGGCAGAGGGGTTAAAGCTCAGCACTTTCACCAAATTTATTAAGGAAATCAAGACGAAACATCTTTCATACTGTGAAGAGGATTTTTTTCAGTGTTCACCACTCATCCAAATATTTTTTTATTGATCAGTTTTAGTGCTATATTAACTGTAGGACATGAGTTCAAGGCTGCTTTCATTAGTGTTGTTTTTATACTTCTTGTTATTATGGTATCAAGAGAAAACTGGGAAAGTCTATCTTGCAGAGGAAGAGTTCAGAGATGGTGAAACACCCTAAAGTTAAAAGACTATAGAGAGGCAGAGAATGAGAAACAGTATCAAAGACTTTAATTTATCATCTAATACCAGAGCTGGAATGGAGGGTTTGATTAATATTCTTGATAATTAGGAAGTGTTGGGATTGCCCTTTTTTCCTCATGTAAGATTACATACTAAAGAAAACTGAATGACATGTTAAAGAGTCTTCAAGTATGATTACAGAATCTTATGCTTTAAATTCATCTTTCTTTAATACCTAGAGAAAGATTGATGAATCTATAACAAATATATGCACATAACATAAATTATAAATGACAAACTACTTTTTATGATTTCTTTTTTCAGTTAATCCCACCCAAATAATTTCAAGAAGTATACCAACAGATTTGTTCTAAACAGATTTTTTTTCTAGCTGTAAATGGAGGGCCAATCCTGTCAGCTCTTAAGCTCTTGTTTGACCTGTTTTGTCAAATGCTTTCTGGAATGATATTCAGAATGGTGCAAAGTGGTGTCAACTTGCATTAATTCTTTTCCAAAGAGAGGTGTTCAGTATTCCAAGTGTGTTTGTACTGGCACAATCTATTTATGTTTCAGCTTCATTTCAGAAGGTTTACAAGCACTGCTTTATTTGGAACTCTATTCTTTTTTGCAGTTTCTCTTCTATTGTCCTTTGAAAGGACAATAAGGGTGTCCCATAAAGCTGCTTTAAAGACGGCCATTAAGAAAATAAATATTTCAGAGGACTGATTAAAATACATCAGTGCAAAATCTTGTGATTTTACCATAGATTATAATCCAAAAAATTCATTTATTCAATTAAAAAAAAAACCTCAATGAAGTAAATCCATCAACAGTCTTGTATTTTGTTCCTATGTAAAACATAATTTATTAATTTGTTTTTAGCTAATAAGAACCATACATATGTTCTTAAAATTATATAGTGTCCTCTAATTCAGTTATAATGATTGCACATTCTCCTGATTGAATTTCATGAACAATAATATAGGGTAATACAAACATTTCATTTCAAATTCCTTCTTTTGAAATGACAATGTAAATCACTTCTCCATCATTTATCTTGTTTAAAAAGCAATTGAGAGAAAAGTTTGACTCTAAGTCTAGATTTTAAGGTGAATTCTTGATTTTGCTTCTTCCTCCAGAAACCAATTACAATCATGACTGCTGAAGATCTTTTTCAAATTTTGTTCTTTCCGCCTTTCTTCTGAAGCCGGTTCCTGGTTGGTTCTGTCAATACCAATGGTTCTTGTATGATGACTGCAGGGTAATTTTTGCCTAATAGCTCAACTTCCACTTGTTGTCCCACTTTACTCAGCTCCACTGGAACATACGCAAAAGCCAGACTCTTTTGGATGCTGTAACTATAGCATCCAGATGTGGTGTTGCCAACCACCTGAAAAACAAAACCTCCAGTCCTCAGATCTTGGTCACAGCTTTGTGCTCTTCCCTAGAAGAAACACTTAACACAGAGATTCAACTTACATTCTGAAAGTTGTCGGACAACACAGTGAGAAAAACTTTACTTTTTTTCAGAAGACTAGTGAAAGTTTATAAATTATGAAAATAACTCTGAAGTACAAATATTACATGAAATGCTCATTCTTAAAAAATAAAACCTACTTTCTTAACATCTGGCATTCTTTTGCTCAATTTCCTGCCAATAGATCTGATGGGAAGAAGGATCTAATATTTTCATTTTTAACTTTAAAAAAGCCTTTTCTCATCAAACTAGCATTGCAATAATGGGAACAAGGAGTATAAATCTGAAATCCAAATGCAAACTTAGTCATCCTTCTCTTTTGGGGTTTAAAAAATGACCTGTTAAAATAGTGCTGAATTGAGCTATTTATTAATATATCAGTAGTCAATGTGAAGCGAACATCACATATATAAATATATATCATTTATACATTTTATAAGTTTATTTATGCACTTACTTAAACATTTATTTATACTGCTAGACATTCCAGAGAGTAGCTCAGGCCTGCTTCCTACCTCTGCACATTTCCAGCTAATTTGGGAATGAATATAGACACAAGAAATATGACTAAGAAGTCAAGGAAATCACCATAATTAAATAGGATTGCTCCATATGCTGAAGATGGATAGAATTAGGTAAGTAGAGATGGGGGATGAAACTTTCTAGTCTGGGTAACTGCAAGGAGTTAGGCGCAAGTAATCAAAATTAAGGAGGGTTAATAAGATAATTGGGCATGGAAAACATAAAAAATGCTGAGCATGAAATCAACATTTAGGAGATGAAAACAAAGGCTTTAGCTGTAAAAATAATCTCTATATAACAAGCCTGATTAGAAGGTAAGAGGATTCATGAAAACTAGACCTAAGGAAAGGATAAAAGAAAAAGAAAAATTGAGTAAAATGCAAAAATATTGCAATACAGAAATGTCAGGTTAAAACACCACATTTTAAAAAAGGATCAGGAAGACAGCCAAAGCAAAATGTATTGTGCATCCCTACTCAAAATAGCTTCTCCTGGCCACACAAGGGAACATTACCACTACAGTCTCCCCAGCTAGCCCAGACGACTGCTTGGGACTTTCTCAAATCACCCCCGTGGACTTTCAGTGTCTCAGCAAAGAGCCTACTACAGTCAACAGTGTCCTTACATACTTCTTATCTTTTAGATACCAGCACATACATGATATAAATACACACTTGATAGGCCCAGTTTTTAATTATCTTGTTGAATTCCAAATCAGAGGATCACTGTATCACTGTTGAACGTATTATGGTGAGAACTAGTTGATTAAAACAACAATATAAATGCATTCATTAGTCAAAACTGCTCTCAGGCAGATTTATTAACTACCCAGCTATTGCTGAGCCAGCACACATACGATAGCACTTGCTAAGCAATTTGCTTTTCTCCCATAGATCACAGTTCAGTATAAAGCAGAGACCTGAGTCAGAGTGGTTGGGGCTTTAATCACTGCTTTTTTGAAAGACATTCTTGGTAAACAGAGGCTTCATTTCCCAGTTCTGTAAAACAGAGATCTATATGTGCAGTCATGACACAGTAAAACTGGTTTGCTTGGTAATTTAAAATAAATAAATAAAATTCTAAGAGGCCTTAGTAAGTAAGTAAGCTCTTGACCAAATTCCCTACACACTGGATAAAAACCCTACAACGACTGTCAGAGGCTGTGCATCATTTCCTCAGAGTTCCCATCTCTTGAAATCCCAGCAGTCGTTACTCCTGCACTAGTAACTTAAAGAAACAGCTTATCTATTTTGTGAATGCTGTCTTAAAATCACTTAACTGTTTAGTTTTCATTTGGTTACTTTAATTTTTCTTCTAATTGCTCTCTAATCTAGGGGTGAGTAATTCAGAATATTTTAGAAGTCTAGCCTTTGCTTTTATCTTATTACTAAACCTCCATGGAGAGATTTTCTCTAACATTAATTTTATATTGTTCTACCTTGAAATCTTCCATATTCAATGAAATCCATTCCTTCTTTTTTTGTTCCGTCAATGCCCTTTGCCGAGTAGGTTCTCATTCTCAGATTCTGTGTGAAATTAAACATTGGTCTCCTTTCACCAATGTAAACAAGCCTCATTTATTTTTAGTCTTTTTTCATTCCTCTCTTAGTTATGTGACTTGAAGCTGCCACTAATTAACTTAGGGATGATAACACAGTAAATAATTTTTATCAGGCTAAAATAATTTAAGTTAGACAATGCAGTTCATTTCTTTGACAGCTCCCTTCACTTTTGTTTATAAGTAGTGAAAAAGAAATGTTCTAAACTCTTTTTCTCCAGAACTTGCCATCCTAAGTTTTATAACAAATAAAAGCCTTTTTCATGCTTTAATTTAAAAAATTAATTATAAAATTTAATTCAATCATAATCTCTTTCTCCAGGACTATACTCTCCCAACTGGATGCTACTTTTTTCCAGGGCACTAATTACCCTTTACCATGCTATTTACTTATTTTGTTCATTGCCTATCTCTTCATCCCCCTGGAATATGAGTTCCAGGGAGTACAGAGACTCTTGTCTGTTTTTTCACTGCTGCATTCCAAATGCCAAGAATATAGATAGGACACAGTAGACATTCCATAAAAATATGTAAAATAAATGAATAAAGTTGTACCCTATTTTTAGTACTATAATATGTATGATAATAGAATACCAAATACCAACAAGCACTGTGCAAGTCCAAAGTAAGGAATTATAAAGCAAACAATTTTATTTCCCTCTCAGAGTATAAAGTGGAGCAAAGGGGGCCATTTGCATGATAAAATGACCCTTCAAACTATCAAAGTGCAGACAAGCTGACATGGGAAAAATTCAAGCAACATATTATTAATAAAGGAAAAACAATTGGATTAGCAGTTTTGTAAGCAGATGGCTCAGTGTAGGAAAGTTGAAAAATATAACATGTGCATTTGAAGCATAGATATGGCAAAGGAAATAAAATTCTGAATGGAACTTGAGTTTCCAGGATTCTTCTCCCTCAAAAAATATATTGAGGTATAAGTGACATATAAAACTGTGTAGTTTGAGAGGCTAATTTCCCACTTTAATTTCAGTATTTTATTTTAAATGACTACAAATCTACCTGTTGACCATGGCTGATAAGTGGTTGCATAAAGAATGCTACACTATAATGCACTATCACTCCGTGGCCAAGTAGAAGAGAGTGTTGTTTTAAGGATGGGTATGGACTATGTTAGGAATAATAGGAAAGTTGGATGAGAACAGACTGAAAATGTAAAATGAAACAAAGATGAGAAAGGGAAAATATAATAGCTAAGGGGAAATAAATTAGAAGTAGCGTGAACCTTAGACATTATTACACCCAATTGCTTCATTTTATAGCTGAAAGACCTGAGGCCCAAAGATGCTTACATCAGGTCCAGCAGTTACTTCATAGCACAGGTGGGTTTTGATGGAAATTACGAGCAAATCTTAAAAGGAAGGGAGAGCTCATTAAGTTAAGAAAGACGACCCACAGATCTAGAACAGAAGGACAGGAGGCTGTAAGAGTAGGTGTGGCTCAACTAGAAGAGCAAACTCTTCACAATTAAAGGTGGAACATTTAAAAAAGGTCTGAGGTCTGAGCAAAGCCTGTTGGTTTCACCATGTCAAATAACAAATCACATCCTCCTGTTCTTCAGCCAAATATACACACTGTCCGTGTATCATTAAGTGATAAGGAGAATACAGGGGGTTGGCAGTAGAGACAGAAGAGAACAAAATGAAGTAGTTAGCATGGTTTAGAAGAAAGGGCAAGCATATCAAAGTTCAACTACACCTGGGCTGGAAAGCTGGCAGTCAACTACTAGTTGTATAACCTCAAGCAACTTAACCTCTCTGATACAAACACTCATTTTAAAGTGGGAATGTTGCTACATATCTGGGAGAGGTGTTACAAAATTAGATGAGTAAATACATAAAAAACATCCAGCACATAGTAGAAACCCTGTTGTTAGTTCTGCGTCAAACTGACTCATGCCTGAGTCCAAGTGGCCTTTCCTTAGTAATCCAAGGGCTGAGATCTGACAGCACTGGACTTCTCCAGCCCCAAGTGTTTTTATCACTCTGAAAAGAAGGGAGAAATGAAAACAAATATCAAGGAGATTGAGGTGCATGAGAAAAAACCTGGGTCTGGAACCTCAGTCTTGGTTATTGCTCAAGCAGTCCTGTCCAAAAAGGAAGAGTTGTTGAAGGCCGACCTGATGGTCTCCATGGTCAAAGCTAAGTGTCCCACACTAACCTAATAACTAACACAGGTCAAAACACAGCAACATCTTAGGGTTTTACAAACAGCTGAAAACTGGAGGAAATAAAAGTCTTTTATCAGTTATCTAACTCTGGTTTTACTGAATAGTACTAGATAAAACAAAATGTAATATTCTAAAATAAAAATAAGGTAATTTTACACTGCCTCGAAAAGCAAAATGGTTTCTACTTTTTAACTTTACTTGTAAGGTTCTGCCCTCTATCATCATAGATGCTTTTATCTGAAATTTTTTCCTGCTACTGTGCTAAGAATTACCTCCTTCTGAAAGCTCCCCAGAGGCTAAACCTCATACCAAATTCTTGACAAAAGACTGTCTCTTGCATTCACAGAATGGATGTTATGAGCAGATGATTTTACCCTCCAAATCATACCTTCCTCTTTGAACAGTGAATTTCAAGTCCTTGGTTTAGTTTCTTTAATGAAAGTGTATAGAGTGTTACATTTTCAAAAAAAAAAAAAAAAAAAAGGAGCGGTATTCCATTTTCCCTTCAGTTAATTCACTTGTTTCCTGAATTTCAGCTCAGAAATCAAAGGTGTGTCATGTCACCTCATCCATAGATAAATAAATAACAAAAGGCAACAGAAACAAGGAGAGCTTCTGTTGTACACTGAGCTGTCCTGGCCGAGCCCCAGCACTCACCTTGCCATCACACCAGATGCTTTCATTTCCCTCTGGATCAACATCGTCCGTTGCCAAGGTGAGGCAGACCAGTCTCCGTTTCAGCCCCTTGGCTTTAATCTGTTTCAGTGCTTGCTTTCCTATGAAGTCTGCTGGCTGCAGGAATCCAAGATAATGATGATGAATGAATGCTCAGACACTGTGACAAGGTTAGAGATGCAAGCATTTAAATTTGTCTTTGCTATTTTCTCGCCAATTACACATTAAATAAAAATACAGATTGGATCAAATGTCTAGACAAATATTTCTTAGTCCTCAAATGACAGTCTCAGCCACCTATTCCTTCAGAATAGGTTAGAATTAAGGGTAATAACTTGTGATAACAATTTTACCAGAACCATCTAGGCAGAAAAAAACATAAGCCATGATGTTGCAATGGTAGATTATGAAAGTGACCCTTGTAGCTAATGGTTCTGGACAGTGGTACTGGCTGGCAGTGAGCAAGACACAACTCAATTTCTACCTAAAATAAGTTTTTTACAAGAAGGAAATTCACTTTTTTGAAATGTGGTGCCAAAACCACCTCAAAATGCTGTATAAATATTTATTTTTCCTTTCTTAGAATAAAGATATTGAAAATATCAGCCTGATGGGTTGCATTCATTAGTTCTTTTAGGGTATTTATTGAGTCCTGACTATGAGGCATCCTGATCAGCCCTATGTGGTTAGACACACACATTCTGATCAAAGAGCTTATTCTGGCAGTGTGCTTTTGAACCTATTTTTTTCTGCTTCCATGCAACACATGACAGATGACATTCCTACTATTAGTGACCTCCCTGGGGCACGCTCAGGGTTATTCCCAATGCAATGCAAGGAGAAAGAGTGACAATGTTATAAAAATAACCTTGAATCCATTCTTACACATTAGGAAAAAAGTCTTTGGACCAAGCAAACTTTAGGGCTTTCCGTGTTAGCAACCCACATTCTGACTGAGTTGAACAAACAGGTGAGCAATGGCTCCTCAGAGGAGACACTCAGCTAATAAAGGGGAGACAGTGAATCATCAGAACATCAGGGACACTGGACAAGTGTGAGAAACTAATCAGAGGCTAAAAGTAATCAGTATAGATTAGACTGATACCAGCGGATGCTGTGATAAGGTTTCTGTATAAATGTGCCCAAGCAAGTACCTGTTATCTTATGGGGAAAAAGAGAATTTGTAACAAAGAAACCATATCTTTAGTGAATGAAATTCAAATAGAGATGACAATGTGAAAAACAAAATTCTCAAACAGTTCCAGTATACAAACTACTCTAAAAGAAAAGAAACAATTTTAATTTTTCCTGAGGCTAAGAGGAAAGAAAATATTTTATGCCAAAAATGTTCTTCACCATCAACATCTAGAATTTACACCATTATTTCTGCACACAAAACATTAAGGTTTGAGTGCAACAGGTCACCCTTACCTTCAGTCAAACTACAGTTGGGTTCCCTACAAGTGTTCTGCCTGAGACCCCCAGTTACTCCTTTACTGACTCAGAGCTTTTAGAGAAGACTGAAACTTTAAATTGCTGACCTGCACAGGAAGCTAAAGAAAACTCCTATTGGCCAACGTTAAAATAATGTGCAAAAAGAAAGTCTAATTCTTCCCCCACCCCCAATGTAACTCAGAAGGTAAGAACCAAATACAAAGCTTTATTCTGAATACAATAAAATTGAGGGAAAAGATTCAAAGATCGGAACCTAAGTTACTTAAGACAAGATTACTTAAGGAATATGACAATGAATTCATAGGAGATTAAGTCATTTGAATTCATGTATAGGATAAATTCATAATAACAAGTCATAATGAGCCAAATTTCACTAAAGAATGTATACCTAACTAAGGAAAGAACTATATAGCAACATTTTTTTTTTTTTTTGCTTACTTTTAAAAAGAAGGCTTTAAATCATGGATGCAATATTGGATAAAATCATTGATACTTCAATTTCAATTATAAAGTACAATTTTTCAGACTGATTGCATATAAGGCACTGATTTTTGTGTATTGATTTTGTATATTTCTACAAAAAAAAAAAAACAAAACAAAAAACCCTCAAGCCATCTGCAGCATTATGGATGGAGCTGGAAGGGACTGTGTTAACTGTAACAAGCCAGAAGGAAAAATAAATACAGGATGGTTTGACTTATAAGTGGAATATAGAGAAAACAAACAAAAGGTCAAGAAAGAGATAAAACTAGCAAAGTCTCCCTCTAGATCTGAGGCCTAGAGCTAGGAGGAGTCAGAGCAGGGGGCAGAAGAGCACAAAGGACAATGTGGCAGCTCCTGGGCGATGTGGTGGCGGGAGAATTGTGGCCTCTAAACCTGGGGGGAGAAACCAAGCACTGCACAAAAATGTACAACAACCCAAGAAAAGGCATATAATTTTTAGACACCTAATTAAAAGTAAGCAACATATACTTAAAAGACAGATAAGAGATAACTTCAATCTGCCCCTTGAGATAATTCTCCTTCCCAAATTAACTTCTGCACCTGATCTGGGAAGATGCAAAGTGGGACAATGGCATTTCATTCTCATTTTACTTGGCTTTCCTCCCAAGACTGTAGATTTTATTCTACTCTGCAGTTATTAATTACAAATGAGAGAAGAAAATGTATCTGAAGGTTAATACTGTGATTAAAACTGGTGCTTTCAGGGTGACCTGAGAATAAAAATATATCTTTTTAATGAGTCACTGCCCAGTTAACTGTATAAATAGCTACTAAAGTATACATTTCCAGGGCCCTGAAACTATAGCTTAAAAATAATTCTGACCTTTTTTTATTATTGAATTTAAAACAAAAGTCATTAAAACAGACACCAACAATACATACAAATATAGATGAAAACATTAAGTAAATTTTAAGTGAAATATAACTTCATATCTCTTTTTAGCTCTATATTAAAAAGCAAACATGTACCTAAAAGGGAATGAAATAAATTATAACTATATTTTTGGTGGTGATTCTCAGGGAAATGGAGAGTCATCAGATATGTGTTTAATGTGGAATTTGGCAGCAGTTTAAGGACAGGAAAATTCTAGTGCTGACAGTCAAGGTAGAGGGCTCTCTACTCTTAGACCTAGCAATGAGAAAAATCTCATCTTGACCTTTTTCTGTTTGATATATTTGGAGTCAAACCCCATAAAAAATTTTAAGAAAATCATCATTTCATTTATTTTTTCCTCCAAAGTTGTTTCATGCTAAGTATCAAAATAAGTACCAAAGGTATACGGGAATCTGTATAAAGCCCAAATCCCAAGAGAGACCTCTTTAGAAATCAGGCAAGGTGGGCCCTCGCCCTCCCTGGTAGCACAATGGGTTAGCAGCTTCAGTGTGAGTTGAATCCCAGGCCCTGGAGGTGACCCCCCTGGCGCAGCAGACCTTTCCTGAACTGCCCACTGCTCCCCTCAGAGTGTACTTCATAGATCAGCCTGTTCTACTCCCCACTCTGTCTCTGGTAAATCCTCTCACCGCCCCTGAACCTCTGGCTTGTAACATATTCTATATGCATAAATAAATAAATCTTAGAAAAAAATCTGTATTGCTTTAAAAAAAAAATTCAGGCAAGGTGCTGGTTGTGAGATGATGCTCCTGGTTTAAAGGGTGGAGAGAACAGCAGAAAGACTGCTGGCTACCAGCTACTGTAACTGGCAAAGCGGAGGATGACAAACTGTGCCTCAATCCTTTCCTGAAAATTTTCTCGTTTAAAATGGGGCTCTGGGCCTCCCTGATGGCACGAGGTTAAGTCTTAGCACTACGAAGCTATTGGCAGCCACTGCAACATGAGTTCAATCCCCAGCCTTGGAGCTGACCCACATGGCACAGTAGACCTCTCCTGTCTCACCCCCTGCTCCCCTCAGCAGTGTATTTCAGTAGATATGCCTGTTCTGCTCCCTACTCTGTCTCTGGTGAATCCTCTCAATCCCCCTCACGCCACCCCCACACCTGTGGCCTACATCTCAGCTCCTGTATGGCATATATAAATAAAATCAATCTTTAAAAACAAAATAAAATTGGGCTCAGATATGACTGTTTAAAAACAATCCTTTCATCTTAGCTAGAGGAAGTAGGTGAGAGAAAGATATAAAAGGAATCCAAATTGGGAAAAAAAGAAGTGAAACTATTGTTATTTGCAAATGAAATGAAAAGAACTGAAGGACACAAAGAAAACTGTAAGATATTATGAGAAGAAATAGAACACACTGAGAAATGGAAGGGTATTCACTGGTAACAGACTAGAAGAATCAATATTGTCAAAATGGCCATCATACCCAAAGCAATATAAAGATTTGATTTAACCCCAGTAACATTTTCAATGGCATTACTGGAATTCATATGGAACTACAAAAGACCCCAAATAGCCAAAGCTGTCCTGACAAAAAAGAGTAAGAATGGTGGTGTTAATGTACAAAATCATCCAGTTGCCTCCCGCGACAAAGGACAGGACCAGAGATGCACCAAGCAAGCGGAGTTTATTAAGCCAGCTAGCTGGGGTCAAGCTTTCTTGCAGGCACTCAGGCCACACAAGGAAAGCAAGACCCCGATCAGAGAAATGCCAGGGAATATATAGGCCTCATCAGCCATTACATGTGTCACAGCCCACGCAAATTCAATTCAGCCAGTAAATTCAAAGATTAACTACATCAAAACAGCTCAACCAAACAAGGGCATGTTTCTAGGAATAGACATTTCTACAAGTTCCAGGAACTACTGCCGGGATGCAGTATCTGCCTGCATCTGTTCCGGGCCTAGGGCGGGGGGTCTCATAGGGGCCTAGACAGCGGGGCCTAATAGTGGTACCACACTACTATAAGGCCATAATAATTAAAACTGCATGGGCCCTCCCTGGTGGCGCAGCGGGTTAAAGCACAGCATTAAGAAGCTTAAGCCACTTCTGCATGAGTTTGATCCCCGCCTTCCCTGGAGGAGGTCCACATGGCGTGGCAGACCTCTCCTGACCCGCCCGCTGCTCCCCTCAGCAGTGTACTTCATCGATCTGCCTGTTCTCCTCCCCTCTCTGTCTCTGGTGAATCCTCTCACCCTCCGCATCTCTGGCCTGTACCCCAGTTCTACATGAATAAATAAATAAATCTTAAAAAAAAACAAAAACTGCATGGTACATTAAACCAGACACACAGACCAATGGAATAGAAGTGCTATCCCAGAAGTAAACCCACACATACAGGACAGCGAAACTATGAGAAAGGATCCAAGAATAGACAGTGAAATAAGGAAAGCCTCTTCAAAAAATGACGTTGGGAAAACTGGACTATCACATGCACAAGTATGAAACTAGACCATTATCTGACACCGTACACAAAATCAACTCAACATGGATAAAAGATTTGGATATAAGATCTGAAATCATATAGTACAGAAGAAAACATGCAAAACACCCTACAAGATAAGCTTCAGTGATGTCTGCAGATATACCCACAGCAGCGAAGAAAACAAGAGAATATAAACATTTAGGGCCTGTAAAATTATAAAGCTTCTGTACAGTGAAGAAATCACAACTGAAACACAAAGACACCCTTCTGAGTGGAGAAAATACATTCATACTATATATGGGTCTTGAGAATGATACCATAAACAAACAAACAAGTAAATCCTGTTTAGCGTATCTCACTTAGCATTACACAAGAAGACAAACACTCTATGATCTCACTTGGATGTAAGTAGAACCTAAAAAACCTGAACTCTTACAGGCAGATAGAATGGTGGTTGTCAGGGATTGGAAGGTGAGGAGCTGAGCTGATGTCATTTGAGGGTACAAACTTGCAATTAGTAGATAAATTCTGGAGCTCTAATGCACAGCATAATGGATGTAGTCAACGATACTGTATTATAAACTTCAAAGTTGCTAAGAGACTACAGCTTGATTGTTCTCACCACAATAAAGAAATAATAACTATGTGGGGGTGACAGAGGTGTTAGCTAAGACAGTAATCACACAGCAATATACTATAGTATCAAACCAACATGTTGTACCTCTCAAACCTAACCAATGTTGGTCCTAAATAATCATTTGCAGTATTTTTGGAATCTTTAAAAAAAAAAAAAGATGCCTAGCTCCTTAACCCATAAAATTTTTATTAATCAATCTGGGATGTTTCCTGAGCCTAGGGATTTTACTCTGATTCTAATGAGCAGCCAAGATAGGAGTCACTGAAAATTTTTTGCTTCCTTAACTTCCACTGCATTTATCTGAAATTTCCCCAACAGAGGTGGGTGCCATTATCACCACAATGCATTAGAAATTTCTTGTTAGCTTGTCTGAACAATGATTTGTTTCCATATTATGTGTCTCATAGTGGTAATATTTATTGAATACTTACACTGCAGTAGGTCTGGTGGTGATGCTTTCCCTTGTCACTGCCACTTTGCTTTAAATAATCTTTCCTCAAGAGGGATCCTGTGTTTTCTAGAACCCATATTGTCTCTGCTTTCCTTTAAATAATTCTTCCCCAAAGACAGATTTTGTATTTTCTAGAGTCAACACTGTCTTCTGACTTGTAGATAATCTGTATCACATTTTATTCTCAGAAGTCCAAAATAGGAAAAGAGGGTGACAAGAAATCAAACAGAAAACAAAATTTTATCTGTCTAAATACAGTATATTTAGTATTTGATTCTTGGTGAATCTCGGTTGGGGTTCTCTGGAATGTGACTAAAGATTCAGTATTTCCAAGGGGGAAATCTAAGACTAAGATGACTCTTTCCTGTGGCAGCTGATTTTCCTTTTGCTCTTCATAAATGCATTACTTTATTCTCAACTTCCTAAGAGACTAATTTCCCCCCCAAAACCTCTTCCTTTGGAACAAATTACCATTAAAACAGTGATGTGAGCTGTTTCAGGTAAAAAGGGTTTAGTTAAGGAGATTTGAGTTGTATATTCAGTATGTTTACCTGTATCACAGTTCTGATTAACATTTCCTGTCAGCACTCTACATATTCTCTCCACAAGCTGGCACTGTTGTGTGCTGCTAGATAATCCTCCTCAGACTGAACATATTTTCAGAATTAAACTTAATGTATCCTGGGAGTAGGGAAAAAAGGGGAACCAATGGAACATGGTGGAGGATTTTTAGGTCACTAATGGTGGGCTTACTGTGAAAATATACATCAGTAGCAGCTTGAACTTATAACCCCCAAATCATATATAATGATATAAGCCTACTTATAAACTACTCTAAATAAATAATTGAGGGGGAAAATGTATTCTATACCTTTAGATTCTGAATTACCAATTATTTCAAGCTTCATGAGATCTGAGAGATATCAGGAGTTATATCTGCAACTTTGATATCTGTGATCTAGTAAGGTGTCTAAGAAAGGTTGACTAGAGGAATGAATTTGTGCACCACAATTGTGTTTATCTTCATGGACGCCACCTTGGGGATTGAAGCACAAACAACTGGAAGAGTAAGGGAAAGCACGTGCCAGCACACCATTCTCCTTTGCCATCTATAATTTCTTCGATACACCATTTCTTTTCCCTTCTTTTCGTACTGGTTTTGATAAGGCAATTGATGGTCCATCTCCTCACCTACCAATTTTCCTACTTAAAATGGACAAAATGAGTTTGATCCTATCATAAAATATAAACTTAGTTATAACTAAACGATGACCTTGGGAGTTATCAATTATAAAATGTAGTCTGTGTAAATTCTATATCTATTCTCACGGAGAGAAATTCCTGGGTGGTTTTCAAGGCTGATAAGGAAAAGCATGATGGGTGAGAAAGTGCAAGAATGAGGTCAGAGTTCAACCTGGAATGTCACCAATGCCTGCAATAGTCATTTCACTTCTCCATGCCCAGTGTACCCACACTTAAGTAATGGGTTGGTACTGAGCCATATCTTAGCGCTCTCCTGGTGCCAAACATTCTGTGTATCTATTTCTTCATATTGAAATTATATAGTCACTGGATTAACACTTACGGGTTACTAAGGGAATTCTATATATTTGTTTAAAGAGAGGGAAAGAAAAGAATTGATTCTAAAAAATTATAAAATATCAGGATTTTTAAAAATTGGTATTGACTATAACATTCCTCTGTAAAGTTGCTGCTACTTAGGTTTTCATATAGCATCAGGTTTTTTTTTTTTTTTTTGAAGTAATAAGGACTTGCATTATATACTTGTATAAATATATGAAGCATGGGTAACCTTTTGGCACAGCACCTGAAATACCAAGTTACATAAATTATTTTATAAGTTCTTCAGACTTCTACAAAACTAAGACAAGGTCATAAAATCACCAACTAGGCTCTAAACCGAGCTGATACAATATATTTGCCCTCTTAAATTAGCAAGAATCACTGTGATTAGGTCAACATACACTAACCACCTGAACTGACAATTGAAAAAGACTGACTCAGTTGGATCCTGGTCTTAGGGCTACATAGACCTTTACCCAACAAAACACTAGAAATCAATTCTGTGGCACCAAAGTGACAATCAACAATTCAGGAATCATAAAAATACACCACAAATCAAAATTATTATCTATTAAGTAGCTCTGATCTGAGCTTTGGTTATTGAAAAAAAAATAAAGAAACTAATAAACACACCACCCACACCTGTTTATAATCATAAACAGAGTTTTAAAAATCCAATTTAAATTTGAAGAGATCATTTATCCATGCATAACCCCGAAACAGTAATACCCACACACTGAAGCAGAAGACTTGGTTATGTACCTGTTGGTAGCCAACAACAGAACTTTAGTGCTTCTAAGAGTCAGGCCATTTTTATCCCTATTTTAAACATCTACACTAAGACTTCTGCTATCAGAAGGAGCAATCTGTTGCTAGCTTCTGGTTCAATTCCAAGCACCTGCTTTCTCTCATCTAGAGGCAGATGGTACATCATAAAAATAAAAGTCATGGGGAAAACGTACAGAAAGATATTCCCTTTAAAACCTTTTAGGAGGTACTTTCTCCTAAATTCTAATACTATAAATATACATATTTATACTAGTATCTTAGCTCAGATTTTGAGAACTGATGCAGGGGCAATGAAGTTTCCTTAGCCTAATTCATATTCATTTGTTCACATATTTCCTTATGTATAGGAAAACAGTCTTTGCTTTAGCTTATTAGTACCTAAGGCAGAACAGTTTTATTTTTGGAATTCTCCAAGTATCCTAAGTAGCAGCAGCTGTTACCCCCACCCTCAAAACAAACACTAACTGCATTTCTGCGAGGTTTCCTTACAGGAACTAAGGCACAGCTCAAAGGGTACTTGGGTCAGCCTGGCTTGCTAAACAAATACCACAGAGTTGGGTGGTTTAAACAATAGGAATGTATTTCCTACAGTTCTGGAGTTGTGAATTCCAAGATTAGGGTCAGCTGATCACAGCTCCCCTGTGCCCTTTCCTGGTTTGCAGATGATCATCTTCTGGCTGTATGCTCACATGGTAGGCAGACACCTCTTAATGCCAACTTAGGGACTCCACTGAAATCTAATTACCTTCTAGCCCCACCCCATACCACCATGGTGGACAAAGGCTCCACAGACGACTTGTGTAGGTACATAAACATGTGATATATAATAACGGGATATTTTCATTTGTATCTGTAGGACTTACAGAGATGAGCTGGGGTGTAAAACACTGACCCCATAATATGCTTTTCCACAATAATTATGTAGGATGGTGCTTCTCAAACTTTAGGTACATTAGAATCCCTTACAGCTTGTTAAAACACAGATTTCTTGGTCTGATTCTTAGAGATTCTGATTTAGTAGGTCTTGGGTGGGGTCTGAGGTAGGGCCCACATTTCTGACAAGCTCCCAGCTGGTGCTGATGTGACTGAGTGAGGACCCTGCTCTGAAAGCTGTTGGTGCAAGGATTTGCTATGCAATGTTAGTATCAGTTAAGAATCTTTGGACTTATATTGGCTTCTCAGAAAATATCCCACTTTTGCAAAAGTAAAAAGTCATCTATTAAACAGTTCTAAACTGAGTTTTGTTGTTATTTACTTATACTCATATTGTAGCTATATACAAAGATGCTTAATAAGCAGATGAACAGATCTGCTGACTTCAGTCTGTGAGTACTCAGGGAGAGTCTATTAATGTAGTTTTGTTTATTAGTTATGTGTTACTTCCAAGCAAACAGGATTTGCAAGATTATCTGTTGACATCTTATCTTTATTCATTTTTAATCTTAGTCTTTAAACTTAGTCTTTGCTCCCACCAAATGGGAGAAATATTTACATATTACATATCCAACAGGTCTAATATACAAGATACACAAAGAATTCATCAACAAATCAACAAAAAGAAAAAAAATTAAATCAAAAACTGGGAAAACTGGGATTGTTAAAAGACAATCCTCCAAGAAATACAGATGGCCAATAGGCACATGAAAAAGTATTTACCATAGCCCATCATCAAGGAAATGCAAATCAAAACCACAATGACATGCAGATAAAATCAATGAAATACAAATCAAGACCATAGCTCACTCCATGTAAATAGCTCATATCAAAAAGACCAGAAACTGGGCCCTGCCCTAGTGGCACAAACTATTGAAGCAAAGTGTTATGAACCTAGAAGCTAGCTGCAGCTGCTTCAGGATGAGTTCAATTCCTGGCCAGAGGGGTGACCCACATGTTGTGGCAGAGTTCTCCTAACCCGCCCGCTGCTCCTCTCAGCAGTGTACTTCATCCATCTGCCTATTCTGCTCCTGCTCTGTCTCTGGTGAATCCTCTCACCACCCCTTCACCTCTGGCCTGTACTCCAGTTCTGTATGCATAATAGACACAACTTTAAAAAAAAAAAAAAAAAGGACCAGAAACTAAGTGTTGGCTATGATGTAGATAGAGAAAAAGGAACCTTCATTTCATACACTGCTGGTGTGAATACAGACTGAGCTAGCTCCTATGCAGAACAGTATGGAAGTTTTTCAAAATATTAAAATTGGACCTACCACCTGATTCAGTAATCCGTCTTTTAGTTATCTACCTCAGGAATATGAAAACACTAACTCAAACAGAATTAGATCAAGGCGACAACCTGAGTACCCAAAGGCAGATGAGGGACTAATAAGGTGGAGTTTATACACAATGGGATACTATTCAGTTATTAAAATATGAAATCTCATCATTTTTGACAGAATGAATAGAACTGGAGGAGATTGTGGCAAGTGAAAAAAGTCACAAAGAGAAAGGCAAATACTTGATAATTTCACTTTTGTGAAATACGGAGAAACAAAGCAAAAGAATAGCCAAAACTAAACCAAAACAGCCCTACAGATAAGAATGTAGATTTAACCCTACTAGAAGGGTAAAAGTTGGGAGCAGTGAACAGGGGACTGATGGATTATGGTGGATGATTTTACCAGTGCTTTGATAGTGAGTGTGGTGTGCACAGGTATTTGAAAAAGTGTGAAGTTGCACCTTTAAATCATATACTGTGTTGCAAAACAATTTTTACCTCAATAAAAAAAAAACGCAACCTAATAAAAATGATAGATTCAGTTTTAATGTTTTGTGTCCTGCTATCTCACATCTATGAGAAGCTTGCAATAGTTTGTTTGAACAGATACCAAATTTTGACAAAATCTTAATATAAAGCTCTTTATATTCAATTCACTAGTCCTAAAATCACAACTGAGTAGGCTTTAAAGCCTGACTGCCACAAAACAGCACCAAAGACTTATTCAAGCACATTCTGGAATGTAAACATACCTTATTAAGCTTTACAAAATATTCCAGACCAGCTTCCAAGGGATTTGTATCACAGTTCATCTAAAAAGGAAGTACACAATTTAAATCTTGTATAAGTGCAAATCATTTCAGTAATGTCAGTTTCCATTTATTATTACTTTATTTTTGAGAAGAAAACACTTTTTGATTTTGAATGTAGGAAAAAGAAAAACCATGGATTGGACTCTACAATAAATTTTTTATTCTAAAATTCACTTGCTACCTTTCAGCAAGTACTGTTATCCAATTGGCAAATTAGAAGCTAAAACTCACAGTCTGATTCCATTATTTTATAATAATAAATATCTGAGGTTCTTTTATTATAAAAAAAAATCTGAGAGAAATCACAACATGATGTTCCTCCCAGAAACAAGACTTCCATGTGGCTGACATAAGAATTTTACATAACTACTGTTTGAAAAGTTATCAAGTAGTTTACTTATAATTAGCCATAAGTAGGAAGAGAAAGCAGATGGTAGGAAAATAGGTTCAAGAGAAGAACCAGTAAAAGGAAAATATTGAAGTTAAATCTCAACTCTTCAAATATGTATCAGTAATTACAATACCCTTCAAGTAGAAGTTAAAGCCATTACTTAGAACAATTATGAAAGTCAGTAGTGTAAGTTCATTCATTTATTTTGTTGTTCTTTTTTGCTCTAAGGAAAGTGGTCTAAGCCCTATATCAGTAACAAAACTTTAAAAAATAAGAAAACACAGAACTCAGATTAACCAGATAAATAATTTAAACTAATTTTTCATGATTGAAATCTGTTATCATATTTCCTAATCAATCTGAGCAATTCTAAAATTATTTTCTCTTTGCTCAGTTTCTGAATGTCTCTAAGAAAAACCTAAGAACCGCACAGAAAAATTGTGATTGCTATACTAACACTAGAGGGCGTGCTGGCACCGCTGGGAAATTCAAGGGGCCTGTAATACAGAAAAGCTTTTAAGAGGTGAGCTTAGAGAGAAGAGGCATGAGAATATAAAAGGTAAACAGATGAATAAATGCCTCACTCCCAAAAGGATACTTCTGTTGCTTTGGTCCTTAGAGTATGGGGCCGAGTTGTCCTCTATTCTCTCCCTGCAGCAGCCTCATCTGAGGCCCCACTGTATCACTGAAAACCTCCCAAAAGAGAGCTTACCTTGTTCCAGGTCCCTGCGCTTTCTGTGAGTCCAGGGGGCTGTGCTTTCCCCCTTAAATCAAGTGCTCTGTCCATAGTCTAAATGTCCTAGTGGCCGGGCCTGTGCTCCCAAACCCACTTTACCTTCTAATTAAATTGTGTTATATGGCACTATACGAGCTATCTCTAATATCCATAATGATTGTACAAAAAAGATTATATTCATTTCATAGAAACATAGACAGAGGCTTTAAGGGTTAAAACCACAGAGCTGGGCCCTCCCTGGTGGCGCAGCGGGTCAAACCACAGTACTAAGAAACGAAAGCCACTTACTTCCACATGAGTTCAATCTCTGCCCGGGAGGTGACCTATATGGCGAGGCAGGCCTCTCCTGACCGCCCACTGCTCTCCTCAGCAGTGTACCTCCACAATCTGCCTGTTCTGCTCCCTACTCTGTCTCTGGTGAAACCTCTACCGCCCCTGAGCCTCTGGCCTGTACCCCAGTTCTGTATGCACAAATAAATAAATCTTTAAAAAAACAAAACAAAACACAGAGCTAGTTATGTAGTGGAGGATCATTGCATGTCCAAGAATTGAAAAAGTTAAGGAGTTCAGAAGATAGTCTACCATACTGGGCATAAAGTAGTGGAATAGAACCAGTCTGAGTACTCATCTGGACCAAATTGTTCACTGATTCTTAGTCTGATTGTAGAGTATGGCTAATGAAATACCCTAATTCCCAACTCTTTGCTCCAGAATCACCAATGATATCTTCTTCAGGGACAGTTGAAGAGGTAAATGAAATTGGTCATAGGGCAGTGGTATGTAAATATACAAACAGGAACCACTAGTTTCCATTATGGAGGGAGTAGTTTGAAGCAACACATCCTAGACCATCAACCCTGCGCGCCTCAGGGAGACATCTTCTACTGTTTCTTTTTCCTAAAAGGTGCACAGTAAGAAGAAAATGGGAATGCAGAACATGTAAGAAGAGGAATAGAGACTATAAAAGGTGGTTCTCAAATCCTGTGGGGACAAGCTTCCTTGGAGCAGTCCCAGCTGCACACTCAGTTGGAGATGGAAGTACAGGGCTCTCCGCCATGCAGGAGTCAGGGAAGAACAAACATTAGGTCAGGATTCCACTGAATTTTCAACTATGAAAACCGAAGAGAAATACCTTTACTCCCAATTAAGTCATTACCTAATAATCACAAATACTCTTATAGCTGGAGCCAATGTCAATGTAGTTAAAACTAACCCTTATATAAAAATCAGCTGCAACACACATCAAGTTTAATGACAGTGTTAGCATTGCAAACCTCTGACCCCCAGGATCTGAAAGCCTTCTCCAGTCTTAAGGCATTCATGGCATATGTTCCAAAATTGTCAATTCCCTCCTCCTGGCCTGCATTCATGATAGCATCATAAAGAGCCATGGAATCTTCTCGTCTGTGGTACAGCTCCCAACCCAGCTCACCTGAAATAAATAAACCCACAAGTGCCACAAACCAGAGTAAGGACAATGATCAGTAGGTCTAATGTGCTTTAGCTAAAACACAAAAATACATGGAGAGATATAACATCATTAAGTTTTAAAAGACTAGTTCATCAAAAAAGTTGCAACCGAACCCCATTGCCAAGGAGCATGCCACATCACAGACACATTTATAGTCAATCCTGTCAGACACACAAAGGGTAGCACCTAGAACATTTATTATGATACAGAAAGGCTCTGAAGTAATAACCCTTGATACCAGCTTTATAATGTTAAGTGAGTAATTGGTATAGCACAGCTTATCAAGATAAGGGGTTCCTGTTTTAGATACATCAACCCCCAACTCCTTGCCCAAAAATCACAAGGCTAAAAAACAAATAAAATATAGTCAAGTGATACTTATTTAAATGGTCTTCATTGTGAGGTAATTAAATTTCACCCCACTTCCACATTTTTTTCCCACTTGGTCATTTGATTCACATTAGAACTGTGGGGAAAACCATAGACAATGAAATCTAATCCAAACAGTCTGGTTATTATTCTGTTTGTTTATTATTTTAGTCACCATTTTGCCAAGTTTGGTGAAGGATGGAAAAGGGAAAGGTAGAAGGGAATACCAAGAAAAAGCTCTGGTCTTTAGTATTGTGTGTTCTCTTTGTCCCCAAGGTTGAGGGTTGATGGTGATTTTTTTTCTCTAGGACAAATATGAGAAGCATGGAGCTGAACACATGCCTGGGTACACGGTCCTCATTCTGTGCAAGGGAAGGGGGGTCTAGAGGACGTGAGAAGTGAGCCCAGAGCACCAGTGGGGGATGGGAAGGGCATTCACATATCTCTGCATCTAATGCCTACTGTGTTCAAGGCTTAGTGCGATTGAAGACTTTCCTGATGTACCTGCAATCTTGAAGGAAAGATGAACAGTGGTAATACTCAAAGAAAAGGGCCTGATATATTAAAGATGATCTCTCAGGGGGACACTGCCTACGAGAGATCATCTCAAATGTTCCCAGATAGCATCAGCTGCCTGAATATTCTTCCAACAGCCATCCTCACTCCACTTTCTTATTTATCTTTCTAAATGGTAGGCAGCTGTAAGACTGGAACAATTGGAAATCTGTGTAATGTCTCTGAGAAAAGGCGTGAATAGACATCATTACCATAAGGATTGGGCAGGAGAAATCTCCCTCCAAAGTTACACTGAAAAACTGAATCTCTGAGAGCATCTTTGAAACTTTAGAGTAAGCCTGCTTTCTGATTCTTACCCGTATAAGATATCCTAATAGCAGTGACAGGAATGTTGGAAACCTTTAAAGACTTAGTTTGAAGAAACTTGAAAACATCATCACTAAGATCTTCAGAGGTCAGTTTCTGCAGGACCTTTCTTGCATATGGCCCTGCAACTCCAAGGACCCCAATCTCATCGGTTACATTTTTGATTTCAACGTTGTATCCGCCTTTGGCTGTCTCTTCTTCAATCCATCTGCATTTAGGTCATAAACATTGTGTTAAATCTTGCTTGAAAAAGACATGTTGGTAACATTACTTCTCTGAGGACATGCTCTGAGTCTAGTGTTACTGAAAGTCCCAAGAGTGTAATTTCATTTAGACATCTAACATATTTAAAGTTAAGGAAACTGAGTCCCAGAGATATTAAATGATTCCTTTTAAACCACCCCATGATATATTTGAGAGTAATTTTTAACAGCACAGGAGTCTTCAGTTCAAACCAACTCTTCCACACAATTTTTTAAAATAATGACAGTATTACATTTAAACTATAGTTCATTCTTCAGAAATTAATCAGCACTCAAATTTTCTCTAGTACCTACACATAGGTGGCATCCTTGTGCTGCTAAAGATTAATGATGTGCCTATAACCAGCACATAATCGTCTTGACAAATCACAAGGAAAAAATAAAAGCTCTAAAGTTTAGCTTCCATTTCTAAGTTTTGATGAGTTGCTGGAACTCAGTCATAGGACTGATGTGTAAATTTATTGAGCAACCCCTGGAGCAAAGCAAGTCTATAAAAAGATGATGATCTGGGTTTATGCACAGCTAAGCTACTCGGATAGCCCCTGACCCCGCATGAATTGGGGAGTATAATTTGTTTTGTTTTATAACTAGAGTAGGAACCTGGCAAAGTAAGACTTTTCTTAAACAATGTTCCAAATTTATTTGGAAAACTAAAGACAACATTTAGTAGGTGAATAGACTAAGAGCCATGTGAAGGTTTGACCTGAAGGTTAGTGATTTGGATCCAACTGTGCACCAGTGAATACAAAGCATGAAAAAGGAGACAGTAACTCAGGTAGCTCACTGAGGTGAAACCAAATGTGGGCATCAGAATCAACAAGACCAATCTGAGCAAGTTACTTTAACCCAAACTACTGTCTCCTCATGAGAAAAATGGGAATTCTATCTGAGAAAATGTGGGGATTGGGTTCTGGCAAACTGATGGTGCTCAAGAAATGGGAATTAGTATTATTAGAATGAGTAAACATATCAATGGATTATCTTTTGGTGGGGTAAGTTCCCTCACTTCAAACAATTTCCTATAAAAGACATGAAGTATATTCAAAAGCATATTAAAAAAATAAGATTAAAGAAGCTAAGTTTACTGATAACATAAAAACTTAAAGCAAGATGGAATCTATGTAAACCATATGAAACTTTATTAGCCAATGCACTTACCTAAGATCATGAAGTTCTGATCCAGAACCAGTAATTAATAGAAACTCCCCAGGAGACTGATGAGAAACAGTTAACTCAGCATATACACGACCATTTTGTGTTAACATGTGACTTATATTTGTAAAACCCACCTAGACAGAACAATTTAAAATTATCACAGGATGAAATAAAAAATCCATGGATCCTTTTAAATTGAATAAAAATATGGGTTAATATTTTGGACCTTATCATTTGTATCAGTTGTATGAACTACCTATATAATTAAACCCAAGATTAATTTTGAAGTTTTCATTCTCAATTTAAGTGATCATGGTAATTATTTAGCATACAAATTATGCTTAAATTTTGTAGATCCTATTTACAATTATGCAAGATCACCATGTCATTAGATAGTTCATTCAACAAAAATTTAAATTTTAAAATTATGTTGTACAGTCTTACTCCATTGAAGAGTACTGGGTGTTTAAACAGAAATCATTAGGTGGACTGAAATAACTTTCTTTTTCAATCAGGATGCAGAATTAAGCAGGCCATAGTCCTGGGCCTTGAACCCCTATAAGGTTATTTACCTTTGGAATGACATTTGCAAAGAGATGGTCCAACAATCTAATGGAGTCTTGACCTTTGATGTGAAACTTGCCAAAGGGTGACAGGTCAATCACCCCTACTTTTTGCATAACCTGTTTATACTCAGAACCCACAGGCTCAAACCAGTTTGTGCGGCGGAAACTTGGTCTGAAACACAATGCTTGGTGTCACAAAACAAATTTCATTCATTTGCTGAAAATGACAGGAGGATATTGTAACATACCCTATTCATCTAGAAAACCCTATTTGGGAAAAAAAATGCAATCTTAATAAAATTCTTCTGCAAATCATGCAAGTGTGTTGGAATCTTGATTTTCTTTTTTTTTTTTTTTTGTTAGCTACTCATCTATCCCTGTGCCCCATTTCATAGTGAATGAAGTATTAACTAGAGAAAAAATAAAAAAAGATAGCACATGTGGGCTCTGGAGAGCATTCTGAAAACAACTTTTTTACCTAAGACACAATTTATGGGGGTGCAGTTATCTTTTCCATGCTTCTCAAACAGTGCAAATAAAATTTCTTGCACTTGTTAAAATGTAAGTTTTGATGCAACAAGTCTGGAGCTGGGCCTGTGAGTCTGCATTTTAGCAGGCTCCCAGGTGATGTTCAAGTTTTTGGTTCATTCCTGGAACAAGGGAAATCTGGCTCAATGCCTTCATTTTTTAGAGAAAAGTTACAGTGACATCCAAGACCGCTCTATGACAGAGGTGAACTACTGGAACAAAGGTCTTCTGACTCATTATGCAAGTCCTTTCTATTTTATGAGGTGAGTTCCAACATGGTCTTTTAACTTCAGAGCAGGATGCTATTGAGTCTTCAGTAGGTTCCTTTTTAAAATGGTAGAATAAACAGTCTAGATCTAAACAGCAGAAGGTGAAGAGTAGATATATCTGAGTCATTTAGGAAAACCCACACTCTTTATTATGCCCTAGATAATCTAGAATGACTGCCTTTATAGCCACATTCGCTCATTAACAATTCTAGTCCTCTAGTATACGTTATATAACTTGGATTTGCTGTTAAAGTAGATATCAAAACCTGTTTAAATAAGAAAAATGACAAATCAAAAAAGGGGTCATTTAGCTCTTAGATTTGTTCTTTGCTTTCTCTAGGTTTTATATTCACACGAGGAAAAACATTACACTGGGTACTAAGTACAACAATGCCAAGTAGCACTTTAGATGAGTTCAGAGAATTCTGTTAGTGACATGCTTTATGTTTTACATAACCCAGAATGCTAAGGAAGTGATCATTTCCCCTAATTTATCAACAGTGCGTACAGTTTGCAAGACTCAGTGCACACACACTAGAAACACACAGTTGCTTTGAGCTATTCATTAATAAATAGAAAATCTAAACCTTCCAAGTACTTTGTATTTTGTGATAACATACTATGTGATTTGACCAAACAACTTAAACCATGGCAAATTTTAGGAAACAAGTGAAATTATGTAGATGTTGGGAGGAAATGGGGAAGAATCCTTGGAACTCCTGAAAAATGACAAGTGGAGACTTCACCCAGAATGGCTGTGAGACTTGCAAGGTCACATGAATCCTAGATGTGGACCAATGCCTGGTGATCTAGATTAATACTTCTAGAGCCAAAAAATAATTTTTGTAAGAAAAGAGACAATGTTCCTTGGCATGGAGTGGTGTATAGGATGGTGTATAGGATGGAAGGGGAAACAACATTTCACTGATGTCCCTCTATTTCATCTCCAAAATGTCATCATGTAGTAATTGTACAGGTAGGTTAACTTATTCACTTACCTGTATTGAGAATCCTGGCCTGGTCTATAGAACCAGTGGGGCTGCTCCCAGCCTGCATGGAACCCCATGGAACACTTAGACGCCAGGGTTTTATAAAGCCCACTGACTCGCTGAGTTGGCCTCCCAGCAAACCGTTCTTCTTTAGGATAACCAACTGAAAAAGAAAAACTGGCACTCTAAATAGCATGTAACCAAAATTATAAGATACTTTGAAGGGAGTCAGAAAAATGGAAAGCACAGTACTTAAAATCCAGGAGCATATCCATATATCTCTATCTACGCACACACACACACACACACACACACAAACATGGATTCTGTGTTTTATATATATACATATATATATGAGTACACACACACACATGTATTTCTGAGTTTAATATATATATAATTTATATAATTTATGTATAAAAGGCTGCCATACATATTATCAAAGAATAAAGGAAAAATATATATTTAAAACTTAAAATCACTACTGTACTCCATACATAATGTTCATATACATTCCTATTGATTCTTAGAGATATCATACTTTTTAGAATCCCTAACCACTACCATCACAATGAACAGATTAAATAGGATCTAATATCAGAGTACTGCAGTCAGTTCTGTGTAAACAACAGAAAATTTGAACTTTACCAATATTGTTGAATCCATACGACTCTCTTGCTTTGGCCTCAGTGTACTGGGTTGTTGTCCACTTGCCATAGCGATTGGGATCCAATTCTATCAGATCAAAAGGAGGCTCACCGTGCAAGATCCAGTCACTAAGATATTTCCCTACTCCACCAGCATGGATTATGCCATATCTTTCAATAGAGGTAAATATTTTGTTAACATATGATGACTTTGATTAATGAAATATGTCCGAATATTTTATAGAACTTAAAATTGGAGTATTCTGTGCTAGTCAGAACATACTTTTAACATAATCTTTATGCTATGATTTTAGTCCCTCAAAAGTACACACTTGCATATCTAAACAAAATGTGCCTGGTCATATAGTTGGTGTCTACTGTTTTAAGACAGGACATTTGCAAAATAGCCTACTACTCTTAGGTCAATGGTGCTCACTTTAGGAAAACAGGGGAAAGGTTAAAAATGGTCAAATATGGTTGGTACTTTGTCAGCTCTCTTGAGCTTTTATTGACTGACAGGAATGTTTGTAGGAAAATCATGTACATTATAAAGTCTTATGCCCATCTTCTACTGAGACTCACTTTAGTTCAGGTGCACTTAGGCAATGACCTATACAATAATGCTGGGCCATCTCATTACAGCTTAGAAGTATTCAGGTAAAGAGGCAGTTACTCAGGGACTTGTGCTAAAGAGGTAGGAGACACTAGTCCCTATGTTTTGTAATGAACCAATCACTTCAAGAGGAAAGCAGGCTGTTTTCTATCTGAAAATTCAGATATATAGGAATCACATTTAAGTCAAGCTGAGATGCTTATGGACTCTTTCCCCATGGTCATAAAGCTTTCTCCAGATTTTGGTGAAAATGCCAGGGACTTTTTCTGTGAGGAGTGATATTCCATAGTTTGTGGACAGTTGCCAGGAACCTTCTGGTCCAGGTCCCATCTGCTCTGCATCACCAGTCTCCCAAGCATGCAAAAGGTTCATAGCCTTTCCCCTTTTACTGCCAATTAAACTGTATGCTTAAATTGTTAGTTTTGTGGGCTCCTAACAATACATTTAAATTGTGATTATACACATTTTGCTTGAGTCATAAGTAAATCTTTCTGTACCACAGAAACTTAGCACTTTAAAGATCCTAACTTGATATATAAAAAGCGTAAAACATGCTTCCCCCCCCTTATCTTCTCCATTCACCTCCCAATGTCTAATGCCTATGAAAATTACTCAGAGCAATCAGAGCAGGAGTCTAACATGAGCCTATGCAAGAACATACAACTTCCAGGTGATTAAATAAGATGTTCTAGAGAAAGTAACTTTCTTATTTCCTTAGCAACAGAAGTAGGGGTTCTATCAAATTAAATAACATGAGAACAATGATAATGTCTGGTTGTTCACAGTTCAGAGAATGGCTCTGGTTAATAATGTGCAAACATTTGTTGACTAAATTGATAATTCTGTGATTAAGTCAACTGCCAAATCAAACGTAATAAAATAAGAATAAGTTTAGCAAAAGTACAAAGCTTATGCTTTGAAAATTAAATTAAAAATCATTGTTCAAAGAAAAAAAGGACCTAAATAAATGGAATTATACTTCACATTCTTGAGTCAGATTTAATACCATTGAGATGTCAATTGTCCCTAAATCAATCTATAGATTTAATGCAATCTCTATCCAGCAGTCTTTTTTTTTTTTTTTTTTTGCAGAACTTGAAAAATATACATGTAAATTTAAGGGACCCACAATAGTCAAAATTATCTTGAACAGTTGGAGAAGTCATACTTAACAATTTTAGAATTTACTATAAAGCTATAGTAATCAAAACAGTGTGATGCTGGCATAAGGACGGACATTATCTATCTATGGAGTGCAACCGAGAGATGAGAAGTAAAACTGTACTTTTTCGGTAAATTAATTTTTGATGATGATGCTATGTTATAATAAAAAAAATAAAATTTGGTCTTTGTCCCCAGTTCTTAACACAGAGATCCTAAAACCATTGGGATGTGGAATCTTTTATATGTTAATGAGAGTTTAATATGGGAGATGGGGAGATTACATACATTTCAGGATAGGCACTGGGAACCATAAATTCAATCACCAAAGGAGAACGACTTAATCAATGGTGCCTGTGTAATGAACCCCCATAAAAACCCCTACATACCAGAGCCCAAAGAGTTCAGATTAGTGAACCCATCGATATGCTAGTAAGGTGATGTTTCAGAGGGCGCCGTAACTCCACCTCTTATACTTTAACCCAGCCATCTCTTCTATGTTTATCCCTTAGTTATATCCTTTAAAATACATGGGTAAAGTTCTATGAAATTCTAAGTTCTATGAGTCATTCTAGTGAATTACTGAATCTGAGGAGGTTTTCAGAACTCCTGAATTTATACCCAACCAGTCAGAAATTTAGTTGATCCTGGAATTTGCAACTGATATCTGACATGGGGATAGTTTTGTGGGGCTGAGTCCTTACCCAGTAGATTCTACACTGACTCTAGGACATAGTATCATAATTGAACTGAATTGTTAGGTACTCAGTTTGTATCTGGGAATTGGAGCTAGTTGTAGAAGTAATACCCACCCCCTCAACCAAAAAAAAAGACATCACAATGCCAACACTATTCAATGAAGAAAGAACATTAATTCCAATAAAATAGTTCTGGGAAAACTGGCTACCCATAAGACAATGAATTTGAACACCTTACTCATATCATATACAAAAATTAACTCAAACTGATCAAATACCTAAAAGTAAGACTTAAAACTATAAAAGTTGGGCCCTCCCTGGTGGCACAGTGGGTTAAAGCACTGCACTGAGAAGCTTAAGCCACTTCCGCATGAGTTCTATTCCCGCCTGCCCCGGAGGTGACCACATGGCATGGCAGACCTCTCCTAACCCGCCTGCTGCTCCCCTCAGCAGTGTACTTTGTTGATCTGCCTGTTCTGCTCCCCACTCTGTCTCTGGTGAATCCTCTCACCCACCACATCTCTGGCCTGTACCCCAGTTCTGTATGAGTAAATAAATAAATCTTTAAAAAAAAATCTATAAAAGTTGTAGAAGAAAATATAGGTGTAAATGTTCATAAACTTGGATTCAATGATGGCTTTACACATGACACCAAGACAATATGCAAAAATGAAAGAAAAGAAAAAAATACCAAAAAAAAAGGGTTTCATCAAAATTAAAAACTTTTCTGCTTTAATGGGCACTATCAAGAAAGTGAAAAAGAACCAAATGAATGAAAGCAAGTTTTTGTAAATCTTGCATCTGATTAGGTATAATATATAAAAAATTCCTACAACTGTAAAAAGACAAATAATCAATTTTTTAAATCTACAAATGATACAAATTAGCATTTCTCCAAAGAAGACATATTAGTGATAAGAGAAACACTCCTCATGTACCTATGACATATGGACTTTGGTGCATACCTTAATATGATTATCTAAGCCCTCGTTTACATTATACCTTTCAGCCCCATATCTCCACTTGCTTTTCTTCCTCTGCATGTCCTACAGATCTAAATCTAACACTTCAAACCCAACCTGTCAAAGATAAGACTTATTAATATTGTGACTCTCCTCATGGCCCCAGAATCTAACTGGGGTTAAAATCAGAAAGCTTATCATCATTTGCTGTTTTTCCCTTTCCCTCAAGATCTGATGCAGTCAATCACCAAATATAAATAATTTTACCTCCTATCTCTTGGTCTCTATTGCTCCTTCTTTAACACAAAACCAAAGCTCTACTGCATTACAGAACAGCACTCATGACAGCATTGTGCCTACTGTCTGCTCTCAGTTATAGCCCAGTGTCTAGCACCATGCCTAGCACAGAACTGGCAATCATTAAATATTAGCTGAATAAATGGCCAAATAAAATGAAGAAGAAAAACAGAATATTAGAAGCTATGATATGAGAGTAAAGTGGGTCTGACAGTCATATTCACCAAATTAATGGGACAAATATTAGAGATGAAATTTCAAATGGGATCATATGTAGTAAGCAACCTAAAGAATCATAAAGAAACAAACCATGTTGGACAGACATGAGTTATGGAGAGTACTGCATTGGATATATCATATATTTGATATTCTGAATTATCATTGTCACATTGTGTTGTGAAAACAACCTTGTAAAATTGAGGCAAATTGACCTATTTGAACATAACAAAGTGTAAAAAATAGATGAATAATGGAAATGGCAGGAATATTCAAAGAGAAAGTTGCTGGAAGTCATTGCCCTTTTGGATATGAATCTTCAAAACTTACAGAAGGTATTAAACTATTATACAGTTTTAAGCTGGAAACATTTCTTGTATTAGAATGATTATGAAAAGGAGAAAACTCTGCCCCTCCATACATTTTCATGTCTCATGCTAAAAATGCATGATTCTGTAACAGAATACTGAATTACATAGAAATACTTACCCAAAGCCTATAGCCACCCAGTAGTTTCTGACCCCCTGATGGGGCCCTACCATAGGTAGAATGTCAGGAGAATAGGTGATGGGACCATTGACGATATTGATGATGTCAGCTTTTTTCAAGACTGGAACCATTTCCATAGCAGCTTCAACATGTTCCATGATTCGGTCTAGATCAGACTCAAAGAGTTCCTTTCCAAAACCTGCAATCACATGCCATTGAGGTCGGGAGGCCACAGCCACACTGCCAGATATTCTAAAGTGGTTCAACTCTGAATGAGCTTACATTTAAAGATGGTCTGTTAGCAAGAACTTCCTTTTTGTTCTTTAAGTCTAAGCTTGATGTTCACTATTAACAGATGGCAAACTATTAATATTACTGAAAACAATAGCAGTGGTTTTGTTGAAATAATAAAATCATGAAAGTAAAATTTACAAGTTAACTGTTTCCAAGATTTACTCCAATCATAATTTTTTTTATTTTAAAGATTTTATTTATTTGTACACACAGAACTGGGGTACAGGCCAGAGGCTCACCAGAGACAGAGTGGGGAGCAGAACAGGCAGATCGAGGAAGTACACTGCTGAGGGGAGCAGCGGGCGGGTCAAGAGAGGTCTGCCACGCCATGTAGTCACCTCCTGGTCACCTCCGGGGCAGGCGGGAATAGAACTTATGCGGAAGTGGCTTTAGCTTCTTAGTGCTGCGCTTTAACCCGCTGCGCCACCAGGGAGGGCCTCCAATCATAATTTTTAAAAAACATACTTGACCATTTGATTTGCCAAGAGAGATCTTTATCCTTCAACTACCCATATAAGTCTGCTTCATTCTCTCAGGTGAGGCCAAATGGGAGTTAACAAAGTCATGCCAGGACACTGGGGAGAGCAGAGACTACTCTAGGTTACAGGATAATGGAGTCCAGACCACTTTTAATACTCCTTTCAGCAGGCAAGAAATTGTGTGGCTCAAGCTTGCTCCCACACACAGCCAAGGTTAGAATTCTGTGAAAAGAGTCAGGGTCTTAGAGTACAAAGGTCTTCTCATTCATAAAAAGCACTATAAATGAAGTTGGGGCCAAGAGAAGTTTCTGTAAGAATATCTTCACCAAGACTGGTGATTTTCCTACACCGCGGCTAGCCAGCGTACTCCTGATGCTCTTGGGAAGCCTATGTTGAGTCAGTGTGATGACCCAACTACCAGGGTTGGACCAGGAGTTGTCGCTGCCCAGACAGGCCCAGCTAAAAATCTGGTCTCTGTCCAGCTGGAATTATTCATATATTTGTTTAGGGTACCATCATGGGAAAAGAGTAGAGAGGGAGGCTCCCAGAGAGCAGATCAACCCTCCTGCTAGGACTATTTTGCTCAAGTCCAAATGTGCCACACCCACTCAGTAAATCTAAAGCCCCTGTTTCTGTGCAGGGCTGTTAAGTGATCACTAGTGTTTCCTGGGCATAAGTGTTCTTTCAGGAGTAGCGTTCTCATAGTATAATTCTAGAGAAATACTATTTCCTCCATTTTTTTATGTTTCCTTTAATATTTCAGTTCCTTTTATAGATTAAAATTTGTGTTACCTTCTTATGTGACCTCCATCCACAATATGACCTCATAGAAATGTTTCATTGGAAACAAAAAGGTGTATCTTTCTCATACACCTTGAAAGAGAAATTACAGTACCTCTTGCTTTCAGCATAGTGGTCTGAATCTCCCCACATCTATTTACGTACTATATATTAGAAGGAGGCAGGGATGTCCTTTTATAGTACCAACCCATCTGTTCTGTTATAGATCCTGAGGCTTTCACCTTTAGCAGATTGGATAGCCTGTCTCTGATACTAAACTTGTTTGTAACTATCAAAGCACAGTAGCAGCTAGATCCAAATTTGAGGGAATTCAGGGAAAAGTGGGAGGTAGGAGCTTGATGTGAGCGCATAAAAGTTACCTGGAACTTCCAAAGCCACAGAAATATGTGCTTTTAGCTTTCCTACCACCAAGTGCCTCTTTCCTCTTTGCTTACCTCATGTTGTTCTAAGGGATATGAGAACAGAGCTTACTTTAAACCCCTCACTTTCAATGTCCTGGACATCTACAGTCTAGTATAGTGCTGCCATCGTATTCTACAGACCGTGCCCAGTCACAGAGGGGACAAAATCTATGTATCTGACCTGCACAACCTTCCCTTTGCTAAACTCACCTGGAGGGACTCCATTGTTGACCCAGGAGTCCTGAACTTTCATTTTCTCCTGGCTTTCATACGGGCCAAACAAAAGTCCATCCCTTTCCTGCCGGAGGTAATAAGATCCTTCCAGGTCACGAAGCACAGGAAGTTCTCGTTTCAAAGCTTTCACTTCAGGTATTGTCGATGTAACAACATACTGATGCTGAACCGGAATGAGAGGATGGTCTAGTCCGATCATCTTACCGACTTCACGTGCCCAAAAGCCTTAAATAAAAAATTACTACTTTTTAAATGCATACATATACTCCATGCATGCATACACATACTATAACAGGGTGGTCCCTAGGAAAAGGGGAAGTTCCAGGTTCCCTGCCCCACCCAGAAGGAGGGTGGAGTTGAGCAGAGAAAAAGGAGAAGAGAGAAGAGAAGGAAGCTGGATGGAAAACAAGAAGGAGACCAGAGGAAGCCACCTGGAGCAGCAAGCATGTGATGAAGAAACTGTGCTTGTTTCCTGACCCTAGACTGGTTAAGGCAGATGTGGGAGGTGACTATGGCTGTGTTTATATTGATTTTGATTTTGCTCTTTTCCTCCCAGATTTGTCTGGCCATTTCTTACCCTTTTCCATGGGTCCCGGCCAGAAGGTGCTTTAGTCTAGTGGCAGGCTTTCAGGCCTTGCTTTGGGCCAATCCCTTTTGGGTTAACTTTTGCCCACGAGGGGATAGGTAGCTTCAGGTGTTTGATTTAGAAGTTATATTCTTTGTGTTCCGTATTGTATATTCACTGTATTAAAGTCCGTTTTCATTAAAGTTTTATATGTTTTGTCTTCTTTTGGCGGATGGCAGAACCCACTTAGAGCAGGCAGGATTTGGGGGCTTCAGGGGTGTCCCTCTCTCCCCTGTCCTCTAACAGAATTGGGGTGCCCTATAACAGATTGTTTTGGGGGCTCATTGGGTCTTGTTAAACTGAAGAGTTTAATATTCATCCAAGTCCAGAAATGGAAGAACACATCCACTGGTAATGGTAAGTGGCAAGAGCAGACTGTAAAAGCACAGGCCGGCTGTGCTGGCTGTGCCAGTGCGGCCCTATGAGAAGTTTCCTTCCACAGAATCTGAGTACAACAGTCCTGCTAAAAACACCAATGGCATGAGGGCAGTGGAGATAGGAAAAGACAGAAACTTTCTTCTCCCCACTCATACCCACCACCGTGACTTTATATTAGGTAGACTACAAAAGAAAATTCAATTGCTATGTTGTAATTGTTTTTAATTATGATCTAGTGTTCCTCCATTTCTCTTTGCTTCTTATTTTGATGTGGCCTTCTCATTGCCTGCCTATCATATTAGGAATCCAATTAATGACTGAATAAGCTATTTCCAGCCCTTCATTAATTAATTCAGTTACTGACACTTCATGTCTGAAGGGCTTCTTAGAGAGACAGCACACCAAGAACTCCAGCTGCTCCAAGTGGAAGGTCTGCGGGTTCCTCCGCCTTTTGGCTCAGGACTGTCTGAGGCTAAGACCCGGAACCTACAGGCAATGGCAGATGACTGCACAAGCATCTGCCTCCCGCAGAGGTGAGCCTGAGGTTCTCTGGCTCAGTATGGCCAGCCTGCACGCGACTGTGTCTTCTTCCCTGGAGTCTAGAGAATTTTACTCTCTTAACCTTTCTATTCCCCGCTCACCCTTCCCCACCCCCCCAGAATCTAATAATCTGAAGTCCGTCATTAAGTTCATAGCTACACACAGAATTGTCAATCATGAGTCAGTGTGGGAAGACTATGTATTCTTATATGCCACATTTGCTTAGTGCATGCCTTCTACACAACACCCTCGTGTTCTGTGGCTTTGTCTGGACAAACAGTTACAATGGCCACACTTGTATAATAGAAATGGGTGGCTATATGCAAACAAGAAATTATCTGTGGACATTAGAAGTGCTTGCTGGTCTTGTAAGAATTTAGGGATTTAATTTATTCTTCTAGAACAAAGATGTGACTCACCAGTGTCAAGACTTTGTAAGAAAGTGACATATTAGAGTAGTTTTAAAATGTAAAACTCCAAAATATTTAGTCTAGCAATTCAAGCCACTGCAGTATCCTCAATATAGTTGTTTCAATTAAAAACATAAATTGAAGAAAAGTAATTCTGTCTCATTTAAACATATTTCTGAATTCTGAATTAAACTGCTTTCTTATTGATGTACTTTGTTATTAAAACAAAGTGGGAACGGTCATATAATATCATATAACTATATTATTTCAAACCCGATAGCAGGCAGACTCTGTACTGTTTCACTCTATGCTGCTGGAGTTCTTTGACATTCTCCTCCATGTATGTGAATCAAGTTAACTTAAATTTAGGAAGGTTATACTTCAATCCCTGCTATAATCAACCACCCATCAAGTTCCAAGGGAAGAAAGTGGAATATTGGTTCTAAACTCTACCATTATCATCAGAAAAACAAGTAAAAGAAGAGTCAAGAAAAGTAATCATTGGAAATAACTTTCATTATTTGTAAGGCAGTGATTAATAGGAATAAGGCTAAAATGAAAGGTCAAGGCACACAGACAAGTTTATTTCTACTAACATAGTTTATATAAAGGCAGTGATGGTTTCATTCTCTGACGCAGAGTATCAGGCAAGATTAAGCAATTATTTTTGGCTGAACACTGGCTGCATGTTGGCATGAACTGAACCCATTTCTGATTTACCATATTAGGAACATTCTTAAGTAAAGTTTACACAGTTATCTCAGCTTCATTGAGTCCATCAGAAAGGAGGTCAAGAGAAATATTCACCATGCAGAGAAAAAGCTTGCATCATAATAAATAACTCCTGTCCCTTCCCCAAGGTGCACTTGAAGGAAGGGATAGAATCAAGCAGATTTTGAAAGCTTCAGGTGCCAAGGGCAATTCAGACACTAAGAAGTTAGACTGTTGCACACTGTTAGTGTGAAAACTGTTCTCCAGCCCTGCTTGCTCAAGAATAAAGTTACTACATAACTCTCCTGTAGGAAAACCTAGGTAACAGTGTTTTTCAATAGACACTGCAGACCGTCTAGCACAATAACACAATACCTGAAATACTTGCTAGAGTATGGCTTCTGAGCCCCAGTCAGACCACCTGAATTAGAATCTTTTTGATGTCGAGGAAACTTCCCATGGTAATTCTTATTTACATAATCTTGAGAACCAAGACCCTGGGTGAATCAGTTCACTAACAGAATGACTGCTACATGATTATAGAGCAAGTTGTGTATATAAGGAGTTGGGCAATCATAAAACTGATACCAAAAAAATTATAGAAATTTGGTGTTAGTGACTCCCAGATTGGGAATAGACCTTCAAGGAAATAATTATGATAATCACAATTATTATTATCATTATTATATATGCTTCCTGCGTGGTAAGCTCTGTTCATTGCCATAGATCATCTAATAAAATTTAGACTTAGGGTGAACAAGGACAGTGGAGGCTGGAAGGTGTCAGATGGGGGTTGCAGAGTGTAGTGGGAGGAGTTAGTAGGCAAATAAAGTTAAAAACAAAGTGATGTTCTATGTTTTTGCTTTGATTTTTTAAGGCAAGTCATTTGCCATTATTTTGAATTTAAAATGAGAACAAAAATGGCGTGAGAGTTTTGTGCTTTTTAAAAGAGAATCTCTGGTTAGGGGGATTCAGAAATACTAATTTAAACTCTTAAATAATTATACACATGATTTTTTCCAGGATCAATAAAAACATTTTGTTACAAATATTAGCAATTAGAGGTTATAATTTAGAGGAAAGAATCTGAAGGATATATGTTTCCAATATGGTCTCATGGCATCTCATTTGAATGATAAATAATAAAGATTGCTTTCATTTATAATTTAAACAATGACTCAAAGAGGTTTAGGAGAAAATTAGATGCTGTTTTAAGCTCATATTTAGGTTTTAAATTAGCCATTATGAACTACAGGTAAAGAAAAATTAGTAACCTAGTTTATAAGTGTACAAGCATTTTCACTTGTATAAGAATTAATTTTTGTATGTGTGATAGCTGAAAATGATTTCATAAGCAAATGACCTGTTAGAAACTATATTAACTCAAGAATCAGAATCAAAAGGACCAGGTAGGTCCAAGTCCTTTCTGTCATAACTCATGTGTCACTTCATCAACTAATCTGATCTTTCTGGACCTTGGTCTCCACAAATGGAAAATGAGTGAGTTGTTGTATTACCCCAAATATTTCTTTTGGCTTCACTACTCAGAGTCTAAACTGTAACCAAGTAACCTAAAGAAAGATTATGAGATGTGTTCATTAATGATATGAAAGGGAAAAGGTTAAAGGTTTTTTTTTTGTGCAGAGTCCAAAATAACAGGTATAGATGAGACATAACACAAATGATTAAATATATTCTAGAAAAGCAAACTGAGAACAAAGAGAATGCTCATGAATTTGAGCACTAGAATTCAGTTATCAGTACAAAATGAATACAGAAAGGAAAATGATATATAATTGGGCAAAACATAATCTGCAGCAAAAGGAAATGGAGAGAGGAGGAAAATACCAACTTTCTATTCTGGGTGATATCTCTCACACAGAATAAAATAATGGAAGAAGGACTGTAATTTATAAAGAGACAAAATGTCTGAGTAGAAGCATCACAGTATTCATAGTGTAAAACATTATGGGTAATACCTTATATCTTCATCGCTTCAAAAATTCACAAATAATAAAAAAAAAAAAAGGTGTTAACACTTACCTGCTGCATTCACAATTCTGTTTGCTCTCATAGATCCCTGTGGTGTTTCAACATCCCATGTTCCATCTGACCTGAATTTCAGGGAAGTCACTGGTGCAGGGTATTTTAAAAGGGCACCATATTTCCTAGCTCCAGCAGCCAGGGCCATAGTTAGAGAATAAGGATCAATGTGACCATCTCCAGGATTATACAATCCAGCTAAAATCTAAATCACAAAGAGTCAGTATTCAATGACTATATACTAACTATTCAATGTGACCATAATCTGACAGATGATGTTAAAGAAAATTAAGACTTTATAAGTCCATCACATGCAGATCTCTGCCACCTCTGTCTATGCAGGGGTTGTTTCCTTTTTTCTTCAATAATTTACCATAAAAAATAAATAAATAAAGTTCATCATGGCATCATATTGATCAGTCTGCACTTCCTTCTCCTGTAACGAAGCTTAGACTTAGGGGCTCACACTGAGAATTAAGCTGACAGGCTATTTGAGAGGTTAGTAACTGTCTCTACCATCAATTCTCACTTCCTCTCATATCACTGTAAATCAAAGTGTCTGTTTAGATACATCACCACTAAGAACAAAGAATCTCCAGCCTTCTTGGTAGCTAACTTTTGGTCAATGACACATAAAAAATATACCATGTGGTGAAGCTTTCACAAACCATTTAAAAAGAAAATTGGAATATGCCTTTGTTCCTCTTCATTGTCCCTTCCTCCATCCTCCTGTCTAAAATGCAGACAAAAGAGCTCGAGCTCTCTAGCTGCCATCTTGATTTAAGAACAAAAGAGTCATACTAAGAATGACAGAGTAAAGACCTGGGAAGTAAATGGGGGTCCTTATGTCCTATGAAAAAGAACCACAACTCAAGTCATTGAATGATTAAAATCAATAGAAATAAACTCTTGTTGAAGCATTTTTTATTTTGGTTTCTTGCATTCACAGTCAAATATCATATTTTTTCAATTATTTGTAATTATTTAGTATAGCTAATAAATGCATGTGTTAAATATATGGTGCCAGGAAAATATATGCTTGATTTAAAAAATATATGCAATGCTTTTTCTTGAACATCTACTTTGCACCAGGGCTTCAGGGTAGTTACGGTGGGGGAAACAAGAATAAAATTTAGATGCATTTTAGGAGAATGAACACTGAAACAGTAGAGTTAGTTTTTATGTACTCAACAAAAATCTGTTGAGTACCAATTATGAGCAAGGAGCTTTGGTCAATTTTTTTTTTGATCTATTAAGATCATCATGTATTTTTGTCCTTTATTTTATTCATGTGGTGTATTACACTGACTTTATTTTCAGATTTTAACCCAACCTTGCATTCCTTGAGTGCATTCACATTGGTGAAGCTGCATAGTCTTTTTTTATATGTTGCTGAGTTCAGTTTACTAGTATTTTGCTGAGGATTTTTATGCCAATTTTCATAGGGACACTGATCTTCCATTTCTTGTGATGTCTTTGTCTGGTTTTGGTATCAGGGCGATACTGATCTGATCTCATAGAGTAAGATAAGAAATGTTTACTTCTATTTTTGGAAGAGTTTGTAAAGGATTAGTATTAATTCCTCCTCAAATATTTGCTAAACTATATAAGTGAAGTTAAATGGGTCTAAAATTTTCTTTGTTTTTGAATATTAATCTAATCTCTTATTTGTGCAAAAGACTTTGATTGTAATGAATTCATATAAGTATAGACTTCCAAATGATGTTTTATAATGGTTATATTGTTAACACATTGAACCCATATCTATTTTACTTGGCACACTGCTCCTGACCCAGAGACACTCTTCCCACATATTTTCACTGCGGGGATGCCTATTTTTAATGCTCTTGAGATATTTCTGATATCATAAACTTCTAGCAAACCATACTTGACTGATATGTAAACAAATGTAAGCAGATACTTAATACTAGCTGTGGTGGAATTTCAGTGCAGATAATTCAATGCAACACAAATCTTCTAGCATACCAGTATTACCCAAAGAGAGAGGATCTAGGCAAGGGATTGCCAGCAGTCTATAAAGCCTTACAAGGGCAAACATCACCAGCACCCAAATCAATAATACAAGCCCTAAGGGCTCAGAGAAACACCAACAACTGCTTCCCTGCACAGTCCCACTCGGCACATTTAGGTAGTGTGCACAATGGAGTCAGAGAGCCTGGGCTCAAATCTTTGCTCCAGCTCTTCCTAACTGAATGACTTTGGGTCCACTATGTAAGCAATCTAAGTTGCAGTACCCCCTGTAGTAAAAATATTTATTATTTATTTATTATTGTAACAATCGAATGGCATTCTTACCCAGCAAAAAGGATACAAATTTCCCAAGTCACTTCTTTCAAACAAATTTGGTTAAAACTAGATCAGGACTCTCCCTGGTGGTGCAGCAGTTTAAAGCACAGCACTAAGAAGCTAAGGCCATTTCAGCATGAGTTCAATCCCAGCCCCGAAGGTGACCCATATGGCGCAGCAGACCAATCCTAACCTGCCCACTGCTCCCCTCAACAGTGCATTTCATCAGTCAGCCTGTTCTGCTCCCTGCTTTCTCACCACCCCTGCACCTCTGGCCTGTACCCCAGTTCTGTATGCATAAATAAATAAATCTTAAAAAACAAAACAAAACAAACAAAAAACTAGATCAATAGCTGGTGTGGACCTGGTTAGGGGAGTAAAGCTATGAGCTAGGTGATATTTGTGCTGCAACATAACACACTATTTCTAAATTTGATTTTTGTAAAAAGTTTTAACAAATATATATCTACATACATGTTTTTCATCCCAGGTTACTGTTTTCTCTGAAGTTCTCAAATAGAAGGTTTATATGTGAAAATCCCTAGATCTTGGGGACACAGTAATAGATAAGTATTGAGAATGTTCCCTCAGTTGTCACAAGTAGAAAACTAAGATTTTCATTAACTTTTTTATATTTCATTTAGCATACATAATAGTTTACCTTGCAATTTACTCAAATTCCACCATTAATCATCTGATTTTGTCATTCAAAATGTGCACACAGGGGCCCTCCCTGATGGCGCAATGGGTAAGTACAAGCTAGCCATAGCCACTTCAGTGTGAATTCGATCCCCAAACCCAGAGATGACCCACATGGCACGGGAGACCTCTCCTGATCCATCTGCTGTTCCCCTCAGCAGTGTACTTTGTCAATCTGCCTGTTCTGCTCCCCACTCTGTCTCTGGTGAGGCCTCTCACTGCCCCTGCACCTCTGGCTTGCACCCCACTTCTATATGCATAAATAAATAAATCTTTTTTAAAATGCACACATATTATTTTTCTCTTTTCAATTATTTTGTAAAATAACTTTTCCTAAACTTTTTTGAAGTCAACAAATGGTGAAAATGCCCTTAAAATAAATACCTTATTCATGTTGAGTAAAGGGAACATCTCTTGAATTTTTTCAGGTTCAATAATATACTGTTCCGTAGCATGCCAGCCAGTTCGAGTCATTTGATATTTGAATTCATCTACCCTTACAGGAGTTGTAGCAATTCTGATACTACCTGGCTGGTGAAATCCCACCACCTGTGACAATAATTTTAACAAAAGTACACAAATTAATCATGGTTCTCTAGCACAAAGCAAATGCAGCTGTTCAGAAGAAAAATTGACTGTACAGTGAAAGAGCCAACTATATAACATATTTGTATCTTATGAAAAGACAACATTCAGCAACTCATTTATTAAGTACTGCCTCTGTGACAGACACTACACTAAGCCCTAAGGGCACCAGAATGAACAAGGGAAGCAAAGATGCCACCTGGATGGAGTTTACAGTCTACAGATGAATGCAGATAGCTATATGCCTAATCACAATAACATGGGTCTGTGTATAAGAAAATCACATAAAAAATGGGCCCTCCCTGGTGACACAACAGGTTAAAGTACAGCAATATATGAAGCTATCTACAGCAATTGCAGCACAAGTTTGATCCCCAGCCAGGGAGGTGACCCACATGGTTCTGCACACTTCTATCATGCCCGCTGCTCCCCTCAGCAGTGTATTTTAGTCGATCTGCCTGTCTAATCCCCACTCTGTCTCTGGTAAATCCTCTCACCCCCGCACCTCTGGGCTGTACTCTAGTTCCTGCATTCATAAATTATACCTCATAATTTATAGGGAGGACCAGTGAAGCAACAACCACATGAGAGATGCACAGAAATCTTAGAACAAAGACATATACCCCCAGCTTAGCCTGACGGCAGGTGGTGAAGTCAAGTTGGCTTCTCAAAGTGGGCTAACCTGGGAAGGTGAAGGGTTTATACTAAGATGGATACTGGAGGGCATATTGTTTCTGTCAAAGAACATAGCACCTTTCAGAGCTATGGGTAATTAAAACTAGCTGCATCTTGTGACCACAGCAAAGAGTAGCTAGAGAAGATGTTGGAAATGCAGGCAGGTTTCAGCTGAAGGTTCTCCTTCTTTGGCGGTTGTCCTATAGACTGTGGGGAGCCATTTGATGATTTAGGGCCAGGGAAACAGTATGAAATATTTAAGAGACTCCCATCTTAGTCTTCAGGCACTCTTTGCCTGTCACTTTGAG
The DNA here is from genome assembly GCF_000260355.1 of Condylura cristata. Lineage (NCBI taxonomy): Eukaryota > Metazoa > Chordata > Mammalia > Eulipotyphla > Talpidae > Condylura > Condylura cristata. The sequence continues at coordinate 34,223,766 of NW_004567108.1, read as the reverse complement.
GGTTCCAATAAATATGAAAAGAGATAAAAAATAAAAGTGGGGACTTCTAGTGAAGTCTTTTTCAGTGTTGTATGACAATCTGGCAGGCGTACAACATTGTCAGCTCCTTTACAATCCAAATGATGAAAGGACATGCTTTCTTAGTTTCTAAATATAGTAACTGACTAAAAATATTTTTGACAGTCGCTGTTTAGTCTTCCTTCATTTAAAAAAATCAAGAAAGAAAAGTAGTTAATTCAGGGATAATAAATTTCAAGAAATTAAGCAAACTCTAGAAGATCTTCCCTTAAACTTTCATCAGATTTCTCTATCACATTAAACAATTCACAAGGAAATGATGTCATTACACTCAGCCATACAGCATGTATATCAAAATCCTTCCAGAAATTCCTATATTTCTGAGAAGCTTACCTAAAAGATAACTTCAAGTTAAATGCATTTACCTGTCCAGTCTCTTCTTCCAGTTTTTCATAAAGTTTGATGCTATCATAATGTATTTTCTTCAAGTTTATTCCAGGATGAAAATATGTTGTTAAACCTGCCTTAAAAGCAGAAAGGAAACCAAATTCTGAAATAAATTAACATACTGAAATTGCATGACTTACTATTAAGCAGTTTTTTCTTACTGGCAAGAAGGTATCAGCCAGTCTTTGGGATGAGCCCACAACAGCACCAGTGTGTGAACACCAGAACATGAGGCTCATAGCAGAGCGTTAAGATCCAATTTGAATCATATTAATAATGTGAGAACCAGTCAAAGAAAATAAACACCAAGTCCTTAATAGTAATAGGAAGAGGGTTGTCACAGATTCTGAAACAGGATGATTTAGATGGAAATTTAGGAATATATACTATTTGGGATGGCACAGGGGCATGGCATGCATATGAACTCAAATCTTACTCAAGAAATCATGTAAATTCCTTCTGGAGAAGGACCATGAAGCAAAGTTTTCTTTGACCCATTTCCCACATTTCCTGGAAAGAAGCAGCCCTACTGATCCCTTCCCTGAAATTTCCAAAAGTCAAGACTGGTGAGCTGGTGAGTCTATTTATTTATTTATTGAATCACAGCCTGAGTAATGAATGCGCAGAATCTCTTCCACAAATATTTGTTGATAAATACCAATTAATTACTGTCAGGGAAAATGCCTAACTATTTAATATGACAAAACCCCTTTTATCATCTCCGACAGACGCAACACGGTACCTAGTCAAAAAATTCTAAGCAGCTACTCTCAATTAAGTGTCTAGGGCCCCATTTTACAGTTACTTTATCAGAACACAGTTCATCGGGGCATAATTTGTTGAAAATAAATCTATTTAGTACTTATGAGGCTCATCTATGTTAGTGATAGGCATTTGGTTCTCCTGAACTCAAAACACCCTGTTAACGTTCATTAATCATCCTCTGTAGAGTAGAATCCTTAGGTTTCTATCAAGTATTTGTTCAAGCATTTGGACATATACCCAGATTTTTCTTTTCTATTTTCTTTTTTGAGAAAAATCCATTATGATGGAACTGCAGGTCTAGTATTCTCCTTAAATGCTTGGTATCCTGTATGCATGTGAACTTTTCCAGTCTAATCATAAAGGATCACTAGTCTTCATGTATCTACTAGAGAAAACTCAATATTTTCTTCTACATATCTCCCATCAGTTGAGAAAACTGGCACTCATTACACTGGCTTAAGGTTCTATTCACCATTTATACCTCAAGATTCTCTAACCTGGGTTTAACCAGGTATGTTATCTGTTTACATCCCACTAATTAGGAAAAAACTTTCTCACACAAAACTAGTGATAAAGGATTGGTCACAAAGATATACGTAGAACTGATGAAACTCAACAAAAATAAAGTAAACAAACCCATCAAAAAATGGGCAGAAGAACTAAAAGGACACTTGTCTAAAGAGGAAATGCGATGGCCAACAAGCATATGAAAAATGTTCAACATCACTTGTACAACACTTGTAATAAGGGAGATGCAAATTAAAACCACAATGAGATACCACCTCACCCCAATGAGAA
>NW_004567108.1:34201013-34221638 GCF_000260355.1 Condylura cristata | reverse complement strand
TCATAGTTTAAAAATAATCTTACACGAGAATCAATATTATGTTTAGTTCTAGTTAAGATATTAATTTGGTCAGATTTCTTATTTGGTAATTACTAGTAGATGCTTGTGAGAATCAAGATCAAGGTTAAAAGCATTCAAAATTGGCCAATAAGCATATGAAAAAATGTTTAAAATCACTTATAATAAGGGAGATGCAAATTAAAACCACAATGAGATATCACCTCATCCCAGTGAGAATGGCACATCTTCAAACAACTAGCAGCAACAAATGTTGGCAAGGATGTGGGGAAAAAGGAACTCTCCTGCACTGCTGGTGGGAATGCAAACTAGTACAACCACTATGGAAAACTGTTTGGAGGTTCCTCAAACTGCTAAACATGGAATCAACCCAAATGCCCAAAAGTGATGCTGAACATTTTTCATATGCTTGTTGGCCATCTGCATTTCCTCTTTGGATGAGTGTCCTTTTAGTTCTTCCGCCCATTTTTTGATGGGTTTGTTTACTTCATTTTTGTTGAGTTTCATCAGTTCTATGTATATCTTTGTGATCAATCCTTTATCGCTAGTTTTGTGTGAGAAAGTTTCCATATGACCCAGCAATCCCACTCTTAGGTATCTACTCAAAAGACACAAAAACAGTGATTCTAAAAGATACCTGCACCCCCATGTTTATTGCTGCTTTACTTACAGTTGGAAAGATATGGAATCAACCCAAATGCCCAAAAGTGGATGACTGGATTAAAAAGATGTGGTACATATATACAATGGAATATTACTCAGCAACCAAAAAATATAAACACATGTCTTTTGCAGCAACTTGGATGGAGCTGGAAAAAGATCATGCTTAGTGAGATAAGCCAGAAAGAAAAGGAAAAATACCAGATGGTTTCTCTCATAGCAGGAGTATAATGGACCAGGCGAGAAAATAATAATAATAATGAACAGCTATATACCAGAGACATTTTATGGGGGTGGAGTGGGGAATGGGGTAAAAAACAGTAGGGGGAGGGAAATGCACTGCACTATGGTGATGGCACATGGGTGATTTGGTGATGGGAAGCCCAGGGGGATCACAACTGAGATGAAAAAATGCACAAAATGATGTAAAAATAAACTATTATATTATTAAAAAAAATAAACGGAAAAAAGAAAAGACACAAATAAAACAATTAAAAAATGACAATAAGCAAAAAAAAAAAAAATGTTCTGGGGGCCCTCCCTGGTGATGCAGCCAGTTAAAGCACAGTACTAAGAAGCTAAAACCACTTCAGCAGGAGTTTGATCCCCACCCCAGCAGTGACCACATGGCACATCAGACCTCTCCTGATGCACCTTCTGCTCCCCTCAGCAGTGTACTTCATTGATCTGCCTGTTCTGCTCCCCACTCTGTGTCTGGTGAATCCTCTCACTGCCTCTGCACCTCTGGCCTGTACCCCAGTTCTGTGTGCATAAATAAATCTTTAAATTTAAAAAAAAGTGCTGGAATATAGATAAAGGTTTCAAACCATATTCAGACTCAGCCATTCTCCTTCAACACAAAGCTAACATTTGCTAAATACTTACCATGTGCTTCACAATCTTCACATATTAATTCAATCTTCATCACAACCCTGTTGGGTAGGTACTATTAATACTTCCATTTTATACATCAGAAAATGGATACTTAAGTAATTTCCCTTAAGTCATATAGGCAGGAAATAGCAGACCCAGGGGTTAAATCCAGAAGCCATATGCTCAAGACAAAGACATCACAAATGTTGATCATTATCTGGTAGAATACCAACCAAACTGGAACTTTCTAACATTATTCAACATTACTGGAAGGAAATGCTGAAGAGCTAGCAGTGGGGAGTCATGAATGGGAAGCAAAATTGATTATACTAATGGCATAATTCAGTGTATTTTATGGCTTTCTTACTGCATGCCAGGTAGATCCAGCGGTCAGTTCTGACTTCTCCAGTAGGACCACATCTTTCATCCCAGCTTTGGCCAGATGATAAGCCAGACTCACACCAACACAACCACCTCCAATTATCACTGTCTCTGCTCTGTCTTTCCATCTTGTGTCCGAAGATGAAGGTGGTTTTTCCTCTCTGGAATACAATATTTGTAAATGGTGGATTTACAAGATTATGGTAGTTTTACTTTTTCCTAACTAGCGTGACTTTTCTTGTTTGTTGTCTAATACCTTGTACCAGTGAGATTTGCATGGTATTGATTTAATCAATGGGCTACCTAAACTTTGTCTTGCCTGGCTGAGTGAGGGAGGTGAGGGTATTCGAGTCCTATTCCATATAATTCTAACCCAGTGTATGTAGCTAATATAGCTGAAGAATTGAACAAGTAACTTCTTTTTTCATTGAGGTAATGGTTTATAACCCTGTATATGAGTCAGAGGTACATGTTCACTCCTCTTCAGATGTAAATACCACATGCCATCTACCTCCAAAGCACCTATTATTCTTCACTGTAGATCACTGGGTTCCCTAACTTTCCCCTTCCCTTGCTGCCTAATTTTTACAGTTAAATTTCTAGGATTTGTTATTAGTTCGGCTCTGTCTTACCCTTTAGAATCCAGAGAATAGATTTCTCATTCTACTGATAAAGCACACTTATAATTGTACTGTAAGGTGAAAAACTATAATCGTGGTGAAGTTTACCATCTACTAATCTTGGATTACTCTTCCCTTCAATGTTTCTGAAGTTATTAAAAGCCAGGTAGAGTAAAAATCTTCCTCAATTTCCTCTCCCAATGTACATGCTTCCCTAATTATAATTATTGCTCAATGGTTTGATATATTTATTTATATGACTGTCTTCTGAACTGAGCTTCTTAAAGACAAGGACAATGTCTTATTCATCACTGATCCTTGGCCCTAGCCTAGTAACTATATCTGGTATATGTATTGCATGAATAAATTTAAGAGTAGTCATATTCCTCTTGACTTCTCTTGATCATTCCCATGATATGTCTTCCAGGAAATTCAATGCTACTAGCGGTAGTAGAGATCAGTAGGGTGAGTAGGGTGTTAATTATTATCCTGGATCATATTTCTGATACACATTTCATTCATTTGTCCATTTTACTTATTTTTTCCTCAGTTCCTACATTGAGCTGAGGACTATACACTATGTAGCAATGATAAATGATCATTATCTCTACTCTCTGAAGCTTACAAAATGGTAGCAAGTTATCAAATAGAAACATAAATGTGGAAACTGCAACAATGCAATTCATTGAAATAATGAAAGCTGCTATAAAGGAGGATTCCATAGAAGTATATATGTTGTTTGATGCTTGATGACTTGATGGAGGGATGTTGCATGTAACCAGTAAAGTCACCACTCCCTCCCCCACTATGTAATTAAAAGTAATCTGTAGGGTATTGCTTTGTGAATGCTTCAAAATCCTGCTCCACATAAAACCTTCACTGAGTGGTTTAAATCTCTTCATTACTTCCAAACGCCATTATTCCTTTTATATTTATCAGTTGGCATTCTACTATAAGGAGGTAATTGTCTTTCTTTTGTTTTCTGGCTTATTTATTGTTTATGTTAATACAAACTCATGGCTATTTACTGTACTCAGTGGGTTATAATTCATTACTATTCACCATTTATTCTAAAGCCAGATCTGGCTCACAGAAGATTCTTTGACACAGTCACAAGATTCTTTGACTAATTCTTTATTTCTATAGTACCACAATATATTCCAGTACTTTTGCTTAATTTTAAAATGTCTTTTATTATCTCATTATGTACAACAAAAGGGGGAAAAAATGAACACATGATCTGACTACTTTGCACAGAAATCCATTTTCAAATGGCCTGGGGAGAACTTGCACTGTAGCTGAAATGATTATACTGGTGACAAGAAATAATATTTTGTGTGTGTGTTCAAATATGATTTCTTTTAGGAGAGCAATGAGGTGAAACATAAAATATAAGGAATTTAATATCAGAAAACCTGGGTTTGAGACCCCAGTTCAACTGAATAGCTGTTTCAAAGAAATTTAGATAAGAATGTAAAAATTCACTTGCAAAATGGAGTTGTGAAAATGGAATATGAAATAAAACATTGCACAATGTATAGTGTTTCTTCTTTCCAGCGTGACACAATGGATTCTCGATTAAAAGCAGTATTTTAAAAATGATATATAGATAACTTTCTTAAATTCCCGGAAGCAGCCAGGAATGGTCTTAAATACTGGCAATAAAACAGAAATCAGGCAAAAATTCCAGGTTCTCTCCTTGAAACATTATAGATTGTGTGCTTGCCAAAGTGTTTTCCAAAATAAACATCTTCTTGATAATTTGAAACTAGGCATATAAAGAATATACAATAGAAATAAAATCATTTGAATTTTGATTTATCCAATATAGAACTACACATTTTATCAAATGATTATTAAAAATATATTTTTGGTTGGTCCTGAGTTTTGACAGATCAACTCATGCTTGCAAATTTATATTTTATTTTTCAGTGGATAGAATGTATCACTATTATATTAGATATACTGTATGCAAAATTTTCACTTTACAAAGCAGTTTCATATGCATCCTCTCATTTAATATATGCGGCAATCCTGTGAGTTAGAGCAAATGGTAATATCTCCATTTCACAGATGAGGAGACAGATGCACAAGTGTAGGTCACATCCTGTTATCACTGATGGAGCAAGAACTGTGACTCAGTGGCTACTGTCATCCCAGCCCTAGAAGCAAGTTTAGCATTTACAGTCACCCTGTAAATATTTGTTGAATGAAAGAATGAACACAAATCCAGATCTTCTGATGCCAGTCATTTCAGTCATAAAAACTGAGTCAATTCAAGGTGTTAAAAAATGTTTGCCTTGCATTTATGAGTAATCTATCAACATAGATAGGGAAGTCAAAAGAGGTTCAACAAGGCTCCTATTTAAATACAGGCAAATTGAAACAGGATATCATTTTAACCTAGCAAAGATATTAGGCAAGATTTGAAGAAAAAAATACACTGGTGGGGTACAGGCAGGCTGACACCACTGATTTAGTGGATAATTTGGTGCTTCCAATATTTCAAATGCACAATATTGTAAATGTTTTCCCCCAGCAATTACACTTTTTTAAAAAAGATTTATTTATTTGTACATACAGAACTGGGGTATAGGCCAGAGGCTCAGGGGCGGTGAGAGGCTTCACCAGAGACAGAGTGGGGAGCAGAACAGGCAGATGTACGAAGTACACCGCTGAGGGGAGCAGCGCGCGGGTCAGGAGAGGTCTGCCGCGCCATGTGGTCACCTCCTAACTCATGCAGAAATGGCTTTAGCTTCTCAGTGCGGTACTTTAACCCGCTGCACCACCAGGGAGGGCCAGCAATTACACTTTTAAACTTAATTCTAGAACCATTCTACCTTATGTACCCAAATATATGTATATACTTTTCATATGCATAGCTTTGCAGTAACAAAAAGCTGGAAACTGTCTAACTGCTTATTAAAAGGCAGTTTAATTATATTATAGAATACTGACAGAATGGAAAATTATACAATCATCAAAAAGCTTAAGACACATTAATATCTGCTGCTATGGAACAATCTCCAAGCAATACTGATAGCTGAAAAAAGCAAGGTCTGAGAAAGTCAAAGAATACATATACACTTGTATTTGCCTACACATAAGCCACTACACATAATCTGTTTTAGGATGAAGAAGACTCAATGAACAGTTGTCTAGAAAGTAACTGGGGAGAGAGATTTTTCTCTGAAAACCCTTTGATATTGCATCACTTCGTAACGTTGTGTATGGCAAAGAAAACAAGACAATTTAAGTAGATATCCTAATGTCAGTTTCTTAAGAGACGGAAGCGCCCCCTAGCCCAGAAGACTGTCTCAACCTGTCGCTCCCACCCCAGCAGCCCTAGGCCTCCGGCCTCTAGGCAGGTGGGACCCCCACTCACCCTTTGGTGCCTGAGCCTGAGCGCAGGCTGCTGGAGGAGCCCCGCGGCGGGAAGCTCGAAAACCCGAGGCCCCGAAGCCACTGGGCTCCTGCTCGGAGCATGGCGAGGCCGAAACCCACGGTGCGGGCACCTGTTCTGAGGCCAGCCAGCAGCCTGGGGCCTCGGAGCCGGCTGGGAGGCGGTGGGACCCTCCCCCGGGCGAAGGGCGGACTCCTGAACTAGCGCGCCCGCGAGACCCGGTGCCCGCAGTCACAAGATGGCACCGACCGCAGGTCCTGGGTCCAAAAAGGTGAGTGTTCGGGAATCGAGCTCCAGAGGTGCTCAGCCCTGCAGAACGTGGGGTTCCCACCGCTTGAATTTCAAATCGCACTCCAACCTCAGTCAAACCCTATGGGTTTGTCCAGGCACGTTGGGGGCTCGGAACCTCGGCTTACCGGATCGCGACTGTCTGGGGGTGAAGATGCTGCTTCTTGTGGAGATTAGAACAACAACCTTGGGCAACTTCCATTGAGCCCTTTCTCTTTGTCTGGCAATACTGACAGTGCTTTACGCAAAACTGAATCCCATTTTGCAGGTGGGGAAACTGAGGCTCGGAGTTCAGCACTGGCGCCGCGCGAGCGGGGGTTCGAAGTCTAGCCTCCCCGCTGAGAAGCCGCGCTCACCTGCGCTCACTTTTTCTTCGCGCTGCCGACCTTCACCCGCTGCTCTTTGCTCCTTCCAGGCTCCAGACCCCGTTTCCTTCATGTTCCGAAAAGGGCCCCAGCCTTGCGAGCCGCGGGTAGGCCTGAAAATGTCCCACACCCGTGGCGCGAGGCCGAGGGTGCAGTGCTGCGGAGACCTTCTGCCTCTTCGCTCCCGACAGTCCTCTTCTTTCACTCCTTGTTGGCCTTTCTCGGTCTAGGTGGCCACTGTCTGTGCTGCTCCTACATTTTTGCGGAGGGTGTGTGCGTGATGGGGGGAAGGAATTACAAAAGGTTGAGGCGCTTGAACTTGTATGCGGGACATATCCAGGCCCCTCTGAGCAACCCACCTGTGCCCTGTAATTCAGATGGGTGGGGGGCGGGGGAGGGGAGGCAGCGATATAGGAATGGAAATGTGCAGCACTGGTTCATTTATACTAAGAAGTTGGGAGCAACAAAGATTCCCTACAATGGCTCTCTAATAAAGTTTTATCCACTTAATAAGTTTTTAGGCAACTAGTTAAAAAAGTTAAGCATGGGATCAGCAAAAACACTTTGGCAGTGGTTAAGTTACAAAAGGAGATAGTGCAGACTTCTCCCAACTATATAAAAATATTTATATATATGTTGAAGGGAAGGATACAATGATGGTAACAATTATGTAAGATGTGGAGTAAGGGTTTGAAAACACAACAGAAATGTATTTTAGATATATTTTCCTGCCTATGGAAATAGAACATGAGTACTGAAGAAAAAAATGAGCATAATAAAAAAGATACAGAAGCAAAAGCATTGTACTGATTTCTTTCTGTAGACTTTGGGTGATGCTCTGTTTATTTTCATAGTTCAGTTTTTTTAAAAAAAAGACTTAAAATAGGCGTCCCTGTTCAATTTCTCCCTGACCTCTGCTCTTGCAACACCAAAATGATCATAATGACATCTATGTTAATGTGTACCTGGAAGTTAAAAAGTTAGTGGGAAGGAGTTAATGCTTTCCTCTCTTCTCCCCTGACAAGAATATTTGAAAAATCATTTAATTGCCATCGAAGATATCTCTACCTGCTTCTATCACCCAAAGAGGCAGGTAGGTAGATATTTTAGGCAGACTGGATTTCTGGCTGTCTCCTGCTGTGTCTTCTCCTCTGTACGAGCAGAACTGTCCTGTAGCAAGATCTTCAATCCACAGTGAGGGTGCTACAGAAAGAAGACATAATTGCCTCTCTGAGTTCACTATCAGATTCACTGCCTAACTGAAAAGAAGAACAGAATGAAAGTCTAAATGATAAATGTCTTCACTTGACACAGCCCTTTACCATTCTGGAGTTGTCTTATGATTGTATTGGTCTCATCATTTGAGATTGTAGGTATCATAGTGAGGGAGGAGTTAAAAATGTGTCTATTTAGTTCTTATCTTGGTAATTTAGTTATTTTGCTAATGATTATTTAGAAAACTGGCAATATTTTAAATATTGGTCAGACATCCAGATAACAGATCTTCTATTTGGTACCATAAAGATAGTGAAAATATGTAGTATAATTTTCTTAAAACCGTACCTTATTTTCTATTAAAGATCATCATTTTTTAATGTCCACAGGATCAAAGTTATAGCATATATGCAGCCCAATATTTTTAAAGCTGCCTAGTCCACCTGCTAACTTACATATTTAAGGGTCTTCTCCTCTATGTTGCCTACTGTATGAGGAAGTAGCAATATAGACAACTGAAGACATGCCTTAAACACCTTGAGACAAGCAAAAGGAGATAGCTAAGAAACTAGATATTGCAATAGAGGTGTTGGGTGCAGAAATGGAAGGTGTGTGAACTTAAGGACAACTCAAAGGAGGAGATCATGACAACTGAGAGTATTTCAGAAAAGGTTTTGTGCTGGCAACAATGGAAGATAGTGTACAGTAGAATATTCCAAGGATGGGGGAACAGCAATGAGAAGTGTTAAATAGAGACACTTGGGGTTAAGGCCAGAAGTAACTCTCTCCTTAGTCCTATCATTTGATGGAGATTTAAAAAATCATCCAAGCCATATTTTTCCTTTCATTTTGCTTGGCTCCAAATTGCTAACAGGACCCTTTGACAGACTGGTTGTGGGAAGCAAAAGACTCTAACACCCAAATTGTGTGCCAGTGTTTTTCCCCTTTAGAACTGTTTGATGTGTGAGAATGAATTTAATTAACAGTAAAATTAACTGACATCATTAAATATCTAAGACAAAGCTTGATAAAGATGACTATCTCTCTGCTTCTCTTCTCTGTATTCCTCTGCAGCCTCATTTATTATATTGTGCTGCAATGTTACCTCTTGGTCTTTGCCAAGCTTGCCAGACTTTGAGTTTCTTGAGGGCAGTGATCTTGTCTTATTCCAACATTCATCCCTTTTGCATAGGGAATATCTGCGATGTGGGAAGGCCTTGAGAAAATTTAAAACTGAGGTCCCTTTGTATGTTTCAACTGTACAAAATTTGCATCATTTGCATCTGATGGAGGGAGTGTACAGAGATAAGTAAGATTCCTGTTCACATGTAGCCAAAATTCATGATTAGATATAAAAATGGGGGAAACAACCAAAATCTCTCTGTGTGACATCAGTGTTTAAGATTAACACAGCAAACAAAGCAGGGCTCCAGTCCAAATCTACAGCAAAGTGAAGCTGTTGTGGGTGTGGGGCCCTGGTGCGCAGCCTCCAGGGAAATCCTTTCTAATGTACCTTACTTGACTGGAGATACAACTGGCTAGGAAGGACAACTGGAGATATTTTCCCCCATCCACATCATGTTTTATGTCTAGCTGTTGGCAGGCCTGAAATAAACTAGTCTTGTATTTTGAACAATCAACTAAGGCAGTCAGAACATCAGGGGTGGGGATCACCACATGGGTGTTTGCAGTTTTGAATGGGGTGATCAGGGAAAGCATCTCTGAAAAGATCTAAGACCCTCTCAAACCTGAAGGAAGTGAAAGGGTAAACTGGTGTAGACATCCAAGAAAGGCATGTTTTAGACAAGGAAAATCCTAATCTCATTACTAACTAATCTGATTACAACCCCTTATTTAAATCATGGGCAGGATGAATAGAAAGGTAGGAAATAGTAAAAGGGCATATAAGGAATTTAGAAGATTTCTTCTAAAGTCTAAAAAGTCTGCTTTTCCCTTTGTTTATTTTGAGTTGTTGTTAAACAAGTCATTTAACCTTTTTGAACCTCCGTTTCCTCATCTAAAAAATGGTAAGGAAAACGGTCTCCTCTGTTTAACTCTCAGAATTGCTGGGAATACTCAATATCCTTGGACAGTGCTGGAAAATGTGGTGCATAATTATAAAATTTGTGTCCATTAGGATTATTTTCTGTGTTTTACACACAAAAATGAGGTGAGTTCTTCTCATTTAGCAACAGGTCTGGGGGTCCATCCATAGCTGCTACAGCTACTCAGTGATGTCTTTAAGAAACCAGAGAGCCCTGCTAGCCTTAGCACGCTTTTGATGGCATAACTATAAGCTGATTACTAGACTACCAGGACTTATGCTGACATTCCAGTCAGAAAGGATAAGAAGTGACAAAATGAACAAGAGTGAGAATCTGTATCAGAAAAGCAACACTTTTCTAGAAATCTTTAATAAACTTCCACTGCTGTCTCATTGGCCCTCCTTCTCTAAATAAAACATACTAAACAAAGAGTGTGCATATTAACCAAGCAGCAAGCAGAATCTGCCCTCATATGTTGAAGAAAAACCAAAATAATTTTTCATGGAACTAGCATTTCACTATAATTTAACTCATGTTAAATGTTATTTAAGAAAAAATAGTTACATCGCTTTCATCACCCAAACCAAATACCTGGATTATTGAAGACATAGTGTACTCAATCTTTCTGAAAATCTTTGCTTTTTAGACACTAATAATTTTTAACAGCACTAAAGCTGCGAAGTAAAAAGAAAAAAAAATAGCATCACCTTTGCTAAAATTAGGATAATAAAGGGAATAGGTTTAGTTGATTTTCTTGCTTTTTCAGGGTATTCTGGAACGCCTGGACAGCGGGGAGGTTGTGGTTGGAGATGGCAGCTTTCTCCTAACTCTGGAGAAGAGGGGCTATGTGAAGGCTGGGCTCTGGACTCCAGAAGTAGTAGTTGAACATCCAGCAGCAGGTCAGTGACAGCATCACCAAGAGTGCTTACCTGGGTGACATCTTCCTTAAAATATAAGAGAAAATTTGAATAACTGGTGTTTTCTGTCTGTTTCACTTGGCAAAAACTGCTGGAAATGGAGATGGTAACAGAAAACAAAGTGAAGCAAACAACACGCTCTCGTGTGCTGCTTCTCTCCCCACTTAGAGTGCTAAAGGAAATATGTGTTAATACTTCTCCCATGAATATTTATCTTGAAGACATTCAAGAATTTCCTTAACACAGGACACAGTTAAAAATGTTACTGCTTCAGAGTCCTCCTTCTAGCTAATTTGCATCAGTGTGCCCAGATTGATGGTAATCACTATCTTCACAGCATAGACAATAGACAGCCAGTTTCTGGGGTTTGTGTGTATGCACACGTGTGTTTGTGTGTGTGAGAGAGAGAGAGAGAGAGAAAAAAAAAAAACACAGCTTTACCTCCTCCTGGCTGAAAAAACAGCTGGAAGTAGAAATTAGAGCTTTAATTCTATTTTTACTTATTTTATGTATATCTTCACTCTCCTAAAGTGGGAAATAAAGAAAGAATGAAATGTGAAAAAGGATATGAACTGGAAAAGAAACTTTTTATTTGATCAGATTTCATTTACATATGTGCAGTATATCTGACAAAGTTGGGGTGCTGTTTTGTTCTTTCACTGAAAAGAAACTGACCTTCCAAGGATCAGTTTTTCACCTGTCACATGGGGATATGATACTAGCAAGATTGATGACCATTATTACTGTTTCATCAGACAACAGAATTATCTAGTAGGATGAAGTTCTTATCTCTTGTGCTTGGCAGGCAGTTTCATCTACCAAAGAAAAACTTTTCCTTAATTTTAGAAGATCTTTTTGCTAACCCAGGAAAAAAGTATTGAAACAGCAAAAGAGGGTTGTAGGGGTTGGCTGGGGTATGGGGTGTGAGGTGTGGGAGAGGTAAGTGGGGGCTAGACAGAGAGAGGAGGGGCTTTCTAAATGGCCAAGGAAATCTTCCAGAATGTATCCCTCCAGCTACTTGCTGCTGAATCTCCCCCCATGCACATTCTGCTCACTAGGACAATTTCTTCACTCTGTTCAGAGGGCTGAGCACTGACTATAAGTAAATTAGCAACATCCTTCAAGGTACTGGTAAAAGAATAAACCCTTTCTAGACCATGAGGCTGAAGGGCAGTTGGCCAACCAAGCCTTAGTCTCTGCGGGTGACTGTAGAGACCCACCAGCAGAGCAGTATGAGGCTACTACATAGAGCCCCTATTTATGGACTCTGCCATGTATTTCCTTTGTATTCTACTGAATTCTGTGTGCATTTATTTAATAATTACCAAGTTTGATATTGTGTATTAGTGAAAGAAATGAGTGAATCAACGCCTGTTGCTGAAAATGATACCTTCTGTGATTTTAATTTTGAAAACAACTACTTTGTAGTTCATCAGCTTCACATGGAATTCTTGAGAGCAGGAGCAAATGTCATGCAGACTTTCACTTTTTCTGCCAGTGAGGACAGTATGGAAAAGGTAAACTACAAATGCCAACTGTGTGGGAGTGGTGGTCGGAGAGGTAGAAGAAGAGCAGGGGTCATGGGTAATAAAAATAACCTCTTGGGCCCTCCGGGTTAAAGAGCGCAGCGGGTTAAAGCACAGCACTAAGAAACTAAAGCCACTTCATCATGAGTTCCATCTCCACCCCGAAGGTGATCCACATGGCGTGGCAGGCCTCTCCTGACCCGCCCACTGCTCCCCTCAGCAGTGTACTTCGTAGATCTGCCTGTTCTGCTCCCCACTCTGTCTTTGGTGAAGCCTCTCACGGCCCCTGAGCCTCTGGCCTGTACCCCAGTTCTGTATGCACAAATAAATAAATCTTTAAATAAATAAATAAATAAATAACCTCTTGATGGGAGCTGTGGAATTGACCTAACTTGTTAATACTTATGTAGTATCTTTTCTGTACCTACTTAATTTATAGGTATATAACATATCTGTTAGTAGCTGTCATATATATGTAAAATATCTATTAATATAGTATTTACTGAGAATTTATGTTACATATATAAGTTTTTAAGTAGGGGAGATGGGAAAGGATAGAGCTCATTGAAAGTGCATCATCATGCTTCTGTGAAATTTTTTGCAGAGAAACACTTTATACTCTTCCATATTTCTTCTTATTCCTTTGGGAACATAACAGTGCTTGGCATGAGAATAATTAGCTTTGACACCCAACATTGCCACCTATTGGTTGTGTGACATTGTGCAAGACACAACTGCATGAAACACTTGTTTTTTTTTTGCAAAATGGGGATAATTTATGCTGGCGTGCATAAAAGATTGTTGAGAAAAAAAGTGAGTAAAGTGAAGGATGTGGAATACTGCAAAATACTCTGTAAGTATAAGGTATTAATACCTGTAAATGTTAATTCAACCAAACATTTATTGAGTTGTATTATATGGAGTATGCATTCTAGTCCATTCTTTGTGCTATATACAAAGATGACATAAAGGCACAGACTCTATCTGAAGAGGCTCACAGTTAACTGTGAAAGGCAAACAAATAAGCATTTACTACAATCCAGTGTAATAAATAGAATCATGGGAAAGACAAAGTTCACGGGCAGTAGAGGAGGTGGTACCCAATTCTGCTGATTTTCTCACACTACTGTTTAAACTAGAAATTTATACTCCTCTTATTGGCTCATTCACTCCTTTGTTATTTGTTATATTTTACCTTTAAAATGCCATGTCCACCATCTCAACTCTTGCTCTCTAACCAGTGGGAAGATGTAAATGCTGTTGCCTGTGACCTTGCTAGAGAAGTGGCTGACAAAGGTGATGCTTTGGTAGCAGCAGGAATCTGCCACACATCAACATACAAACAACTCAAGGATGAAGCTAGGATTAAAAAACTTTTCCAACTCCAGCTACAAGTCTTTATCGGGAAAAATGTGGACTTCTTGATTGCAGAGGTAAGCTTAGCATTACAGGAAAAGGATGAAGCCTGTTTTGGCAAGTATAACTGCATAGTATTCAACTTTTGTGAGGGTATTATGGACTGCCTTGTGCCTTCATTTCTTCTGTATCAAAGGTTTGTTTAACCTTTGACCAACACCATCTCACTTGTATGCTAGCTTCTTGCTGAAGTCAAAGGACAGACCCAGGGAAGGTCTAACTTTCCCCTGTGGTTTTTCTAAGCTCTGGGTGGCTGCAGCCACTGACTCTCAGGAGGCCTTACAATGTGGGGTGCGAGAAAGGGGACAGTGATTCAGGGAGCATCCTGTCCCAAGGGAGGAACAGAACTGGAAGGAAATGTGACTGGGGGCAAGAGTTCACACAGAAGCAAAGCTTAGATGGTGGGTTTCATCCCACAATCAGATTCAGCCAAGCCCACCACTATCATTCAGTCCCTGGCTCCCCTCCATTTATATCTTGCTCACTCCTGCCTCTGTGTGTTTAACTTGGGATATACCATATGAGTGATATTTTGAAGAAAGAAGCAGTAGGAATTGGTCACTTGCTGATCATGAAGATCCAGAACATTCTTTTCCTGCCACCTCCCCAAATTAAAACACCTGCATCCCCCTCTTCCCATCGCAATCGCTACCACTTGGACAAGGTAAGTCTTTACCCCAGGACAAAAGCCTTGCAGTTGTATTTCCCTGACTGCTCTACTGAAATCTTGCCTTCCCTAGGCTCAGGGCGACAGAAGCATTCATCTGCAGGCACTAACGCAAACACTGTCCTATGTGCTTGCCAGATGGAGGAGAATGCAAGTCTGTTTTTTAAAGAAACTCTCTTGATTCTTTCTGTCATCCCTTGCACACTGCAGCATCTGCAGAACCTGCGTCTAAATTGAGATGGAAAAAACAGGGAGATTTACACTGGCTTTCTCTATTTAAACTTAAGGTCAGCTTTTTCAGTTGTCATACTTATGGGGGTTCCTGTGAAGAAACCCTGAAAATGGCATGGGTGTCCTGTCAGCTATCATCAAAGAAACTGAGTAGCTAGCCCCTCTCCACTCTGTCCCTTAATGTTCTCTGGGTGTCAGCCTCCTACTTTTTTTTTTTTTTTAAATAATGTAAGTTTATTTTTATATCATGTTGTGCCTTTTTCCATCTCAGTTGTAATCCCTGTAGGCTTCCCATCACCAAATCACCCAGCTGCCATCACCATAGTCCTGTGCACTCCCCCCACCATTTTTGATCCCATTCCCCACTCCACCCCCATAAAATGTCTCTGGTATATAGTTGTTCATTATTATTATTTTCTCACCTGGTCCTTTATAATCCTGCTATGAGTGAAACCATCCGGTATTTTTCCTTTTCTTTATGGCTTATTTCACTAAGCATTTCTTTTCCAGCTCCACCCATGTTATCAGCCTCCTACTTTTAAGGATTATTTGTGAATATCTAACTAGCAGTGAACATAAAAACACTTTTAAGCATGATACACTGTTCATTATTTTTTAGAAGTTACCCCAGTTCCATAAAGGATGAATCCAATTTTATTCTTTATCATATCAAATCATGATTTTAAATACTCATTTAGTTTTAGAAACTGTGTGATTCAGTACCAGTCACCCTTTTACTGAATCAATGACCTCTGAGTGAAAACCTATATATTATTGCCAAAGGCATTCAACTCTTTACTCAGAAACGTACCACTAGTCAGTCTGCTAGAGATACATTTCTCAGCCTACCCTGTCATATATATTTGGTTATTTTTATAACTGTTTTGCAATATTTGTATTCTGCCATTCAAAACCTGCTTTATATTTGGACCTCTAGAAAAAAAAATGAAATTTCTCTTAGTATTTTGAGTATGCTGAAGAAGCTGTGTGGGCTGTGGAAGTCTTAAAAGGATCAGGGAAACCAGTGGCAGCGACCATGTGCATCGGCCCAGAGGGAGATCTGCACGGCGTGACACCTGGAGAATGCGCTGTGAAGCTGGTGAAGGCAGGTAATTTGGACTCAATGTGATAAGGAGTTCAGTCATTGTTTATGAACTTTAACGTTTGCTTAGTATTTGTGAGAGCAGTTCAGAAATAAGAGGATTAACTAGAGGAATCAGTCTCCTTATTTATAAAACTTCAGAGCTGAAGGGAGAAGACTTAGTCTCCAATGTAATCTCCAACTACTAAAAAATTAAAAACAAGAAATAAATAAGATGTCTAGTTTCTCTTCATTCCACATGTAAACAACACCATCTGGGATCTGTCTTTTTCCTTCTAACTTAGCTTGAGAATTTCTGTATTTCTTTGGCTAGGGGCTTCAATTGTTGGGGTCAACTGCCGCTTTGGGCCCAGTACGAGTTTGAAGACAATGGAGCTGATGAAGGAAGGCCTGCAGGCTGCAGGGTTGAAAGCACACCTTATGGTGCAGTCCTTGGGCTTCCACACACCTGACTGCAACAAGGGAGGATTTGTGGATCTCCCTGAATATCCCTTTGGTAAGCTCTGGTATATGTGGGAGGTCCCTGTGATTTCTTGTTGCAACAAAATCGAAGCACCTATAACAATAATAACTGGTCTAGCATACTGTATAAACAAAAACATTCAGCGCTAACTAAAAGTGAGCCACCTGAAGAATGCATAATATAATGTTTATCGTTTTTTAATTGAAAAAATAATAACCACCAGGGCATCTTTCAATAGAAGATAGAGACAGTAATGGAAATGTTATAACTATTGTATGTTGCAGCACTGGAGCCTAGAGTTGCAACCAGATGGGATATTCATAAATATGCCAGAGAAGCCTACAACCTGGGGATCCGGTACATTGGCGGGTGCTGCGGATTTGAGCCCTACCACATCCGGGCTATTGCAGAGGAGTTGGCCCCTGAAAGGGGATTTTTGCCACCAGCTTCAGAAAAGCATGGCAGCTGGGGAAGTGGTTTGGACATGCATACCAAACCATGGATTAGAGCCAGGTAGGAATTTCTAAATCAACATTACTGCCTTCTTTAATTCTACTTGTCTTATTATCCTAAGCATTATGCATACATGTAGTTATAAAAATTCAAAAAGTAGAGGAGTATATAAAAGTGAAAAGTAAAATTTCCGCCTTTCTGACACCAGTCCCACTACCAACTGAACCTGCCTGTCCTTGTGTTTTGAAGTCTTCTGTCTCTGTTTTGTTTTGTCAGTACTGAAATGGTCATTACCGTTTATGAAAGCTGAGGAATTTAAATCACATACTCTTTTCCTCCTGTTCTCCTTTTTCCAATTTTGACTCATTCCATTTTTATTTCTCGAATTTCACAGTTAACCACCTATTTCTTAGTCCACCAGTATGAGGCAGTATAGCGTGACACCACTCTAACTCAGGAATGGGCTCCCTCTGCTTCCCTCTGCCTTTCCTCTCTCGTTTACTTTTACACTTCATTACTTTTACATCATCAGGGTTTAATAACCAGCGTTCTGTTCTGTAAATGTAACTCTTCTAAATGTAAGTCTTCTAAGCTTTATCTGCAGTTTTATTATAAAAATATATCATTGTCATAGTAAATAAGCAGGACTCACGAAATATATCAGAACACAGCTCTTTTTTCTCCTTGAGTCCCTAACCTGTTCAATGGGTGAGTTCTTTTCTGTGTCCCTGTGTTGGAAAATACTGACAAACCTCAGGACTTCTTTGGATCTTCTTAAGCAATAAAATCCCCGTGATTACTTCACTTAGTGAACACAGTCTCAATTCAGCCATTAAAAGTGTTTCGTTCCCTGTAAAATCAAAACTTGAAACATTTCCAAGATAAAACTTCTGTCTTCCAGTAAAGACAGGAAGCCAGAGAAGATGAGGCTCAGTGTCTTTCTTTCTCTGTCTCCTTCCAACCCATGCTTCCCATCTAACTATGCATGCTTTCCAACCTCTTCAAGTTTCAAAGTGAGAGGAGAGAGAATGAGACAGAGTAAACTGTTATTACTTGACTGACACCCTAATGGAAAACTGTCTTCTCTGGGCCTGACAGAGTCTTCCGATGCTTCCACTGAGAACTTCTGTCCGTACTTCACATGCCAGAATCGTATTTTTCTCTGACTGCTGTTTTGCCCTCAGGTCCTGGATTTTTCAGCAGATTGTCCTTCCTCATGATTCTCTTGTGCCAATTTTAAGTAGCTCAAGCGTGGCTATCTTTTTCCATTAGGCTCAAAAGTGGCTAAAGAACCTTTCACCTTTTTTCCATGCAGACAGATTAAGAATTTGATCAGATCCCAATTAACTGCACCTTCTCCACTCACAACCATGATATCTGTCCTGTGTAATCTAGACTTCCAGTATAGATTCAGGCAAATCATATGACTGGCTTTTGACCACGTATTTTGAAACTTCTGCAACATCTTCTTGCTTTGATACCTAATAACTATCATATCTTGATGCCTTCAGTTACATTCAAATCTAATATCCTAGTACACTGCTAATGATTTTCTAACCTTTTTTTTTTAAACTGCAAAACCAAGTGTAAGCATGGAACTATGGAGGAAGAGAAATAATCCTATTTTACAAAAATTGAACCACTCATAGGAGAATGTTCCAGGTCATCAAGGTCAAATTGATTTTTTTCCTTTGCATTTCATCTATAATCCAAAGTCATGCCATATCTTAATTCACTTCATGCTTGGCCTGTGACTTTCTTTATACAATGTTTGGCTGTGCAGCAATTTCTAATTAACTTCTTTTTCCATTGTTGAAAGAGTAGGCTTTCACCTTCCTGAAGGTCTAACAATTTCTGTATTGGACCATTTGTTAGAATTAATCATTTTTATCATTGAAAACACTTTTCCTAAGGCCCCTTAAATTACTGTCTTCTCTCTTGCTCCCTCTCACCCCCTCCTTCTTTCTCTCTTTGGGTCCCGATAGTCCTGTAACCTAGAAAGTATTCACAATGTCTGCAGTTTCTGCTTCATCCAGTGTTGTGATGTATTTAATTCATTTGGATGTCTTTACCCACTTCAGACTTTAAAACAATCTTCATTTTTTAAAACAACTTCTAAGTCCTGAAAATTTATTTAAAAGTAGTATTTACAAATCTTATGTGTAGATTTACAAAAGATTGAAAAAGTAGACAAGAAAGAATTTACCCAAACATTTCTTCGAGGTGATATATTTACCAGAGAAAATTATTTTCATAGGTGTCATACTTAGAAAAAAATACTAACTACAAATAGAATTAAAAAGAGAAGAAAGCAACTGAAATAGTTGATAAGTAATAACTTGTTTTAGTTATCAGTGTGTAGGGATCCTTAAAATGTCATTAAAGACAAGACGTTCTGTAAAACAAAACCAGACACACCTTATACTTTAAACTCAAATAATTTTCAGAGAAGTTTGTGATTACACAGAAACTCTTAGACACTTCAGATTTCTAACATTTTCATCATCCTAGTATACTGATTTGCTCACTGTTTCATAAACAGAAAAACCTTTAAAAATATATTTAACATAATAAAGGACTGTGACCACCCTAGTTACTCTTTTTCTTTGTGTACAAACAAGGAGCAGGACCCTCCCCGGTGGCACAGCAGGTTAGGACACAGCACTGAAAGCTCGCCGCAGCTGCTTCAGTGCAAGTTCAATCCCTGGCCCCGGAGGTGATCCACATGGAGCAGCAGACCTCTCCTGACTCGCCTGCTGCTCCCCTCAGCAGTGTACTACTTCAGTCTGCCTACTCTGTTCCCCATTCTATCTTTGGTGAATCCTCTCACTGTCCCTGCAAAAATAAATAAATCTTAAAAAAAAAAAAAAAGGACCCTCCCTGGTGACGTGACACAATGAATAAGGACGCAGCACTGCAGGCTGGCCTCAGCCACTTCAGTGCAAGTTCAATCCCTGGCCCCAGAGGTGATCCACATGGCGCAGCAGATCTCTCCTGACCCACCCGCTGCTCCCCTCAGCAGTGTACTTCCATCAGTTTGCCTGTTCTGCTCCCCACTCTGTCTCTGACCATCTCTCAATCCTCTTACTGTCCCTGCACCTCTGGCCTATACCCCAGTTCTGTATGCATAAGTAAATAATTCTTTTTTTAAAAAGGAGAAAATACAAATTTGTAAACTGTTTATAGTTATTTTTAAGAATTATGCTAATGTCATTAAACACCATCTTCATATTCATGTCATTACATTAGAATATTGAGTAGCATTAGAAAGAAACTGCTAGAAGTTTCAGAATTAATGTAATTCACAAAAACATGTAATATTTCAAAACGTTTTCTTTCCAAAAGGTAGTGTGAAACCTAATGAGTATTACTGAGGTGGAAATGTGAAATACACTCCTGGAATTAGTGGATCTGGATTTTTTGTTTGTTGAAACGCCAAGTTCTACCTTAGCTGGATCATCCAACAAGTTTATGTATATTTGGCAAGCATATATATGGTCATATGTGTGAGTGGTTGTGTGTTTTATTTATCCAAATACATATACACTAATAGGGACATAAATGTACACTATATAGTATGACTATATATAGCATTTATACATTATGTAACAAAGTATATTTGTATCTACACAACATTATAATTATATACTGTTACATATAAAAATGTATTGGACTTATAAAGTAGGTAAGGCTCTTTTAATTAATTATTATTCTTTTAATGCAGGGCCAAAAGGGAGTACTGGGAGAAGCTGCTGCCAGCATCAGGCAGACCTTTCTGTCCTTCACTGTCAAAACCAGATGCCTAAGGAGTAATAAAAGGAAACGCTGAGAGCCCTCACCTGGTGGCGCAGTGGGTTAAAGCACAGCACTGAGAATCCAAAGCCGCTTCTGCATGAGATCGATTCCCGCCTGCCCCAGAGGTGACCACATGGCGTGGCAGACCTCTCCTGACCAGCCCGCTGCTCCCCTCAGCAGTGTACTT
>NW_004567108.1:34192565-34199903 GCF_000260355.1 Condylura cristata | reverse complement strand
AAGGAAGGAAGGAAGGAAGGAAGGAAGGAAGGAAGGAAGGAAGGAAGGAAGGAAGGAAGGAAGGAAATAACTTTATTACTCTGAATCCTTCCCCGGGAATTTTGCACCAGCAAAATGAAAACCTTCATCCGGCTTCATACCATACAGCTTAGAAGTGGTATAGCAAACAAATGTTCCTTACATATAGTAGGTGGTTTTTAAAATGAAGTGTTTTTAAATCTATACAGCTTAACCCATGAAAAATGAAAATCACTTGAGGTTCATGTTAGCTAAGAGTAGCTCATTTAGACTTCCAGAAAGAGTGGTTAATCAGCCTTTCATTGACAATTGTGATACACACACATACACACTTAAAACATATTGTTCGGAATTTGTTAGTCACAGAAGTGACATGTATAGCAAGGTATAAATAAGAAAAATAATAAGGAAAAATGAATTTGAATGAGATATGTAGACCAAGAGGACATGAGAAGATGAGATGCTGCATGAAGATTGACCTGAGCAATAATGTAGATTACACCCACTTGGTAAAATATTGTGCAGACACTGAAAATTGTGTTCAAAAAGAGTAGTGAAAAACTTTATTGTGTGTTTCATTGCTTGGATGACTTCCAGTCTGAGCATTATTGATAGGACAAGAGTTATCCCAGATTTCTTAGACATGCAGGTTTCATTCTGGGTGTAGTAAACGCAACAGCCTGGAATAAGATGTTGATGAGATTGAAATTGATAAAACTTTAAAAAATTAAAGTGGTAACCAATAAAAGTTCTCAAGAGATAAGAGTTCTTACAGTGAAAGACTCCAAATTTCTTATCATCAACATTTTATAAAATAGTAAATATATCTTGTCAGAAAGTATTTCAAACCATGTAGTTCCAAATCCAACTTAATAGTTGTGCCCCTAAAGAAAACAGGCTTGACACCCCCATTCTAATTTGTTAATCCTAGATAATACATTTAAATAATGACAAATATTTGGAATGCAAATATAAAAATATTATTTTATACTGATGAAATGATTGTATAGCTAGGAATTCTAAGATTTTTATTTGATTATTCCACTAGAATTCAGTAAAGTGGCTGATTAAATATGATATATACAAGTGCATTCATTTTTACATATACTCCAAAACCATTTTGAAAATATCCACTGAAGAAAAGACCTATTTTATATACTTTCAGTACCTTATACATTATAGAATTCAAAAAAGATATGCTGACTGAACGAATAAGTGAATGTATAAATAACATTAAAGTCAAGGGATGCAAAATTAAATAGTAAGCCACTGTCTTATGTTGCCTTGCGAATTCTCTTAGCCAAAATATATTTATACTTTCAGTAACATAATTAAACCTAGCAATAAAACTAACAAGACACAGACAAGAGCTATTGAAGGAAATTGAGGGTGCTATTGCAGGATGCAACATAAGATGAACTCATCTGTATAGGTGCTCATAGAAAGAAAGGCACATGCTTGAAGTGGCAAAGATGCTCTGAATTAATTAATAAATACAATATAATACCAGGAGAAATACCATCAGGATCAAGGGAGAATGGACATGCAAATGGTCAAGTTCATATGGGGGGAAAAACCAGCAGGGATAAATTAGGTAAAGGAAGGGAAAAGGGAGATGTGGCCTTGCTAAATAATCACTATGTGCAAGATAGCTAGAGTAGCTAAAACCACTGGGTACTTGTATTGATATTTTAAAAAACATTGGAACAGATATACATCGATAATTTCTATATCCATAAGAAGTTAATATATGATAAGGGGACATTGCAGATCAGTGAGGAGAAACCGGATTGTTTAATAATGAGGAACATTATTAGCGGGGAAGATAAAATTAGATGATGAGGGAGTAGGAACAAAGACTTCCATACTTTTGGTAGAAGTGTAAATTGGTAGCAACTATTTGAAAAGCAATTTGGTGATATGTATCAAAATTTAGAATTCACACCTTTGAGCAAGCAGGATCTTTTATAGGAATATGGCATAAACTTATTTCCAAATTTTTGTAAAAAGTACATGTCTGAAAACCACCTACATATCCATCAGTGAAATATTAAGTGAAGTAAGTTACATTTATAAGATGATAGACCATGTAGTCAATAAAAGAATATATTAGATCAACAAGTACTAAAATGTAAATGTCTCCAACATATGGCATTTGAAAGTACCTATCATCTGTATATACATATTTCTAGGAGGAATATTGTTATTTCCCTGCTGTGAAAGGAAACTAATGATTTAAAATACGGTATAGAAAGGTCTCCTTTTCTCTGATACCTTTTTAATCGCTAAATATGGTAATGTAATTGATTATTACATTTCCAATGAAAGTAAACTAGTTTTAAAATTCATATTATGATTTCTGATATAGAGGAGGAGAACCAAAAATCATGAGTTTCCTGTTGTGATACAGAATAAGAAACACTCTACCACTAGTGATGCATACCATCCCAAATCGCCTGAGTGACATCTAATTAAGCCTTCAGATTTCACTTCAAATTTAGAGGAAATACAAGTGACCTAGGACAAAGTAAACACCACCAGAAAGAAGCAGGTAAATTATATATTCCACAGAACAGCAGGCCTAGTCTTCCACAGGTCAGTGTCTTGAGCTTGCTCATCCATAGACAACAAAAGGATGCAATGCCTGGTCTTGGACAGGACCCCAGTATGGACAAGCCAGCTATGATAGACCCTTTGGGGAAAAAACAGGAATGCTGAATATGGATAGCAAGGAATTAGAATTAATTTTGGCTATGTAACATAATGTTCTGAAATTCTGGAGATACATAGTAGCTTTTTAAATTTAATATACAATTTAAATATTTTAAACATAAAAATGAGGGATTTTCTTTAACAAAAAAATTCAACAGGTTCTGATTTGTAGGGAGAAATGAAAGAGTAATAATGTGTGAAAAACTAGAAATAATCAGTGAAACCAAGAAAAACTGGCTTGAACTGGCTCTTTCCAGTTTCACAGCAGATGTTTACTGTACTAGGGAGTTACCAAGAAGAGTAGATGGCCCTCTGATAAACCCTGATGTGCTGTGTGTACAATCAGCAATGCAGACAGCAAATAGCTGGCATGGAAACCATCCTAAGAAATCGAAGAAATGTGATGGAACTAAGGGCAAAGTTCAGCTGGGAAAACAATCCCTGCTTCGCAATGTTCACAGTCATGATCTGATACCCTTATGCAAAATCGTAAGCAAAGTTAAGCAACACATTTGGCTGTACAGTTAGCTGCCTTGAAGACGAGCACACATTTTGTTTAATCAATCATGAAAGTGCTGAAAAGAGTTTTTTCCCTGTTATCAGAATTATTTTACCAGAGAGTCTTGAACAAAGTAAATGGTGCTCGCTGAACTGATATCCCTGACCCTCCTGGCAGTCATGCTTCACTTCATTCTGTCAGTAGGTTGGAGCAGAAGGGAGAGAAATGGCAAGAAGGGGCTATGGAACTGGTGGTTTTCAAGTTCTAAGTCCAGATGCTCAAAATGGTCAAATCCAGGAACATGTGATGATAAATGCTTGCCTTAAGGGTTCTGTGCTTTCATACCAACTATATGCACTCACTTACCCATTCATGTTTCAAATAACATTGACTTAGTGCTTGACCTAACCAGTCAATACACCCCTCCTGTGTGCTTCCATAGTACCCTGTATTTATCATGAAAGATAATGTAGTTTTAATGCTCCTTTGATCATTCCTATTGACTTGCCTATTTCTTGTTTTAGAGGAAGAGAAACCCTCTCATTGTTGTATTTCCAATATCTTGAACATTTATAGAACTCAAAAACGATGTGTCGCCTGAATGAATGAATAAGTGAACATATAAACCATGCCAACGTTAAGAGATACAAAGATGAGTCACTGCCTTATTCTGCCTTGTTGAATTCTCTTACACAAAAACAAATGTGTAATATATGACAGACCAACATCCTATTTCACTCATTCTAAAAAACAAACAACAACAACAACAAAAAACCTGAAGTTGGGGAGCGTTGTAGGAAAAGTCAGTGGGTATGAGGAAATGGAATGGGAGGCTGCGCAAGCAAAATGGCTAAGAGGCCCCAGGAAGGTCAAGACTGGAACAGATGGAAGAATCATCAAGACAGGGGAGAGAATTGGGCCTCCAGAACATAAGCAATGTGGAAAAGTACACCTTTCAAAATGTATTTAAATTACCATTTAAAATGTGGAGACCATGTTAAAATCTGAAGGAAACTAAGGCCAGCATGGGTATTTCAATTGTTATCTGAAAGCAGAGTGTAATATACACTATTCCAAACCACTTTCAGATACAGCAAAATTGGTAAGTCAGGCTCTTCTACTTACTGGATGGAAAAAAAAAATTGGTTCCTAATTTATGAAAACTGGGCTTTTTTCCATAATGAAAAATATTGCCAAATTACAATAGTGAGCACAGGGCTTTCATTAGAGGGGAATGTAGGGAGGTAGCTATGACCCCCAAAATCGGGGGGTCCCTACATTCCTCTCAAAATACCTTACCTCTGATAATCCACTGCTCATTCATTCTATTCAACAAAAACTGAACATTAATAAAGCTGTTATGAATCTGGCACAGTTGTAGGGACTACACAGGGTAAGCCCAATTTTATCAGCTGGTAGAGTGGGCAATTTTAGATAGCAAGGGCCTCAGGAAGTCCTAACTAAAAAATTTACTTTCAAGAAAGGACGGGGGGAGACGATGACAAGAGCTCCACTACTTTCTAGCTATGTGGAACTTAGTTTGGGGAAGCTCCTTCCTTTCCAAGTCTATAGCACTAATAGCTATGTCTACTCACTAATTTGTTGGGATGATTCAATACGTTAACAGGTGTTACTGGAGCAGATAAATAATGTTAAGCATTATTTATTGTACCTATTAAAGATGCTTAGCTTTTAAACAGAAATGTGCTTTCTGAGATACGGCTTTTGTCTTATTAAATCACCACATTCTTTTCATCTCTGAGAACAAGATTTGCTGAATGAATAAATAATTGTTACCAAAGTATCAATCGTATTATTTTATGGACTGAAATCTTTGAGTTTGTAAGAACAGATACCACAAAGATGATCTTTTGTTTTCGAAAGTAAACACAAGATTCAAAGAGACGTAAGAGACTCTCTGGGAAATGTCTTTGCCAGTAACAGACTCCATCTCTCACGTCTAAGTAGGGAAAGATTTAGGAAAGTTATTTTGAAGTTCATTAAACCTGCAAGTTGATCTGATCAAACACCCGAGTCAATTCATGGGTAACCTTACTGCTAAATCTAGATGCAAAGATACCCCACCACTTCTGGGTTGATGATATCCTGAGCTAGCAAAGGGATTCTCTTTGGTATCTGCTTCATCACACTGGCTGCTTCTCACTCAGGCTCTCAGGTTTTGTGTCTTATCAGCAAGGCCTAAGTCACAGGCCTGCTGTATCCTGGAAAAGTAAGTTTGGGGGCTTCTATCTTTGGAAGGAAAGACTATAAGAAAGGAAATTATTTCAGAACATAATGACTTGGTATGCATCCAGACAAGATGAACATATTAACAACAACAAAAATATTCAGAATAACCTGTGATGTCACATTAAAACCTCATCATATGTCTGAAATATGCATATCTACAATATTGTATATAGTATTATTGTATACTAATAATACATTATAAATTTTATATTAACTTATGATATACAATATTGCATAATTGAGGTCATAAGCTAAGATTATTAAATATAATGACTGAAAGTAAACTTAAAAGAGGGGCATCTGGCACCCTCCCTGGTGACGCAGCGGGTTAAAGCACTGCACTGAGAAGCTAAAGCCACTTCCGCATGAGTTCGATTCCCGCCTGCCCCGGAGGTGATCACATGGAGCGGCAGACCTCTCCTGACCGGCCCGCTGCTCCCCTCAGCAGTGTACTTCGTTGATCTGCCGGTTCTGCTCCCCGTTCTGTCTGTGGTAAATCCTCTCACCCTCCGCATCTTTGACCTATACCCCAGTTCTAGATGAATAAATAAGTAAATCTTAAAAAAAAAAAAAGGGAGCATCTAAGCTTTCCAGAAACTTAAATGACTTCAAGACTCTGATTTTTTAAGAGTATTCACATTTAACTCTCAGACCTGCTCAATTAATTTTTCCAGATTTTCTTTCAAACTAAGTGACAGAATAGAAAGACAGCATTATGGAGCCCAAGCAGAGTTGCTCTTCTGTTTCAACTCAATTACTGTTGATAATAGGAAACAGACCCAGGAAAGTTCAGTGATTTATCTTAAGGGGCCACTGTTGATAAGAAATCATACTGAAAAGCCAAATAGTTCTATTGTCTTTTCAAGAATCCTTTTTCAGAGCCTCCCACAATTCAGTGGGAAATTAGGATGCTTTGGACAAAAGAGCCTTTATTCTTGGCGCCCTTCAACTCCAGCCAGAAAGGCTACTTCATTTTGCTGTGTTCCTCTGGAGAGGTCATTTCTGCCCCTTCCTGGGAGGCAGTATCCACAAGCCCCAAAGATGAAGAATGAGACAAATAAAACCAGTGTACAAAATATTACTCCTTTCTCCCTGCTAAATCAAATAATAGAATCCTCTTTCTCCACAAGTCCCATCCCTTCTGTGGCATTCACTTGAAAAATATTTACTGGAAGCCTACGTTGTGTCAGGGACTATGCTAGGCAGTTGTCTGCAGTTATTAGGATCAGTGTTTCAGGATTAATTTTGAGATTATGGAAGCTGACTCCATCTAATAACAGGTTCTTTAAAATGTGGTAGAAAATTCCATCAGCTGTTGCTGTAAAGCAGTGAGCAGCTGCTGAAGAAAATAAAGAGTCTTGGAAAAGCATTTTAAAAGTTTATTTAAAAAAAACATTTTAAAGAACAGAATAGGCATTTTAAGAAGGATTAGATGGGAAAAATGAATGTCATGAATTTGTTATTACATAATAGTATTGGAACAAGTAAATGTCACTAATTCATCATTACATAATAATTAATGTAACTAAAAGCCCATGTATGTTCTCTGTCTCCAAAAGCAAGACCATACAAACAGCAACTCAGAGGGGCTTGCAGCAAGAACCTGGGTCTTCCAAAGGACCAGGCATTTGCCTATACAGTGTCAGTTGCTAAGAACAAGTACCTTTAATGCTGATGTGACCAAATTTTAGAGTGGAATGAGATAATTAAAAAGAAACAAAAAGATTAGGTGAAGGGTAGGAGACCCAGGTTCAAGTGCCAGCACTCTGATATCCAAGATATTTGGGATTTTGACAAGTTAATAAATCAATCTAAGTCTCAACATTCAAAAAATAAATATTAAATAGAACCAGAAAAGA
>NW_004567108.1:34163714-34192465 GCF_000260355.1 Condylura cristata | reverse complement strand
GATAAAACTGGTACCTTATTTCTATGAAGAATATGTTCTTTTTCATTGAAAAGGGCAATATATGCACTTTAGTAAACTCATAAATTAAAAAAAAAACACTAATTATGTCCTTTATAAGCTTTGTATATATTTTTTAATGAATGATCTATTTTGAAGCTTCCATGGTAGTGCAAGTGTGTAAGCTGCAGCTATCCACAGCCACTGTAGCATAAGTTTGACTAGGAAGGTGACACTGAAGAACGAGTTCATCCTTAGCCAGGGAGCTAATCCATATGGTACAGCAGACCTATCCTGTCTTACCCACTGCTCCCCTCAGCAGTGTATTTCAGTGGATTTGCTTGTTTTGTTCCCTACTCTGTCTCTGGCAAATCCTCTCACCACTCCCAAATCTCTGGTCAACCTCCCCCCCCCCCAGCTCTTGCATGCATGACTAAATAAGTTGTTTAAAAAAGAATATTCTATTTTTTGATTACATATCTGATATTTATTCAAATCCCTTGCTGATCATGTTTAAAAATTTATCATCCTTATTATTCCACTTCTTAGCAAACGATTGATAAGACTTACATTACTTATAAAAGAGACATATCATTGGGAGAATAAAATATAACTAACTTAATAAAGTAGTAGTGCATTACAGAGGGTTATACATGGTGAAAAGAAATGTGAGAGATATTCCAAGAACAAGTGCAGAATGCACATATACCTGTTCTCCCAACCCCACCATCATCAAAATTTAAGTTTATGAGAACTTTATACATTTATATATAGTTTTTTTAGTAAAAAACATTTGTTAATAGATTATTTTCCATGACAATAAAAAGTTGTCTTACACAACCCAGGCTATTGGTTATTGATAGTTTAAGAGGTCTCCTAAAGAAGTATTAAACTGATGGTTGGCTCATATTTCAATAGGTGTAAGAAAAAGCTACAGATAAATATCAGGAAGATTTTTTTTAAATGCCAATAAGACAATATATATATATATATATATATATAGAATGGGTGGAAATATTTGCAAATAATATATCTGATTAGGGAAAACAAAGAATTCAAAATTTTTTAATGGCCAAAGAACTTGAATAAATTGTTCTCCAAAGAAGATATACAATGGTCAACAAGCACATTAAGAGATATTCATCATCACTAATCAGTCCAGAAAAGCAAATCAAAATCACAATGGATATCACCTCATACCCACTAGAAATAACAAGTGCTGGTGAGGATGTCATGAAATTAGAACTCTTTGTGCTGTTTGTAGAGATGTAAAATGGTATAGCTGCTCTAGAAAACAGTATTGTGCTTCCTAACAAAATTAAAAATAACACCAGCATGTGATTCAACAATTCCACTTCCGGTTATATTCCTAAAAGAATTTAAAGAACTGACTCACACAATTATTTGTATACCCATATTCATAGCACATTATAGACAAAACATAGAAGTAACCCAACTATCTATTAACAAGTGGATAGATAGACAAAATATCATGCATATAAATGAATTATTATTCAGCCCTTAAAAAGAAAGAAATTCTGAAACATGCTGCAGCAAGGCTGAAACTTGAAGACCTGCTAAATGAAATAAAACAGTAATGAGATGACAAATACTATGTGATTCTACCTATGTTAGGAGCTAGAAGAGTCAAAATCATAGAGACAGAAAGTTTAGTGTTGATTATTGAAGCATTAGGGAAGGAGAGAATGAGAGGTTATTTAAAGGATATTGAGTTTCAGTTTGGGAAGTTAAAAAAATGTACTGTAAATGGATGATGGTCATGATTACATTACAATGTAGGTAAATTTAATGCCATTAAACTATACACTTTAAAAAATGACTAAAATGGCTACTTTTATGTATATCCTACCAATTTAAGTCAAGTGAACAATATCTCACAGATGTGTTTAAATAAACTATATTTATATATGTATATATTTATATTTCAAATATACATATATCTTATATATGTATATTTGAAAAATATACACATATAAAAATTTTAAAATGAACTGTAAGTCAGTTGAATATGGACTGGTCTTAAAAATTTTTTGAAAAAATTGTTCACCTTTGCTTTTATTATAGTTTAGGTAAAAAGATGGACTACCGGCCCTCCCTGGTGGCGCAGCGGGTTAAAGCACAGCACTGAGAATCTAAAGCCGCTTCCTTCCGCATGAGTTCGACTTCCGCATGAGTTCGATCCCCGCCTGCCCCGGAGGTGACCACATGGCGCGGCAGACCTCTCCTGACCCGCCCGCTGCTCCCCTCAGCAGTATACTTCGTCGATCTGCCTGTTCTGCACCCCACTTTGTCTCTGGTGAATCCTCTCACCACCTGAGCCTCTGGCCTGTGCCCCAGTTCTGTATGCACAAATAAATAAATCTTTAAAAAAAAAAAAAAAAAGATGGACTACCTGTGCTAATTTTGTAACTCCTCTATAAACCTAAAACTATTTCAAGATAAAAATGCTATTTTTAAAAGGAAAGACAAAAACATAATAGTGTGAAAACACCTCCCACCCTAGCAGTCCCCAGCTAGTGTAGAACAAAATGCTACATCCTTGCAGAATCCCGCTGACACTATTTCAAGCTGCACACCCCTTCCCAGAAAGAGCTTCCTGCTGTATTCTTCTCCAGAGTATTTAATCTTTCCTAACACATGTCTAATGTATTTTTTTATTTTGTGCGTTGTTTCCCTACCACCACCACCACCACCAATACACACCAGAAAGCAAACACCAAAATAGCAGGATTTTTTCCCTCTTTGTTCATGGGGAGAATGGCACTTGACATTAAGTAGGACTCAATAAATATTTACAAAGTGAGTAAGTGAGTGACTGGATCGATCTATCTCTTTTTATCTAAAAGCTTTTAATTTATAACTCTAAAGCTCACTTTTGATTGTTTAAACTCAAAATTAAAGTGAAGTAGTGGAAAAAGAGAATGAATGTATGAAAATACAAAGTTAATTTATCTTTCATGTTGACCAGACAAAAGTTCAAATGTACAAAGTAATATATGGAGAAAGCTATTCATTCTGGATTTATCTGAAGTGGTAAAATATGCAAATAATGATACCAACCATCACAGACACAGGCTAAATAAGTCCTAGTGTATTACACAATAAAATATTAAATTCTTGAAAAATTAGGAAGTTCCTTGTATTATTAAAATAAGTTGATTGAAAGATACTTTGTTAACTAAAAAGCAAGACAGAGACAGTGATTATGGTGTATTACTGCTTGATTATATGAGGGGCAAAGAATATTTGCAAGTATTGGTTGTACATACATGAAATATGCCCTAAGTGACACAAAAATCCTGGAACATTAATGGGTTTGGATGTCTGAGGGGCAGGATAACCTTTTTAACTTTTGAATTTTGATCCAAGTGAATGTCTTATCTGTTTTAATTAACTAATTACATGAAATCAAGTAATTAAAAAAATATGGTCTACACATTATGCAATGCAGATCTAACAGCCATTTAAAAAAAATAAAACTGACACCCTGAAATAGCATTTTAATTTTTTCCTTTTATTGCTTACTCTAGATCACAATTGTATAGTTAATCTCATTAACTATTAAGGAGCTTTTGAATTTTGGGTACTTTATGTATCTATTAAGTCCTAAATTTATTTTTCAAAATAGATTACAATTATAATAAGGAAACTGCTAGCGTTAACAATGTCTGCCTAAATCACTCCATATCACCAGTAAAATGACTATTCAAAATCTAGACTGTCTTTTTTATTTTGTTTATTGGGCCTTTCATAGGCTCCAAAGGCCATGGAGAAATTTTTATTTTAATTTTTTTACTGGTGCATAAAATGTACACAAAAATACATCATAAATGTGTGACTAAATAAATACTCAAGAGCTGAACACACATATGTACATAGCGCCGAAACATCCCAGTGGCACCCCATTCTTTGCTTGTCACTCTCCCTCCTCTACGATAATCAATGTTGCAGCTTCCAAGATCATAACTTAGTTTTGTCTATTTTTGTACATTATGTAAGTTTAATTACTGATTTGTGCCTAGCTTCTTTCCTTGACACTACATTTATGAGATTTATCCATACTGTTGCATGGGGCTATAAGCCAATCATTCTCACTTGGGTAGAGCATTTCATTGTCTAAATATGTGACAATTCCTGCATCCCTTCTATTATTGATGGGTGCCTAAATAGTTTCCAGTGTGCAGAATCTATAAATGGGCTATTGTGAAAATTCTTGTCCATGTCTTTTGAGGAACATTTATACACATCCCCACTCAGGGAACAGCCTGACATATATACACACAACTTTAAAAGACACTGCCAATGGCCCTCCCTGCTGGCACAGCGGGTTAAAGCACAGCACTGAGAAGCTAAAGCCACTTCTGCATGAGTTCGATTCCCGCCTGCCCCAGAGGTGACCACATGGTGTGGCAGACCTCTCCTGGCCCGCCCACTGCTCCCCTCAGCAGTGTACTTCGTAGATCTGCCTGTTCTGCTCCCCACTCTGTCTCTGGTGAAGCCTCTCACGGACCCTGAGCCTCTGGCCTGTAC
This sequence comes from Condylura cristata, assembly GCF_000260355.1. Taxonomy (NCBI): domain Eukaryota; kingdom Metazoa; phylum Chordata; class Mammalia; order Eulipotyphla; family Talpidae; genus Condylura; species Condylura cristata. The sequence goes on along the minus strand of NW_004567108.1, from coordinate 34,187,917 downwards.
CCCAGTTCTATATGAATAAATAAATAAATCTTTAAAAAAAAAAAAAAAGACACTGCCAAACATTTTTTTTTTCCTAAGCAGTTGTGCCAATCTCCTATCATCAGCAATGAGAGTTCCAGTTACTCTCTAATCTTTAATAGTTCTCCTTTTAGCAGTTCTGGTAGACATGTACTGGTATCACTGGAAGTTATTTTCTGAAAGTACCAACTTCTTTCAGAAGTTCTTTAAGCTAAGTGGGCTGTAAATACCACTGAAAAGTTAAAATTGCTCAAATGGAAGTTAGAGAGAAATTTTTTTCCACATATCTTCCTTTTTGTGATTTAGGGTTCTTTTTATATACTATATATATTATTAATTTGAGAAATTTGTGTCCCTATGATTCTTGGTGTTCAGATGCTGGTGGGTTTGCCAATTTTCTACTGAGGAAGATATTATTACCTTCCTAAGCCAACTGAGGCTTTGTATGGATAATAATTTTAAAGTAAGCTAAAGTCATGTATAGTCCACCCAGAGAAAATTTTATATGTATAAAGATGTTTAACAGCATCATCAAGCCAAAAACCCTCACTAAATCTCCTTCAGACACAGCTAGTAAAAACACTATGTGCAGCTGAGTAGAAAACAGCACTTTTTTTTTTTTTTTTTTGAGGAAAAGAGGGAGAAACTTTGGCTCCAACATAGCAGTGAATTTCTTACCAACTGTAAGTTCCTCGGTGCTGTGCTGGTATTTAATATACCCTGGGTCAAACCACATCTCATTTCATAACAACCAGATTTTCCCTGAGCTGCTGTTCATTTTTATGTCTCCATATCTTCCTTCTCAAAATTACTGTGCTGGGAAGCTAGTTTGGGAAGCTGACAAGACCAGACCTCATAGGAGCATCGCCTAGACTCTTCTGTGGAATCCAGAAGAGTATAAGTCAGCAGATCTGTAAACTCTGATAAGAAGCATTTTTACCTGTGATGGAAAGAAGCCTTAACAATCCAGTAAATACAAAAAATGCTGCTGCTGCTGCTTCAGAGCTAGCACTCAAAAGTGAGAACTCCACTGTGGGCAGAAGTTGGAGGCACAGGGTAACCTTTACAGCCAGCCTAAAGAAGGACTTGCTGATTGCAAGGTGAGTCCTAGAGAAAGACTTATTTTTTTACCCTAAATTTATGCTAAGCCATTGCAAGAAATAAAATGTGGAAAGTCACCCAGCTTTAATTTAAATTTTACTTATAAAGAAACAAATGCCTTTAAAAGGGCGTAACTGCATGAGGTGATTTGACCTGCCTGATATGTTGGGGTGGATGTATGATCACTGCAATGGACAGACAAAGCAAGGAAAAGCCACCTACCCAGAGAAGAAGGTTGTAGATGAAAAGTTCATGTCTACCATCCCTTTGTTATGATCCTGGGCAGTGACAACAATAAAAAATGGAGTCTAGTGGCCATAAAATAGAAGGAAAGTGGAATCTTTTAATCCGGGGACTCCTTGGAAAAACTCTGAGCAAGGGACATCTCAGATATATTTGATAATCCCAAATATTTCTACTACAGAGGAAGTTGAAATGTCAAAATGCCTTCAAGGTAAGGTAAATGTGTGGACTTGAAGGGTATAGGGCAACAGTCTGTGCAACAGACTGGCAAATAGGAAGAACAGATGCTTCACAGAATAATTCACATTCACTTTTTAAAAAACACCGACTGTGCCAAAGAAAACACAAAGGTTGGCAACATTTCCTTGTCACCAGTTCACAAATACTGTTCTACATGGTGTTAAAACAAAACATCTTCAGTGGTTTAAAGGTTAGAGGAAACTGTTTTAATCTAAAAAGATCCATCAAAGTCAGGTCATTATAAAGGAGATGCCAATTGACAGAAAAATTAAAATTCCTGGTATCTTTTCATAACATATTGATAAAGGGGACATTTGAACTCTTATATGATGTGATGTCGATCTACCCCTTGGAAAAAATAGGAGATATCCTTTACAATCATGTAACAATCATGTTGCTTGAAACTGTGTTACTGGCACTCAGTCATCATTTGTTGAATGAATTAATGTGATATAAGCAGAGCAAAACACTAACTGAAGATAGCCTCAACCTCTCTTTTGAAGTTATAAAACTTAGGGATGGATCTCCAATTCTAAGGTTCCTCTTACCTTCAGGATTTATTTTTAACCACAAATATCTTTGCAGGAGGCCAAAGACTTCAGTGTTATGACCTTCCACATCCCATTTCTCTACCAGGATACAAAGAACATGGGCAGCCTCCCAAGAACAGTTATTACAGAGTTCACTCCCCAGGTGGTATCCACACGGACTTAGTCCTTTGGGAGTGAGGCAGGGGAATTTTGCACTCACAATGATGACTCTTTAACTCCCTGACTTCACAATTCTTGAATACAGAGAGGGAGTATCAACTCACAGAATAATGAAGAATAGATACAAGTATGTATGTACAAGGATTCGTGTAGTGCCTGGCACATAGTAAGTACTCATCAGACTATGGATATTATTTACTATGGAAATAGCAGCTGAATGAACTTTTTAAAAGATTTATTTATTTATGCATACAGAGCTGGGGTACAAGCCAGAGGTGCAAGGGCGGTGAGAGGCTTCACCAGAGACAGAGAGGGGAGCAGAACAGGCAGATCTACATAGTATACTGCTGAGGGGAGCAGCGGGTGGGTCAGGAGAGGTCTGTCACACCATATGGGTCACCTCCAGGGCTGGGGATTGAACTCGCACTGAAGCAGCCACTGCCAGCTTCACAGTGCTGCATCCTTACCCGTTGCGCCACCAGGGAGGGCCCCTGAATGAATTTTTTAATGAACCTAATTGGGGTAGGAGTGAGGAAGGTAGGATAACATATTCACAGATTGAGGAAAAACAAAGCTATTTCAACAGCTGTCTATAAACTGTTTTTGGAAAGGTGAAAGTGGGTAAGTATTAACATAAATAAAACTCCCTACATTTAAATGAAAGTCCTTATCTATATATGTATACACTTACATATTCATAAAGTTCCTCTGGAAGAACAGCTAACAGGAAATACATATTATGTTTATATTATCTACTAAAAAACTCACAAGTCATTTTTAAATTAAATGCTGCTAGTTTAAAATATCTCCTCAGTTTTGCATTATTTGGAGGAACTGAAATTGAAAATACATGTTTTATGCTTTTACTGTCAGACCCTTGATACTGCCCTCTAGTGTCTGGTACCCACACTGCCACTGCTTCCTGCAGCCACAGCTTGGCAGTTCCAGACCTGTTCTTAATTAAGTATTAGCACACTGTATCTTGCTAATACCAGGTTAATACTATAAGTAGTTAAAGCGTTAAGGAACTAAACTGCTATCTAGTCAGTTACTGAAATGCTTTAATAGTAGAAAATTCAGGGACTGTGAAGGATGGCATTATCTCATACCTACCTCATTCTTGTGGTAGATGAAATATTAGATTACTTGATTTATAACACATCATCTCTTCATTTTAAAATTGGCAGTTGTAAAAAAGGACCTTTCAGTTGTATCTCAAGTGCACAACATGTTAGCAACTAAATTTGTATTAATTCACTTGCTGCAGTAATTTCCTTCTGCGTATGTTGAAATAAAGGTTGTTTCACATACAAAATTTCCTAGTATGTTTTTATTTGAAAGAAAAGACTCTGAAGTCTGTCTCAACTTTTTCATTTTCATTGTTCTCTAGGTTATTTACTATGTGTTGTAATTTTTAAATTAATATTTTATTGGTTTTAAGAATGTTTTCATCAAAATATTTCAGAAAAATACAGTAAAACAGTGAAAAAATAAAAACAAGCTATAATCAACATATAACTATTGTTAACATTTCTAATCATTTCCTTCCAATTTTACTAATGCTTCTATGTTTTTATACATAGTTTTTGTGCTGAATTTGAAGTCTTTTAAGTATATCTCTAGTGTCATACATAAATGTTGTCTATCCTTGTTAAATATTGCAATATCCTTACTTGAAATGGCTGTATTTCAAACTGAAAAGTATGGTTGGAGATAGGGTGAGAAGGTCCTTTTTAAAAAAAAAAAAATTATTTATGCATAGAAGAACTGGGGTGTAGGCCAGAGGTGCTGGGGATGAGAGGGTTCAGTCCTTTTGAACACACCCATTAATTCAAGCTAAGTATGGGACCTTCTGTAACTGATATTTGTGTTCCATGACACAATCACAGGATGTAAATACACAGGTTATCACACTTTAGGCTGCCGTTCTAGGCCATTGCCTCCACAGGCGATAATATTACCCTTGGCCCTTTACAAATATTTGCTATTGAATGGAATTACTAGGGCCTCCTCCAGTAAATTAAGCAATGGTGCATGATCCCAGACAAGGGAGAGGTAAATCTGGGTCGAAGGACCTGCGAGGTGCAAAGAGGGACCTTGTTTTACTTCTGGATGTTTTCACCCATTTGGACGAACACTCTTGGTCATCACCTCCGAATGGCAGGTTCCCAACGATCCGCAGGCCCATTCAATAAAATGTTTGTGGGCGTGCTCCCGCCGGAGGACCGCGTTGGACAGCGCCGAGGTTTGGGAAACCCACCCCGCGCCCAGGAGCAAATATAAAAAGTCGGGCCTCAGGCTCCCAGCAGCTCACCGCTTCACAGGGGGAAACGCTCGCCTCATCTCTGTCCGCGTCAGTGCCAGTACCTGTGTATACACCACGAAGATGGCACCCCCTGGGGGCAAAAAGGCCAAGAAGGTGAGTTTTCATCATAAGTCGTAAGTCGATACCCACTGTTCTCGCACCCCAGCCTTCAGGGAGTGCTGAGGGTCCCCGTAGCCAGGCTGCGACCTGAAGGTGCCCCTACACTATTGCAGGACCCAAAGGCACCCCTGCGCCTCCCCCAACTCACGCCCTTGTCCAGAGGACGCCCTAGATCTATGTGACCTCTGACTCAATTCCCAACATTTTCTTAGTCTCGCATCCCCAAGACCAGCGCACTCTTTCCAAAGATGCCGCTCCATCTTCCCTCCCCCATGGCGGCATGTTGGAATGCTTCATTGGTGCACCCCAGCCACTGCGCACACCCAGATCCCAGTGCTATCTGGGGAGCCGAGGTCGCACCGCGCAAGATGCGACAGTTTCCCTCCGGCGCCCGGAGGAGCGCCACGGGGTCTGGGGCAGCCTCTGCAGAACTGTCGCTGCCACACCGCGGTAGCCACGCGGCCCAAGCCGTGGGTGGACGATGACAAGTCTCCAACCTCCGTTTGGTTTTAGCTATCACAGAAAACGTACCAGGCGGGCATCAAAAAGAAAATGTTAGAAAAATGGGCATAATTGCTGTAAGATATTAAGGACTGTTTAAAAAGCAAAATCTCAGCAGCTCCAGCACCCGATTAACAACAAGCCCTTCTCTTCCTTTTTGGGACCAGAGTTTCAATCCAGACTTTCAGTTTGGGGATAGTTTAAGGGATGGATGGATGGACTGAAAGTGGAGGCACACATTCACTGAAGGTCTGACTGGGACTCTGGTGGTCGGATGGGAAGAGAAGTACTGAAGGAGGGGGTAGTATATTTGACTCTTGTCAAAGCGCCCACCCCAGGTCTGATGGACTGAGGCGTGCATGCCTGAAGAAGTAGCAGGGGAAGTCAGGTCATGGTATCCCCTGGGATTAAGGACTGTGAGGGCTGCTGTTGTCTGCTCCCCAGTGCCAGCTCTAGCTTTAGAAATGATCTTCCCAAGTTTCTAAAGGCATGACCCCCAAATTAAAATTGCCTCCATACAAGAAAGAAAAGTTAATTCAGTTCCCTTTGTAATGCCATACACTAATAGATGCCTGTCCATGCCATGAGCTGATGATGTGTTGGATTCCAGTTAGGTTGAGAATTTTTGCCAATCCATAAATTTAGTCAATGAATAGTCTATGTAGACTGGAAGAGATAATTTATATAGAGATTTAATTTTGGGTGGGGGGAGGAGTTGACCTTATTTGCATACTCATGGTTCCAAGCCACACTTTATACTGGAACTCAGAAAATGAAACATTTTTGTGGATGGTGATAAAAAAAAAGGGGGGGGGGGAAATGTTTTTAAAAGAAAATGAAACATTTAAAAGGATTATCTTAGCAACAGAGGGACATAAGGTGGGGAATTTTTTTATTCCTCAGAAACATTACTACAAAAAGGTCAGTGTAAAGGGGAATAAATAAAACATGAAAAATAATATATCTATACTTTGAGTTTAAAATTAAAATATATTTTACAAAGCTAACACATGCTTATTGTAGACAAACAGGGAAGCACTGAGAACATGTGTACTGCATTTGGTATATATACTACTAGTTTCTTGTCTTAACAAATGTGTACTTTTAAAACAAATGTGGTCTCCTACTACACATGTTGCTTTGTCATATTTTTTACAAAATAATTTGGTAAGAATTTTTATCTAGGCTAAAAAGTTTTTCAGATTGGGAACAAAACTGGCTAAAGTTTGAGTGATTTTTTTAAAATGCAGTAGAATCTAAGAATATTTCTCCATATATAACTTTTCAACATGTAATGAACAACTGCATGACAACAGCAACACCATCACTGAATAGCTAACTCTACCACTACAGAACAGCCAACTCTAAGCATCAAAATATGTTAATACTTATTTGAAAACATGCACAAGCGCTCAACAAGTTTGTTCAGTTGACTGAATAAAATGTCATGAATTAGTTCATATAAATGAAAGTTAGTAGAAAGTCGTATTTCATTTGACACATACATAGTTCTGATATAACTATGCACTGAGTAGTATGTCTATTTTTTAATTAAACGGTAGACTGAAGATGTGGCTTTTACACATTGTAATAATAACAGAGTACTTTGATTTCAAAAATATTTTTAGCTGTTTTAGAGTTGTTATGTTATGATCTTCAAGCCTTGAAAATCTTTCTGGAAGAGATACTCAAGAACACATAGCATAATACTATTTTGCTACTGTAAGTGAAAATATCACTTGTTTTCTCCTCATTGGCACCAGCTGACCAAAGACATGGAGAGGGTCAGAGAAGGGAAAAGGATTAAAATGAGGACGGCTCGACAGGTGTCGAGGACTTAGGATGCAAAGCCCTGTGGGTTCCTCTCACAGATTTATGTAATCTTTGCAATTATATCAGCATCTGTTTTGTCAATCTTTCATCACAATAAACAGAACACAATAAGTAAGCACATTCCAAGAAACTAGAGTCTTTCAGGTCTTTCTACCTCTCTACCACCACTTAAAATCACATCTATAAACCACTTACTTATGGTATCGATTCAGGAGGCCCTATACTCCCTACCTGAGCACTTGTGTAAATTACTTTTGATTCTGGATCTTAATTCTACAACTGTAAAATCAGAATGACCCAAGTTAGACTAGGGTACCTTATTTTTAAATTCTGAGATTCTTTGACATTAAAAAAAAATGGTTACACATTCTAATTCACAAAACTCTCTAAAAATATTAAATTCAAAATGTATCTTTTGAACATTAGCACCAGGATAGTTATTGCACTATCCTGTAAATAGAGCAGGTACTATACTGTACTGTAAATAGAACAGGTATGGAAACTAAGCAAGAAGTCAGTTTTCAAGCATTTATTCACATACATTACATTTATATGCACTTTCATGTTTAGACATGCCATCCTCCTGCAATAGGCTTCAAGGAATCTTTAATGTGCCCTGCTCCTGGCAATTTTACACACAAATCTCCATTACATGAGCATTCTGGTTGTTTGCTCACAGTAACAGATTTATGTTTAAAATGCACCCACATCCCATTCTTTAGAAGGAGAATTCTAAAGAAACCATACTTCTCAGCAATATGATAGCAAAAGTACTAAAAGTGAATTGCCTTGAAAGCACAAGTAACTCCTTTTCTCCCCTTCTGCCCTATCTGTCATTTTAGGGCATCCTAGAACGTTTAAACTCTGGAGAGGTTGTGATTGGAGACGGAGGGTTTGTCTTTGCCCTGGAGAAGAGGGGCTATGTGAAAGCAGGTCCATGGACCCCAGAAGCTGCTGTGGAACACCCAGAAGCAGGTTGGTGCACAGTTCTGTTCTAGGTTCTCATAAAACAGCACTATGTCAACCCAAGTCTGGGAGCATCATATCAAACATGGACTTTCATGCCACATTTTCCTAATATTTATTATTGCCTACTAGGCACTGTATTAGTGCATAAGTATAGATTCAATGTTTGATCAGCACAATGGCTCTCCTGGTTGCTGTCACCTATTTCTACTTCTTGGTCCTGCCCCTCTAGAGGAGTTTAGAACCTGGCTCATTGTCTTCCTCTCTGTTCTCCCTCACCTCTATTCATTCACCATCTAGCTGATCTAGTCTGTTCTCTTCCTGTCAATGCCTGATCTCCTCCTCACCTCCAGTGAGCTTTTTCCTCCACCCTCACCTCAGCAACCCCCTTTTACCTTACTATCACCAATAACAGTCCACACCTGAAATCTCAAACACAGGTATCCCACTCCTGACCACCACCTCCTGCCTTCTGCTCACTTTTTCTAGTACTCCCCCACCTCAATTCAACAAGACTCTCAGTCTTGGGCTCTATGGAGCGTTTCACCTGTGGGGACCCAGGCGTCACCGGCATGTAGCTGCTCATGCAGCAGGAGCTGGTCCCAAGGCATCATCCCAGGAGGAGGAAGACCCATTGATGGCATCATGGGAAGGCCCCTTATGTGGGAGCCTGACATCATGTTAAGGCCAGAAGGGTCCAGGAGAATGGGTAGAGATGGGATCTTCAGCAGGAGGAGCAGGGAATGGGGTAGAAGAAACCCCCTGTTGAAATGCAGCAGTGGCTTTGTTAGTCAGGCTCTGAGCCTGCTCCACCATCCATTTCTGAGAGTAATCTTTCACATTCTCTTTCCATTTCCTGTCACTTCAGTCTGTCTTTCTCACAGCTGGAGAGTAATGGTGATGTGTCTATGCCTAAGCAGTCACGATAACATCTGGCTATTGGCTCTGCAGGCCATTCTTTTGAAGCAGTTTGAACAGAGGCCTCTGCTAACCCCTCAGGGTGGTCTGGAGTTGTACAGGTTTTTCAGAGCTGTCCCAAACTGAGTCAACAGGACTGGACCTTTGTGTTCTCTCCCTACCAATAGACCATGCACCTCAAACAAGTTATCAGCCCTCCCAGCCCCCAGAAAGGAAAGCTCCCTTTGGCCTAGAGAGCATGTTACTGGCAGCCATAAGCAGCCAACACTTTGAAGGAAGTTGAGTCTTTCAAGGTGTGAATATTATACAAGATGAGGTTTTTCATGTTAATTAAAGAAGAGTATATTTTAATGAGTTCAGTGATAAAGGCTGAACACTAAGCATGTAAATTGAATTTTGAAATTAAGTATAGACTCGGAGAGCTAGAGTAAGAAACCCTGACACAGTCATTAAGCTGCATGGTACTGAGGAAATTACTTAGCTTCTCAGGGATTCTGTTTCCTCTTCTATAAAACTAAGATAATATTGACATCTACCTCCAAAAGTTACTATGAAGATTAAATAAATTACAGTGTTTAAAATAGTGTCTGATTAAATTAGTATATGGTGCAGGTTAAACACATTTAACTATTGTTATTGTTAACTTATCTGAGTTTATTCTCTTGACAGTATTCTTGATTTATTTAGCCTATGGTTAAATAAGCATGCTCACATAATCTCGAAATAGTATTCAAAGTAAAAGAGCCTTCACCCTGTGAAACCCAGCAAATGTATACAATTTTTATATTTACAAATAAGAGTAGAAATAATACTGTATTCCACCCTTTAAAAAAAATGAACCAGTAGGTTTGGGAAATCAAAACAACAGTAGTTCTCAAATTTTACTTTACCAACTGAGTTCATTAAACTTAGATCCCATTTAGAGATCTGGGTCCTTAACTCTCAAAGGGGGCTAGAAACCTGCATTGTTTATAATTGTACCCAAGTGACTGTAAGGTAAATTACACTGTGAGAAGCATTAAAGGGCTTTAAGGAACACAACAAAATAATCACTGTTTCATTAACTGACTGGTGATTTTAAATATTTCTATGGTTTGTTTCTTAAAGTTCACTTGCTGGATAAAACTCAGAATAAAATGTTTCTTGGGACAGACTGATTTTAACAATAAGCTATCTTTGCTCAATCTCTGCTATATAAACCAAGTAAGACTGTTATTTAAAACATAAGTTTCAATTTTATAAGTCATCATTTTTAAAAAGTTAAACATTAGGAGTTCAAAAGAAAATATTGATTTTCTTAATGCAGAAACAGTATGTTTCTTCTCTTCACCATCTGTGTCTTGGTTATTTTTAACTCATTTAGGTGTGTTAAGCAATAGCTCTACTTTTCTTATGGATATTCCGTGTTTTTCAAGAATTAATGAAAACTCCATGAATCTGAGTCATTAGATTTAATCCTTGCTTTTATGGACTGAAATCCCATATATTCCACCCTACCAGTATCTGGTTTAAATTCTGTCAACCACACTGGACTACAGGGATGCATCAGAAAAGACAAATCTGTAATGCAGCTGCACAAAAACATCTTTATGGGGTAGTGGATGTTTTACCCTTTGGGTGCAGTGAAATATGTTTAAAACATTCCTGCGCCAAATGAGAGGAATGGTCAGCCTTCATGTTATTTTATACAAATGAATTTGTATCTACAAGTGCCTTTGTAAGTTAGACTGAATGATAGCTGGAATTAATCTGAACCCTGAAAAGTTTCCCAGCAAGCTGGCCTGCACCCAAAATGTTTTTGTAGGACTGGAATATTGACTTTTTGATGCTGGGAGCAGTAAGAAAAGGAATGTTTCACTCTAGCTTCACAATCCTTATCCCAAGCCATTTTGAGTCAAATGTATCCTGGAATCCAGTATTTGGGGGATTTATAAAAAATTAATAGTGCCTGTGTTACATAATATGTAACCCCATAAAGGTCTGAAGCAGTCTCCCTCCATCATAATCAAGTGCATTCATACTTTTTTTTTGTATCATATCAAAGAATATGACTACCTAGATTAAATGGGATACAATTAATTACAAACAGCCTCACAGTTGCTCAGATCATATTTTTTCCCCAGATAATTCTATGATAAATTTATTATTGCACTGAAGAAATATTGAAAAGTTTTATTTGAACTTTTAGAGTTTTCTGTGGAATTCCTAATACTAGCATTTTTTAGGTAAATTTACAAGAGTAATTATTTAACTATACTCTTGACATATATAACTGGAACACACACACACACACACATCTTGGTTATATTTAGCTATTTAGCTTTATGGTGATAAATAAAACAAGTATAATAAAGAATTTAAAGCCATAAATGAATCTAATTAATTAGTATAGGTTGTGTCACTGTGTAGAGATGAGTCACATCCTATTAGTGATCAGAGGATAAAGACTCTAGGATTCTTATGAGAGAAAACATAAAATAGAAATGTGACACATATCCAGAAATTACCATATTGTAATTCTCCTCCTAAAGTTAATACCAAAAGTTGTGATTTTTTCACATAGTAGAATAAGGTTTGCTGGACCTGCCTGGAGAGAGTTGGGGAATCTGAAGTTGTGGTAACTACATCCTGGTGAGTCTAAGTTGGGTCATACTTTGAGAAACACTACAGTTTTAAGAAGCATAATAATCAAAATGATTACTTACTTGCAAGGAGATATTTTCACCGTTTTGGACCACTGCCTTCTGAGTTTCTAATGGACACTCAGGGTTTAGGACTGCTACTTTAGAGCAAATGATCTTTAAGTTGAATACATGTGGCTATATGGGGAGGGGGGAGTGGGAATCCCGCCATATTTGGTCCAGCCAGTGAAGGTTTATTTAGTCACTTGGCATTCATTCTTGGACCAATGTTTAGGACCTTGCTCACATTCTTCTACTCTGTTTCTAGAATTATCCTTCAAACACACAGCAATCACATCACTCCACTGCTTACAAACTGTTGCTGTTTCCTTTATACCTGTGACCTGAAGCCCAGATGACATGCTTGGGATGACATGCTAGTCATTTTGTATTTTCTCTGCTCACCATTGTGACTTCACCTTCAACTACGTATCTTCAACATACCCAATTCCAATCCCCCAGACTACTTGCCATTGCCCCTGCCACACCTGTTTTTTTTCGCCTTAGCTCTCTGCTCAGGTGGCCACTGGGAGGAAATCCCATCCCCATCTTCTCTGTTTAGCAAAAATGCTGAGAGAATTCCTTTTCTGTGAGATTTTCTTTCCTTTGCCTCATAGCCATGGTAAAAATAAACTCTATCTGGCAAAAAACCCCAAACCCACTTCTCATTAGTTTTCAAGATGCACAAATGACAAACAACATTTTTTATTTTAAGGAGATGTTTTCATATTTCCTCACTTTAGAGCCTTTTGAAAATACTGGTCAGTAAACCAATAGAAATTAATACCTTTACTCATTCAATCCTCCAGTTCGTCAGCTTCATCGAGAGTTCCTCAGAGCTGGATCGAATGTTATACAGACCTTCACCTTTTATGCCAGTGAAGACAAGCTGGAAAACAGAGGAAACTATGTTGCAGAGAAGATATCAGTGAGTAAAAGCATACATGAAACTTTTATGAGGGGCATAATAGATATATTTATCAAAGTTCTCATAGAGAAAAATGTTGAGCTTCTTCAGCGTTTGGTTTTATCTTAAATAATACAGAAATGATACATCTGTGAATAAACTCAGGTTTTAGCTGGGGCTTCTGAATTAACAGAAAGAGATTTTATGAAATAGATCAAATTAGAATTTAATTATTCTTCCAGTCTCTTGACTAAGTTTACTGACTGGATATCTTTACAAATTCTTATTACCTTATAGTTGATTAAAAAGCTTTAATTGACTGAATTTGATTTAGTTATTCAACAATCTACAGGTACAATTCTTACATCAGCATCTGTATTTATCATACCACACCACCTCCAGATTTCCCATCACTATCCACCACAACCAGTCAGTCCCTTCTGACTATTCCTGCCCCCACTGTCTTCCCCTCTGGCAAGCACCAATTTGTTCTCAGAGTCAAAGTGTTTTTTGCCTTGTTTGTTCATCTTTTTCCCTTTACAGTTCACAAAAATCATTTAGTATTTATCTTTCTCCTTTTCGATGATTTCACTTGGGCATAATCCCATAAGGTCCATCTGTGTTGGTGCAAATAGAAAAAAATCATCTTTTAATGGCTGAGTAATATTCCATTCTGTCTATATAATAAATGTTTTCTATTCATTCATCAGTCATCATCAAGTACTTGAGTTGTTTCCATATTTGGGCTATTGTGAGTAAGTGCACTGAACATAGGCATTCTCGATCTTTTCAAATTAGTGTTTTCCGATTCTTTAGGTAAGTAAATACTCAGAGGTTGAGTTGGTGGATCATCTGATAAAACTACTTTTAATTTTTTGAGGAGTCTCCATACAGTTTTCCAGAGTGACCGTACAAATTTACATTCCCAGCAACAATGCATAAAATTTTCTTTTTCTTTACATCCTTCCCAATAATTTAGTTTAAAAATATGACATAAAGTATGAGCAGAGTATAGGTTCAAGGAATTAGTGAACCTGGAATCTTCCCCTACTTACTACAAGAAACTATGTGATATTCATTTAATTACCTCATCAATTTGGCAACTTCTTCATCACTAAATTGAAAAGGGAGTTCTAAATTTCTACAAGTTTATGTGAGTGACAGCATTGGTTTTATTATTTTTTAATTGGGACATTTCCATTTTAATGCCTAATTAAACAATACCTTACTTGTTATATTATCTGTTAACTGATAAAATACATAATCATAAAAAACAAAAATTTAATCACTGCAGTTGACTTTTATTCTAATTAATCATTAAAAACAAATAATTGTCATTGTCACTGTTTGCTAGATATTCTTCCAAGTGCAGCTCAGAAATTGGCATGTCCCAGATCCTTTTATGGGAGACACTTACCCTCTCACAGAGCTTTGGTTTAATGTAATATCTTAGGTAGCACACCTTCTAATTTATTTCTTTCATCACTACTATTAGTATTATTGCAAATTGCTGACCTTGGTAAACACTGAACTATTTCATCACTGTTATTTTTTAGAATAAAATCACTGCTGGAATCACACAATGAAGATATGGGCATTTGTGTTATAAGTTTTGTTTTACTTTCACATGAAAATGTAAGTATTTCTATATTCACCCATTTTAGGGGCAGAAAGTCAATGAAGCTGCTTGTGACATTGCCCGACAAGTGGCTGATGAGGGCGATGCTTTGGTGGCAGGAGGAGTGAGTCAGACACCTTCATACCTTAGCTGCAAGAGTGAAACTGAAGTTAAAAAAGTATTTCAGCAACAATTAGAGGTCTTTATCAAGAAGAACGTCGACTTCTTGATTGCAGAGGTAAAAATGTGACAAAAGAAAAAATTACACTATACACTTTCTCTGCTTTGAAATTCATGAAAAACACCATGTAAGTCTAGTTGCTTACTTTGACTAGTTAGAGTAATGTTTAGTTTGGAACTTTCTTACAAGTTAGAGCTTTTATTAAAATTAAGTTAATCTAGTTCAGTGGTTCTTCAAACCTTCTAGCTGCAAGTCAGTTAGGAATCACCATTCTATTCTGCTTAAAAAATGTTGGGTATCACAACTCAAAATTTGAAAAATGCTTACCTGCTGATAATTAAATCATGAAGACTAGGATAAGTTTTCAAATTACTTGGACAGAAACAAACTTAAAAGCATATCACCCTTATTTCAGTATTTTGAACATGTTGAGGAAGCTGTGTGGGCAGTGGAAGCCTTGAAGGCATCTGGGAAGCCAGTGGCAGCGACCATGTGCATCGGCCCAGAGGGAGATCTGCACGGCGTGCCCCCGGGCGAGTGTGCGGTTCGCCTGGTGAAAGCAGGTGATGATGGATTTTTATCAGCTTGCAATCAGACAGGCTTTTAAAATAACACACAAGTGCATGTCCATCCAGAAATCAGTATACTACTTTTGTTAAAAAAGATAAAACGATTCATTTATCCTTTTAGGATTATTGATACTATTATTGAGTCCCAAAGTGAAAAAAAAAAAGTTTAAAACATACACATACCAGCCATTTAAAAGGGTGAAGCAGACTTACGCTGGGTTTGACACCTTAAAATGAGAAGAATTCTGGTAAGTCTAAAAGAGCATTAGGAAGAAATGTGTTTGTTTTCGATTTATGTCAAGAAGTCTTTAAATTTAATAGTTCTGAAGTTAGTTGCCCTCTTTGCCAAAGTTTTTCCAGTCTCATAAATTAATGGTATGGATAGCCTTTTGTAATTGGTATTATAAATCAAGGAACTCTTTGATAGGAAAAACAGCCTACCTAATTTATCTTTTTACATAGTTTTCATTCTTGATATTGGGTTTCATTTCAATTAGGGGAAACTCGCAAACTGTTTTCAAAGCTGCCTCGTTTGATTCCAAGGAATAGTTCAGTGTCAGAGAGTCTGACTTACTCTGTGGAACAGAGATTTTAATTAGTTATTTGCTAAATTTCTGATTTTTATTCAATTCCTAATATGCCAGGAAAGTCCCTTCATATTTGTCATTAGTAAGAACAATTGTTTAGATTTAGGAGCTAAGTTGTAAAATTCTAATTTGGAGTGAAAAATATAACAATGGGAGAAGAAGCAAGTTAAGTTGTTTTAAAAATATCGAAGGACACCTTCATCATCCCCATGTTAATTGGCAGGGATTCTTGGCCTGCGTCTAAACTATTGTTTGTCATTCTGTTCGGAGTAGGTGGTCATAGTGTTTGATGTCACTGCACTCTGTTTATATCCTTCATGTAATTTCCCATTTATCTCATTTGTTTATCATTTTAATGTCTGACTAACTAGTTTATAAAGTCCTTTAGAGCACAGACTATGTCTGTTGGCTTAACAGTAGGAACCCTGTGGTTAGCACAGCACCTAGCAATTATAGGTCCATAATCAATAGCTGAATAATAAATCTAGTACATCTTCCAATGTTAGTTCAAATTCTACCTCCATCTACCCTTACATAATCATTAATATCCCAAGTGAGCACTCCTTCTCAGAAACTATGACATTTTCTATTTATGCTATATATTTAGAATATCCTTAGAAGGCACTTTCCAATCTGTGAAGCTGGCAACAGGATTCTGTAGTCAAACACATTTAGAAAATACTGTGCTAAGACAAGTCAAGCCAATCTCTCTGCCACAGAACTTTTCAGAACCTGATATATTCATATATATTAACAATTGCAAAGAAGGAGATATAGTGAGTAGATACTGCCTAATTTAATTGACCACAGTGCCTTATTTTCATGAAGTAAACCCTGGGGAGTCCTGTGCTAAATTGGTGTCCAGGACTATGTCCTATATTTATATTTCTCTATAATCTCTTCTAGGGATTTTTATACCTAATAAATTTCCAAAAACCAGAGAACTATGATTAATTCATCAGTGTAATGATACCAAGCAAGGAAGGAAAAACTTTGGCAGCAGAGCATGCAAAAAATAAGGTCAGGCGGAGAAGGAAAGGAGAGAAAGAAGAGGTATTCAAGATCCAGATGAAGATGTTAAGTAAGCTGTTGAATATACAAGTCTGAAGCTCAAATGAAAGATCAGAGTTAAAGAAGTTTGGTAGAGTTCTAGATACAGATGGTACTGAAAGTTCGGAGACTGAAAAGGAAGTGCAAATGAAACAGGCAAGATGACTTAGAGGGATTCTGGGACACAGGATTAAGGGGGTCAGCCTTGGTGAGAGATCAGCATGCAACACACACACATACACAAAAACAAACAACAAAAAAAGTAAAACAACCCCAGGAGAAAGAAGCACCACTCACAATTATAGAAGTTCTCAGATGCCAAGAAGTGGGTGTTGATGGAGAGAATGAGTACAGGGATAAATGCTGCTGAGATGTTGAGTAAGATGAAAACAGAGAAACAACTTCTGGATTTGTCAAGATTGAGATCATTGGTCTCATTAACAAAAGTTGATTTAGAGGAATGATGGGAAATGAGGCCTGACTGGCACATGCATGAAGAGCAAACTGCAATCCCAACCCACTGAGGACTACAGATGTCATGGCTTGTAACATGAGCTCTGTGGACCTAGAATCTGGATTTTGATGTCACTCTCATTGTAGCCAGAAAGAATCGCTCTTGTCCTATTTTTGGTATCTTTATATCCAACTACAAAATTTTAGGACATGAGTCCATAAAAAAAAAAGTTATTTGAAGGTAGAAACAATCCAAGTGCAAATGATGAATGAATAGACAAATGTGGTATGTCCACATAATGGACTATTATTCAGCCATAAACGGGAATGAAGTTCTGATACATGCTCTAACAAGGGTGAACCTTGAAAACATGATACTAAGTGAAATAGGTCAGTCACAAAAGAACAAATCTTGTATGATTTCACTTATCTAGAATAAGCAAATCAACAGAGACAGAAACATATTATTAGGAGCTAGAGAAAAGGGAATAGGAAATTAGTGCTTAAGAGGCACCAGAGTTTCTCTCTAGAGTGACAAAAGTTCTGGAAATAGACTTTGATGGTTGTAAAAAACTGAATTAAACTGCACACAAATGTCAAATACATACATATAAATGTGTTATATATGTGTATATGCACACACACACACACGTATGTATGTTATGTATATATAACCACAATTAAAAATAAAAAGAAAGGTTCTATTTGGGAATTCCTTCTATCTTAAGAGGGTGGACTGTAATAATTCTAAAGTCATACTGTATCCTTAAATCTTCTGGAAAAAGAAATCTCCAAAATTAGTACAATGATTGCAATAATCATCATGTTTGGTAGAGATATGACAACATAAAAAAATGAAGAAAGTTTGTTTTTGCAAAATTTGTTCTTTGATTTTATAAGGACAAACAACAGATTTTACAGGGAAAAAATCTCCACGACAATCCCATATAGTTGTGAGTCTGGAGAAGCTAAAATGTAAATGAGAAGCTTGTCAAAATGAGTAATAGACTGTTAGCCACTTCTATTAGTTAAAGTCAAAGAACTTTTGAGATTTTTTTTTTCCTAATTACAAACTCCAAACACAAAATTCCTCCAGAAAACATGTTACAGAAAAACTTTCCTAAATTACATTCTGCTGTTGTGCCCAAGGAAGTTAGTGATATTATTAAATTGACCTGATGAAAGGGAACATTGATTTATTTCTTCAATGAGTGGTATGGTAACCACAGGTGCAATCTAGCAGCTGGGAGTACTGAAAAATTAGTGTGCTTGCAATATAATGTCAAAGATTGAAAAATTGACTACTAAAACTTGAAGTTCAAAAAAATTCTAATAATGATTTTTTTAATAAAAAAGATGGACAGTCAAGTGTACATAAGTGACACTTCAATTATACCAGACTCTTCAAAGCACTTTTCATGCAAAGTACTTGCTGCCTGTTAGCAATCATTCTTGCTCGACGATAGATAGGTTTTCAGGCAGCAAGGACCAAATACTGTACTTCCAGTTCACTGTTATAAATAAAACCTCCCCGATTAAGAAAGAAGAGT
Organism: Condylura cristata; assembly: GCF_000260355.1. Lineage (NCBI taxonomy): Eukaryota > Metazoa > Chordata > Mammalia > Eulipotyphla > Talpidae > Condylura > Condylura cristata. Next base: position 34,169,366 of record NW_004567108.1, on the reverse strand, counting down.
TAAGTCTACTGGTATCTGGTGAACCCCTAAAGCTAAAATGTTCATCCTATTTGCAGGAGCTTCCATCATCGGTGTGAACTGCCACTTTGACCCCACAACTAGTTTGCAAACAGTGAAGCTCATGAAAGAAGGCTTAGAGGCTGCCAGGTTGAAAGCCCACCTGATGGCTCAGCCCTTGGCCTACCACACCCCTGACTGCAGCAAACAAGGATTTATTGATCTTCCAGAATTCCCCTTTGGTAAGAGATGTTTTATAAACTGTCTCAGTGTTTTCATGTTTGATAAATTTCAAATTATAGCCATAGCATTTTATCATAGTAAAGAAATGGCTACATATCTCTTTATTTCTTGCTCCAAACCCACTAATATTAGATAGCAGTAGAAGTAAATGGTAGAACCCCAAGCAAAATACTGAACTTAAATGTAAAGTCAAGGGTGAATCAAAATCCAGAAGGACCAATCCCCCCTACCCCCCAAAAAAAATGCTCTTGTGGGGAATCAGTGAAGATTTTTATTTTGGGCCCAGGTGACTTTGGTTTGCTGACTTGTGTGACCTTAGCAAAACACTTTAGTATCTCAAGATCTTAATTTTCTCTTCCCCAAATTAAGAATATTAGAACAAATTATCTCCAAGATTCTTTTTTTCTATTTTGAACATTGCTCAGATACTCCAGAGTTTGCTTGGGATTGGGTAAGACAGCATCACTGAGTTACTGTTGAGTATAACAAACTTGAAGAAGAGACCAAGTAGAGGAAGTGAGGGGATGCTTGCAGTCTAGGTGAAGGATCAAGCATGTTTGGGAAGTAACCGTGAGTCTACCTTGAAAATCATGCCTGAGAGGTCAGCAGGCATGACCTGTTGAAAGCATGCCAATCTCAACTTTTTATCATATCCTATATTCTATAGAAACTCTCAGAGAAGTAAGATATTTAAAAAGTAATCGCTCTAGGAGAAGCATGGAAAGAGGATGGCAAAGATTTTGTATAATTTATTATAGTAGAATAAATCACTATAAAACTTAGCAAATAATAAAAAATAAATAACAAACATTTAAATTTCACAGTTTCTGTGGTTCATGAATTTGTGTACTGCTTAGTGGCTAATTCTTGCTCTGGTGTCTTAAGAGGTTATAGCCCAAAGACTAGTTGGAGCGGAAGACCTGATGGAAGCTAACGGATTTCCTTCCATGCTCTCTTATTTGGCTATTGGGAATTTCACTTTCTTGCTGTCTATTTACTGGAGGCATCAGTTCCTGGGCTCATTGGTCTGATCACTGCGCTGCTTAAGTGTTCTCACATCATGTCAGCTGAACTCCCCCTAAATGAGTGGTCTGAGAGAGAACAAGGCAAAAACCATAATGTCTTTTATGACCTAGCCTCCAAAGTCACAATAGTCTATTCACAGACCATGATGAACATCACTGGACAGGGATCACTGGGAACCTTATTGAAACTAGTTTTCATGACATTTAAAACAAGATAAACACAAAGTAGCTGACAATTTATAAAAGTTGAAAATAGAATATTGGCAACTTAATTCATTTACTGAAATCACATATCTATTATAAATGCTTATCTTGATTATTTTTAAAAAGATTTATTTATTTATTCATACAGAACTGGGGTATACAGGCCAGAGATGCAGAGGGTGAGAGGATTCACCAGAGACAGAGTGGGGAGCAGAGCAGGCAGATCAACAAAGTACATTGCTGAGGGGAGCAGTGGGCGGGTCAGGAGAGGTCTACCGCGCCATGTGGTCACCTCCGGGGCAGGCGGGAATCAAACTCATGGGGAAGTGGCTTAAGCTTTTTAGTGCTGTGCTTTAACCCGCTGCGCCACCAGGGAGGGCCCTATCTTGATTATTTAAAAAAAATAATTCAAACAAAATGCCACTTATTTTATAGGACTGGAACCCAGAGTTGCAACCAGATGGGATATTCAAAAATATGCCAGAGAGGCCTACAACCTGGGGGTCAGGCTTATTGGCGGGTGCTGTGGATTTGAGCCCTACCACATCCGGGCTATTGCAGAGGAGTTGGCCCCTGAAAGGGGATTTTTGCCACCAGCCTCAGAAAAGCATGGCAGCTGGGGAAGTGGATTGGATATGCATACCAAACCATGGATTAGAGCCAGGTAAGAACCTTTACAACAAATTTGTCAAACCAAACTCATTTAGACTATGAATATTTCAAATTCAAGTGAGGTCATTATAAAGAGTGCAGCTAATTTGCTGTGTGATAACAAAAAATCAGTTGTTCTTAAGCTGCTCACTGAGATGTTTATAAAACAGCCTTACAAAATGATTTATAAAGAATGCTTTAAGAATATAAGCTATAAATGGTGGAAGTCATAATGAAATGTAGATTTCTTGCTCTAGGAAAGCACCATTCATGTGGTGGACATTAACATTGAATGAACTGGTTAAGAGTTAAGTATAACAAATATTAATTCTATGACTGTTCAATGACTCAAGCATGATTCTTGAGACTGGGAATAATGTGTTAAGATAGAAAAGGTCTTTGCCCTTAGAGCTTAACATTGTTCTGGAGGAGATGAACAACAAACAGATTTTTTTTTTTTTTTTGGTTAGACAATGTGCAGAGCTCTGGGAATAAACAAAGGAAATCTGTGATGCCTTGTTTAGAGGATCTCACAGTCTACAGTGCAAAAAGAATATTCTGGTAACTGCTTTGGTAGAGGCATGGATTTAAAAACAAGTTAATAATGAATAACTGCCTCTACTTAACTGGTATTTTAGAAGAAAGGGAACTTTTACTGGATCTTGAATAACTAAGTAGGCGTCCACAAGACAGGAAAGTGAGTGGAGGATGAGTACTCCAAACAGAAAGGTTTTTCTAACCTTAAGTACAACTATGTCAGGCATTTGTGGACACTGAGGTAGCAAGCTAGACAAACACAGCACTGTTCTCAAGGATTTGGCATTCTAATAGCCAGAGAGATAAATAAGAAAGTTCAAGTTAGTCTAGTAAGTTCATGGATAAAGATATGCATAGGTGTTGTAGGGTCTGAGATAATGGTTCATGGTGCAAGACAGAGTTAGTGAAGGAATTTCGAAGTGAGTGATGAAGTACATTGCCAGACAAGGGAATAGGCTATAGAAAAGCACAAAAAGGAGGAAAAAGTATTAAGAAACTGGAAGTTTGGGAATAATAAAGACAGACTTTGATAAAAGACACCCATCAGAAATATAAGGATGCCTAATTTGCTAATGAGCTATCTGTGATGTCCTCCCAAAGGCCTTCATTCTTTTTTTTGGATTTTCTAAAAAGATTTATTTATTTATTTATGCATACAAAATTGGGGTGCTGGCCAGAGGTGTAGGGGCAGTGAGAGGATTCACCAAAGACAAAGCAGGGAGGAGAACAGGCTGGCTGATGAAATACACGATTGAGGGGAGCAGCAGGCGGGTCAGGAGAGGTCTGCTGCGCCATGTGGATCACCTCCAGGGTTGGGGATGAAAGTCACACTGAAGCAGCTTGCTTGCAGTGCTGTGCTTTTAACCTATTGCGCCATCTGGGAGGGAGGGTCCTGCAGTTAGGATCCTACAGGTCTCAAGTGGTCCAGAACAAGTTCATATTTGCAAGTTAGCAAATTTTTATATAAGCCGTAAGACAGGGGCCCCTGTGAGAATCCTTTGCTAGAACAGATACCAGATATGATGAGGCCCTGAGCTAGGAGACAATAGAATTAGAAAGGAAAAAGTTGTAGGAGCCACAACAACACAGGGCTTGGGGAAAGGCAGCAAATGTGGCCTCAGCAAAAGTGGTTCATGCGGGCAGTTCCAGTGAGGATTGAGAGACAGCGTCAACTGGAGAGAAAATATCCTAATCCTAAATTCTTATCTCTTGGTCACTGTGCACACATTATCATTTAGAAATTCAAGTTAATTTTAGACCTGTGGATTCTAGAAAAGGAGAAAGTTTTACCCCAAATTTACAAATGTGTATTAGTGGACATACTTTCAAGAGTTCAAAGATGGCTGTGTGGAGGTATTCGATCGTAGTGGTATGGAGACCCACACTCAGGGAAAAGTCTAATGTGTGTTTTGTTAACACAGGGCCAGGAAGGAGTACTGGCAGAATCTTAGGATAGCCTCTGGAAGGCCATACAACCCTTCAATGTCAAAGCCAGATGCCTGGGGAGTGACCAAAGGAACAGCTGAGCTGATGCAGCAGAAAGAAGCCACAACTGAGCAGCAGCTGAGACAGCTCTTTGAAAAACAAAAATTCAAATCTTCACAGTAACCTCAGTGGAACCTATTTCTACTGAATTCCACTATGCTTGGGCCACAGTTCCTAAAAATAAGGAAAAGATGGTTAAAAAGCAATGCTTGTTTTAATGCCAGCCTACACATTAAAAAAGATATTAGCTGTACAAAATAGAATTGCAAGTAGCACTTGACAACTTTGAAAATATGTTTTAGAAGTTTACTTAGAAGCAAAACAAAAAATAAATCTTAAACAGGTTTACTTAGCACCCATGATGTATAAGGTATTAAGGAAATCTCTGAATAAGGAAAAGTAATTCCTGCATTAATCCCAACTCAGGAAGTTTGCAGGCTAATAAGGAGGATGAGACATGAACTGATAACAAATGACTCACACCTGGACAGGGGCCAATAAAATGCTATGGGGAAGTGACTTCCAAACGCTTTTGAGCATGACCTTTAGTAAGAAATACAATATAACGCACATTATCACCCAACCTTTGGAATAAAATTGTGATCCATTCTTGTATCTCTAGTATCTTCTATTCCATTCCTTCCCATCCCTATCTTATTACTAAAATATGCTACTTTTGACATTTCAAATTGATTTTGTGAACCATTAATGGGCTTTGGCTCACAGTTTGAAAAGCACTGCCATGGGACACTTTTTAAAGTTTATTCTTAGAAAATCAGATAGGACTCAATCCATAATTATCCAAGCCCAGAGTACAGATCTCAGAGTTCCAGAGTTGTTCTCTTTGATCCATTTTTCACTACTAATAAACATACAGACCAACAAGGGGGGTGAGCAGATGTAGGCCTTCTACATCCTGCTCAAAATCGAACCCACCTAAATGCCTCCAATTTGGTAAGACTGAGGAACAGCAGAATATATGTTACTTAGGGAACTTTGGGGAAAGAAAAAGTATAATAAAATAGAGATTCTCCAAAATCTAAGTTTCTCAGACTAACAACTGATATTCACTGTAGAATTCAAGCCTGAAAATGGAAGAATAAACATGTCCACTCTGAACTTACCAGAAAAGAGTTTAAACATTCTTGACTTAGTTAAGCTGTTCTGAAATGGTAATTTTCAGCTACTAAAGAATAATGATAAAACATAGCTGTATTTGATTCTTATTTCCATCCTATAATTCACTGCATCCTGTATTAAATCTCTATACTTCAGTTCACCCATCCATTAAAAAAATATTACCTACCTCCAAATAGGGAAAGAAGAAGTAAAACTATCCTTATTTGCAGACAATATGTTCATATGGAAAACCCTAAAGGCATACAAGGAATCCAAATAGGGAAAGAAGAAGTAAAACTATCCTTATTTGCAGACAATATGTTAATTTATATGGAAAACCCTAAAAGCTCCACAGAGGAACTAATCAAAACCATCCACCAGTTTAGCAAGG